>NC_086080.1:3796020-4396020 GCF_948474715.1 Cydia amplana | reverse complement strand
GTGTCTTTGAACGGACCAATCACGGCACGGGACTCGCTCACCTCGTCCCCCGCACCCTAGTATTTTTGGCAGCATCGGTTTCATGAAATAATTGCTCTAAACTCCGTCTAGAGGATTCCTAGTCTTATGCTTCGTGCATTCCAACAAGGTTCACGATGACGCGCTGCACATGAAAGGCGTGGCGTTCAAAGGAATTTATGTACTTTGATTTTGACAGCTGATGAAGTTGACATTGTCCGGTAATTTAGAGGGTTGCGAACCACTTAGGTCGCCCGTTCTTCTATTTGGCTGTATCGCTTGAATATAATAATAGGACAGATAGTGAACTTTCGATCATCACGGTAGCCTGGTTGTCAAAAGTTTACGTTTGACAATTCAATCTTCAGTTGTCAAACTCGGACTACATCTCTTCTGCCATAAATAACGCTTTGATTAGAAACAAATTTGAGTTATATTAACAAGCCAGTGCACTCGGCTCTACGTATATCGAGAAATTTACCCTAAATTTGGCAGTCATTTGACATTCATTCCGTTCTGTTATACCTAAATTGTTTCACGTAAAGTTTAGCAATTTTGATATGCGTTAATTTTAGTGTGACTTGTCGCGATATATTTTGTCAAATGTATCGTTTAAAAAAAATATTCGTGCGGAGTATCTATCTTGAACTTTTTTTTGACAATATTAATCAAAGGGGTTTCTTTATATGATATTATTGGCAAAAGTAAAGTACCGTTAAAATTAATGCCTAAAACGCATTATTTTTAACGGTACGCCACAGTAAATCGGCGTGATCTACGCCGCCAACTAAGTAGACAAGTTACAAGACAGTAAAAATAAAACTTGTGAAATAAAGAAACAAATTACTTGTGAAATTAAGTGGTCTCACAGTGACCACCTCTTCCATTCATTTGTAGGATGTGTATGTCTTGGCGTTGTAAGAGTGTTTATTTATTATTATACGTTTATACAATTCATGTTTTAGTCCACTCTATGTATAGTAAAAATTATTTGAAGTGTAAACATAAATGAAAATATTAGACAAATAAAAAATAACTCTAGCCTCCTAAGACCTGGGTCTTAGGAGGTTATTTGTATGGCTGGCCATACAAATAAAATCCCTAAATTTGCCACTGAAATTTGAACCTATAGTGCAGGGAATAGAGTTGATTTTCATTTGTTTGAAAGTTTAAAGTAACAAAAGAAATGCAACTGTTCCAATTGAATATGGTTTAAATTTCATCGAACCGAAGAAGTACTATAGGTAGGACCTCGGGCCTTAGGAGGCTAGATATCTCAGGGCCTTGTTTTAAAGTTACTTCTATACGAGTCCCTTTTTAGACGTCGGTTTGAGCGCCAGAAGGTTACGTTATAAAATGAACCTTAATACATTCTAATAAAGTTTAAGATATAAAATAAAATGTGCTACTTATAGTCGTGGGGGTCAAAAGGCTAATATTTTGACTTGCAATGTAAACATGACCTTGGGTATTACTCAATTAATTATTTACAAAGCTCATTTAAATTTAAATATACTGTTTTAGTCGAAATTATTGGACATTTGAATTTGTCAGAAAGACACAAAACATAAGTTATCAAAGGCATTTAAAGTTTTATCAATGGCACATTGTATTAAGGGCGTCCGCTAGCGTGAGCGGGTGCACGGAGCGGGCGCCCGCACGCGGGTACGGGTGCGGGTATACTCCGCCGCACGCGTCCGCGCCAGTTAGCACGCTCATACTATTAGGGTTCCGTAGCCAAATGGCAAAAAACGGAACCCTTATAGATTCGTCATGTCTGTCTGTCTGTCCGTCTGTCCGTCTGTCCGTCCGTATGTCACAGTCACTTTTCTCCGAAACTATAAGAAGTATACTGTTGAAACTTGGTAAGTAGATGTATTCTGTGAACCGCATTAAGATTTTCACACAAAAATAAAAAAAAAACAATAAATTTTTGGGGTTCCCTATACTTAGAACTGAAACTCAAAATTTTTTTTTCATCAAACCCATACGTGTTGGGTATCTATGGATAGGTCTTCAAAAATGATATTGAGGTTTCTAATATCATTTTTTTCTAAACTGAATAGTTTGCGCGAGAGACACTTCCAAAGTGGTAAAATGTGTCGTCCCCCCCTGTAACTTCTAAAATAACAGAATGATAAAACTAAAAAAAATATATGATGTAAACTTCCACCGAAAATTTGTTTGAACGAGATCTAGTAAGTAGTTTTTTTTTAATACGTCATAAATCGCCTAAATACGGAACCCTTCATGGGCGAGTCCGACTCGCACTTGGCCGCTTTTTTTCGTTAACCCGCTCCGTGCACCCGCTACAGCTAGCGGACGACCTCAGATGTGGAAATATGAGTATAGTTGGTCAAACCAAATTGTCAGTAAATAAGAACAAAAAGAACTACTTTTCTTTTGGGTGCTTAGTACAAGTGTAAGAAAAAGATAGTATTCTCTCTGTCTATGTTTGAAATGAGACAGTCCTTTGACAAACTATAAGAAAAATAGTGCCCTGAGGTTGACAGTTGAAGATGACTTTACACATTTAATACAAACAATTAATCTTTGTTTTTATAAGGGGGTTATTTTGGTCAAATAAGTTTGAGTGAGCAAGTAGATATATGTATCCTAATAAAACGCTAGCTTCAACAATCGCAAGCGTTAGTGTGATAAATTTTATACTTTGAGTTAAATATTTACATTTTCAATGTTTTCTATATATTTTTGGTTTGTTATAATTTCTTGTGTCTGTATAGTTTTTACTGTGTACATTTGTGAATTTATTTATCGCCTTTGTATAAAATGTTATCCGTAATAGACGTTGAATCTAAGGTACCTACACGGTATTGTAATTCGTCACTTTAGAAGATTCTCAATAATAGATCGATAAGATATTGATAATAAATCTATTCGACATTTACTTCGCATTTGTTTTTTGTTTTCCATATACTGTGTCGTGATCAGTCTAAGGCACACCGACTGCGTGTGCGTAGATGTCACGCAAGCAGTGTGCCGTCTCTCATAAGTATCTGTATATTACAACGCACACGTATAAGTGCACATCTAGCACATGCATCCGGTGGTCGCATGCCTTTCCTACAGAATTTAGGCGCAATTCCACATTGTTTTTCGACATTTCGTGACAAGACAGCAGCCGCAGTACCTAGCTATAAAGGTTTCAAGTAGATAACGTGTACACTCAGCAGCAGAAGTTGCTAAGCGGGCGTGGTGTTCAAAATTACCTTGACACGCTCTTATTCTCTTAACAATAAAGTCGCGTCAAAATCATTTTGAACACCTCGCCCGCTTAGCAACTTCTGCTGCTGACTGTACCTACCTGTTCGAAAGGTTATATACAATGAAAACAGTTGTTGCAAGTTATTACTCTTTATTTTACACACTAATATGGCAATTTCTTACAAAAGAAATATATTTAGGCACTACCTACCTATTTATACCGTAAAACGGGGTGACTTTAGAACTTTTAGAATAAGAATAAGAATAGTTTATTTTCTAAAAGTGTTACAAACATAGTTACCAGGGGCCCCCGCACTAGGTTACACCTGTATCGCGGGGAACCAGTTACAACTTCTACAATAGAATTAGTTTCGTAAGCAAGTCATACTTTTAAAAGGACAAGTCTATTTTGGCCCGCGAGGCAGACGGATTTATATGTCATAATAAAATAACATGTATGCTTAGTCAACCCGTCAACCCTGCATTTTACAATCAACTCAATTAAATATCACTTAGCTACTAGTCAGTGATGAACAATTCGATAAAAAAATATATGTGTTTGACACAAAAGGGCGTTACTTTTCCTCCCAAACAGAGATTTGATAAATATTGAATAAATTCGTGTTCTAATACTCCAAATGACTGTCCAACCTTTAATATTTGCGCATAACACGCTAAAATTTGCATTAATCAAGCTATTTATCCGGCCTGACGACTTACGGCGGTTGACCTTGTAGTTATATTAACTAACATTAAAATTATACCTATTACAGGTTGCCTCGCTTCTCTTGTTCTAACTCGAGCGACTCAAATAGGGTCTTGAAGTTTCCGGCGCCAAAACCCTGAAAAAAAAAACATAATAACGCATAAAGTCGTCACAAGTGCCAAAAAGGTGCGCTCTACGCGTATCATGGCTTTTGCTAGTTTTGCTTCCCTGTTTTAAGTATCACCTGCCAGGATTTATGTCCAGAGGGTCTACCGCGAATAAGGAAAATCTAAATTTCGTTAATTGTCTCTATACCACGAATATAGAAAACCGATAGAGAGGTAGATAACTTAATTTCGTTTTTCGCGGTTAGTCCTCTGTTTCAACGCATATCTTGTCAAAAAGTGCACGGGTCTCATACACCACATAAGTTGCCAAATGCCAGCAGTGTACCTATCCTACGTTTTAATCACAAAAAGCCTTGGTGCTTTAGTTTGGCAAATATATATTTAAAAGGAGGAAAAATAATATTGGTTATGCGAAAAAGCATAACCAGTATTGTTTTTCCTCCTCCGATGTGTTCATATCTACATTTCGCAAAGGAATTGCGAGGAATAATAAGATAAAGGCAAGAGGGACCCTTTCGCCCACTCCCACTCCCTATTATCCTTTCGATGCACGGCGCATTTCCTTATGTCAAAAACGCACGCAGTTCGTGCTCAGTGCTATAACTGCGAAAATCGAAGTTCACAAATTGCGGGCCTTTTTCTCTGTCGCTCTAATTACGCCCTCATTGGAGTAAAGGAGCAAGATCCCCGCAATTTACGAATTTCGGCTTTCGCGGTAGCCCCTCAGACTGTAAGCTTAGAAGCATTCTACTTACATTGTGATTCCTCCTCTGTATAACCTCCAGGAACAAGGTCGGTCGGTCCTGCGTGTTCTTCGTGAAGATCTGCAGCAGGTATCCATCATCATCGTAGTCTATCAGGATGTTCAGCTTCTCTAGGATGTCTATGCTCTCGGCTACTTTTACTTTGCTGTGCGCTAGCTGCTGGCGAATGAGCTTGTAGTATTTTGAAGGGATTGAGAGGAACTCGACGCCTCGGGCGCGTAGGTTTGTAATCTGGAAAGAGTAAAATTAAATTAACTTTAAGGTCCTAGCTTTACCAGTGTGGTCTCATATCTCATCCATTCATTCACACAAAAATGTCTTCCCCTCTTCCTTTACCCAACCCACCTCTCCCTCTACAACTCATACTACAGATAGGTAAGTCTTGGCCTACAATCTGCGATCTTTCTTTTCCAGTCGATTCATTTTCCTACCTTCCCTTTAATCTCTTTTTGTCCGACTATTAACGATTGTCTTCAACCAAACTCACCGCAGTAATAATATCCTCCGTATTAATAGCTATATGCTGCACCCCAGCGCCCCCATGATACTCCACATACTCCTGGATCTGACTCTTCTTCTTCCCAGGGGCGGGTTCGTTTATCGGCATCTTGACTGTTTCCTCCCAGTTGGCCATCACGACGGAGCGGAGGGCTGAGTACTCTGTGCACACTTGCTTGTCGTCTACTGACCAGAACCTGAAAGAGCAAATTACAAAATACCAGAGCTATGGAGAAATATCTGTGATTAAAACCCGCAGCCTTCTGAACATCTTCTGCAATACCGTACCGGTCCAATGCAATTGAGCCACAAAATAACGAAAGAAGTCAAGAAAGTGACGGAGAACGGGATGGTCTTGGCAAGAAGCATCTGGATAGGTGTTATTTTTAGTAAACTACCTAGTTACGTACTGTCACGGAAAAAATACAATAAATACAGTCATGGACCTATAATATACTGTATTTATTATATTTTTTCCGTGACAGTAACTATAGGTAGTTTGCTAATAAAAATAACACCGATCCAGATGCTGGAAAAACCAAATACCTATATTTTTGTAAGAATGACACGACTACTGACAGTGCTGACTTTTATATTGATGAGCACCAGTCCATCATCAGTAGTAAGATACCGAAAAGCTGACAGCTGGCTCAGTGACCCAAAGATTTTGATGGTCTCGGACACAATTCATCATTTTTTTTACAGATAATTTACCTGTGGAACTGCAAGCACCGCTCGTACCACGACGCGGCCGTTTCCATACCGTTGTCAGGCTGGTTGCCGACTACGTGGTCGATGAAGTTTATCTCAACTTTAGGCCTAAAAACAACAAATATATTTTTTTTTATAAAAATACTACCTACATGCCCTACGTGACTTTATTAAGCTGGTTATTTTTATTCATTTTCACAAAATGTGAATATGATCGGTCTATTCTATACCTACTCCGTCCAAAGTCTAAATATGTTTGATTGACACATTTTAGACGCTGGACCAAATCTGGAGTACCTACCACTGTAATTAAATACTAATCATAAACCCAGAGGCGTATTTACAAATTTGGCGCCCCGGGCCATTTTGTTTTGCCGCCCCCCTTCATCAGTGACGATATAGTATTTTTTCTACTTCCGTACTTTTATTTGTCATTTAAAGGGTCGTGCACACACCTTTAAAACCCTACCTTATAGTTGTCAAGACAAGTCTATTCCCCAAAAAAGAATTTGTGCATACACGCAGTATCTTTTTGGCGATTTTACGATACTTTGTGTAATGACCACTTAAAAAATATTGAATGAAATACAGTGTTGCCAACCTTACTTTAAATGTCATCTCTGACAAATAAGTGAACCATAGACATGTTTTTTTTTAATTTCATTCATTCATTCATTCTTTTCCCGCCCGTACCCTCCATCTTTGCTAAATACTTCTTGAATTAAAAATATTTGTTAAATTTACAATTTTATTTAAAAGTGCTTGGTCGTAGAAAAAGTATTGTATGCAACGTTGTTTAACTGTGGCGTCGCGTGAGTAACAATTTGAGGTGAAGCCGAAAATTGTTAATAAAGGCGCCACGAGTATTTTTTGACTCAGTTAAACAACGTTGCATACAATACTTTTTCTACGACCAAGCACTTAGTTTGAAATAAAATTGTAAATTTAACAAATATTCTTAATTCAAGAAATAGCAAAAATGGAGGGTACGGGCGGGAAAAGAATGAATGAATGAATTAAATAAAAAAAAAATGTCTATGGTTCACTTATTTGTCAGAGATGACATTTAAAATAAGGTTGGCAACACTGTATTTCATTCAATATTTTTTAAGTGGTCATTACACGAAGTATCGTAAAATCGCCAAAAAGATACTGCGTGTATGCACTAATTCTTTTTTGGGGAATAGACTAAAGACTTGTCTTGATAACTATAATTTGAAAAATGTAGGCGCAAAGGGATATCGTCTCATAGAAAATTTGAATTTCGCGCCTTTTTTTACTGACAAGATTTGGTTGACCAGCTATATATGGTAGGGTTTTAAAGGTGTGTGCACGACCCTTTAAATAACAAATAAAAGTACGGGAGTAGAAAAAAGTATTTTACTTAAGAAAAAAAAAACCTGTAACAAGTAGGTACCTTTGGGGTGTGAAATAAAAAAAAACGAAACATTTACCATTTACTCACATAGGCATTTATATTGTTTTCCTATGTACAAATTGGTTGATAAAATCATCAATGACGCTGTCGTAATTTAAACGTTTGTCAGCTCCTAAGCTATTCAGGCGCTCTTCGCTGTCAAGTGGAACGTAGATAATTTTTAGGGTTCCGTAGCCAAATGGCAAAAAACGGAACCCTTATAGATTCGTCATGTCTGTCTGTCTGTCCGTCCGTATGTCACAGTCACTTTTCTCCGAAACTATAAGAACTATACTGTTGAAACTTGGTAAGTAGATGTATTCTGTGAACCGCATTAAGATTTTCACACAAAAATAGAAAAAAAAAACAATAAATTTTTGGGGTTCCCCATACAGAACTGAAACTCAAAAATTTTTTTTTCATCAAACCCATACGTGTGGGGTATCTATGGATAGGTCTTCAAAAATGATATTGAGGTTTCTAATATCATTTTTTTCTAAACTGAATAGTTTGCGCGAGAGACACTTCCAAAGTGGTAAAATGTGTGTCCCCCCCCCGTAACTCCTAAAATAACAGAATGATAAAACTAAAAAAAATATATGATGTACATTACCATGTAAACTTCCACCGAAAATTGGTTTGAATTGAACGAGATCTAGTAAGTAGTTTTTTTAATACGTCATAAATCGCCTAAATACGGAACCCTTCATGGGCGAGTCCGACTCGCACTTGGCCGCTTTTTTATTCTTTTGAGTGCAGAAAATGATCGTTCTGCACTGCAATTAGTTACTGCGGTGCAAAGAAAAATGCGCAATGCAATTTCTACATATCGGAATGCTTCTTTAAGGCCCTTATTTTTTATGAGTACCTAAGCTTAGTTGCCTTAAGCTTATTTTATTTTCGTAGGCGGTCAAAAAATGTTTTAATAAAACACATTCCTCTTGTAGGTCTACCGCGAGATCTAACGGGTATACTGTTTGAAGGTTTACGGCACTCCTAACTTCTGCCTCAGACATTGTGTCTAATTTACCTAAGAAGACAAAATTGGCCGTCACTACGTCGTATGACGTTTTGCGCTTCCTCAACTCGGCTAACAATTGATCATAAATTGGGAAAAAGGTACTTATTGAGTCGAAAGTGGTCACGTCCCTGTAGTAAGTAACACTTCTTCTTCGCGACTCTCGCCATCACGTTTTTTCCTCTTGATAACTCTTTTTTGGTTGTGCTTGTAGTCTTCGGTTGATTTCTTTTTACCTGCCTCTTCAAACTCGTCAAAACATTCTCTTTTAGTTTGAATAAATTTAATTAAGGAGTCATAAAGGTTAGAAACAACCTCCAGGTCTGAGTCAACCCCTTGCAGAACTTTTGAAGCTATGTTAAATTGCTTCAAAATAGCTCCCCAAAATTCTGACAAGATGGCCGTTTCCAGGGAATTTAGCTGTTTAATCAACCCTAGCTTCATTTTTCATTAACACGGTTTGGTTGCCAGAGTCACATTTTATTTTAGTTACGCCGTACTAATACTTCTTGAACGAAAATGTTGCTTAATTTAGGTACTTGTTGTTAGGTAGATATTTTAAGCAATTGGTGGGGTTTGAAGCATTCGTTTGTTTATTAATTTAAATGTCAATTAAAATATAATAAAAAATATAGCTAAGTTTGATTATAAAAGGCGCCCAGAAAAAGCACCAAGAGGGGGCGGCTTCGCCGCCCCCCCGAGGCCTGCCGCCCCGGGCCATGGCCCCCTTGGCCCTAGGGTAAATACGCCCCTGCATAAACCTGTGTAGATCTACGAGGTGATCTATACACCTAATACACCTATTCAAAGTTTTTCTCCTTACCCTGAACCAGGAGCCAGCGAATATAGAAAGAGATACTCACAAGAATTTGTTGATAGCATCCTGCTGTAACAGTTGGTATCCAGGCAAGAATGGCCCTTTGTAGTTGGTACGGTCGACCAAAGTATGTGTGTTGTCACCGTACTGTAAAAAACGGGATTAGTTACTCCACTAATACGAAACAAAACAATTGTAAACTACATTGAATTCACCGTCCAGTCAAGTTATCCTACTGTAGAAAGCACAGAATATCAACAAGTATTTACAGTATTACAGTACAACAAGTGTTTTTTTAAGTATACAATCTTCAGGATACGACTTAAAGGACAGAAAGTAAAACATTTGCAGGTCGATTTAAACTATTTAAAGCACTGAAAGCCTAGCCAAGAAACATGAAATATATTAGAAACGGGTCACTCACGTATTTTAAGTCGAAAAACGCTCGACATGTTGTGAGTGAGTGTTGTGTGCAACCCATCGTTTGACAATAATGCCATAAATGAGGGTAGTTTCTCGCCCCCCCTGCCGCCACCGGCGCCTGCGCCGAGTCATCGGGCGCGGAGAGCTACGGCCCGCAGTCTGCGCCGGTCCGCCACCGTAAACGCAAGCTCCTGATGACACTTCTCGGTACGAAGTGAAACATGTCGAGCGTTTTTCGACTTAAAATACGTGAGTGACCCGTTTCTAATGTATTTAATATGTCTTTGTCTCACGGAAGTTTTGTTATTAAAATTGCCTAGCCAAGATGCCAATCGTTCATCGACACACGCGAAAAGAAAATATAAAATGTATTGGGATGACAGTTGCTACGATGACAGTTGCTACGAAGTCACGTGACTGTTTCCAACGATTGTCATTGTCATCTTCGCGAGGTCCCCTGTGCTGCTGGCGCTTACAGCTGCGTTTACATACCGTTTTCAGCACAGCCATCCTGACTACACCAAATTCGTCGCGTTCCTCCCAGAGATCCCTCACGACCACAGCCCCCTGTTTCTTGGCGTACGACAAGATGTAGTCCAGGTTCTCAACTTGGAAGGCGACGTCCTTCACGAAGTCGCCGTGGTAGGCCACCTCGGTGGATAGCTGCGAGTCTTCGGGCTCGTATTGGGCTTGGAGAACGAATACGATCTAAGGATAAACATATTACGTTATCTACAAACATCATAAAATATTCCAGCCACATTTACAGGTTCATGGTTTATTTTTTCAAAAAATGCATTGAGGGAATTTAAAAATACGTGAAGTCTGTATTAGATTCAGTTATTAATAAATTTTCTAATAAGGAATATTCTGTCATAATTATGTTCTCTCTTTACGCCTGAATGCATAACTTTGCCTTGGTCAAACCCTTGCCCGAAGGCAGCATTACAAAAAAGTTGAATATCAACATAATCCAACATCCAACACAACAATATTTCGCATGGTATGTTTACTTATAGAGAATATCCTATCCTATGGATCAATCTGACTGTTGGTAGATACAAATTTATCCAGAGAAATGTTTGTGTAAGAGAAATGAAAATGTATGTAGGTACTTATTTATTATACATATAATTATTATACATATAATTATCTTACCTTATTTAATCTGACAGCAACCGAAGACAGTTTTCGGGAGCCAGTCTCCAAGCCCTTGAAAGCCAGTGGCTCGAACCCGAACCTCGTCACATAGTAACTGGCGGCCTGGAATAAGATGACAATTTTGACTTTTTAACACACCCGAAACGCGCGTTTAATTACGCAAGATATTACTCAAGTGTATCGCTGGAAAAATTATGAAGGACACTATTTTGGTCTTGGTGGTATTAATATGGTGGTAGGTACTTCAATGTTGTTCTGTATTTAAGCACTAACCTCCTGGACGTTTCGGACCTTTTTGCCCCTATTACGTGGAGCTCGACCTTCGCATTTAGACACTTGTACTATTGTTCTGTGTTTAAACATAGAGTTTGTGCGGAAAGAGAAGAGTCGTAACATGTATGGCCCAATACATTCCACGACTCTAATCTTCTCTTTCCGAACCGACTCTACTTACTTTACTCTTTGGTTTGAGCACTGACCTCCTGGACTATGTATGACTATGTCGTTCTGTACACAACTTGTTAATTGTAATGCCGTATATAGAGATTCGTAGACACCTACCTGTTTGGCATTAGACACCCAAAAGGTGAGATGGTCGAACGCCAGGAATTTCCCATTCTCAGGTTTCTTTCCCTTATCTGTGTACGTAGTCTGAAAGAAACAAAAGACGTTCGATAAAAAGTATGTACATATTCCGTAAATATACCTATTTATTCTGAAATACGTAAACCCGCCGGTCTGAGCTTTCGGGTAGATAAGTAATACTAGGTGTATTTCCCTCGGATATACAGTCGGCTCTGGCGACTCTGTTTACTTAATAGGTAATTGTTTTATTCCCTTCTTTCATTAATTCATCAACTCTTGTTAAAAAAGTAAAAAACAAAGAAATTTGAAGCGATGCGTACCTATACTTAGCACCATAAAGCTGTAATTTAACTGTTATTATTATTTTATGTTAAGGGGCCAAAAATATAGAGCATACCTAATTTCAGAGGACTCTCTACTACTTAATGTTTTCATTTTTCATATAATTGACCGGTATTTAATTTCGGTATCTCGGTTTTTGCAATTTATTTAGCTACAGCTAGGTACTCTGATAATTCAAAGCCATTTTAGAATAGGTATTAAAGATATACATATATATAGTCCGTCAACCAAATCTTGTCAGTAGCAATGTAAAGCAAACTAAAGTAGGGCAACACTCAAAGAGCAGTATTGCGCTAAGAAAAGCAGCAATGTACATCGAACCAACTGATTTTTTTTTCCGCTGAGCGCGCCCTGCGTACGTCAATTCAAATTGTCACTCGCGGTTTATTGAAAAAAATTGAAACATGGACGGACAATTTAAAAGCGATGTTAAAACAATGTTAATCAAAATGATGAACAAATTTGAAGATATCAAAAACAACTCCCTATCGTAGTGCTTATATTCTCTTTGTTCCCTAAGTCCCTTGTCTTCTAAGTTTACTAAAATAAAATCATATCAAAATGCAGATAATTAGATAGTGCATATATTTGTTATTTACAATATAATATGCCACTTGTTAATGTAAATTAGTGTACTGTTCAGGATAAATATGACATACCTGTGTAATTTTTTTGATTGGTATATATTGTACAATATACATATTAAAAATAAAACAACTGATATTTGGGTGTTTATTTAATTTAAAGGTAAATAAGATAAGGGTCACTTTTCGACTTGGTTGCGTTGTACACGTACATAAACCGCCATAGGTAAGTATTGTCTGAAAAGATACTACCTACTACGAACGCCTTATATTGGGCAAGATTTAATCCTGCAACAAACATGTATGGATTAGGTAGATATTGCGAAAGAACGGCGATATAATCAAGGCTCTTAATACTGTTTAAAAGGTTTACCTTTGTAAATAGTCACAACTGATTGCTGAAAATATTAGACATGTGGGCCTATGGACGGTTTCCAGGACACAATTTATGGTCTTGTTAGATAGATTTAGGCATACGTTTTAATTTTATTTATGCCTTTTAACCCTAAAACAAAAAAACTGAACATAATCTTAAAAGTTCGAAAGAGTTCTTCCAGTACTTGTCATAACCGCAATTTTTAGTAATGTTTACCATCAACGAGCATGATTGTACATTGTAGGCCCCTTAGCTTTGCTTATTCTTATTTAATGTATTGGTATTTAATGGTGACAGCAGAAATATCTCTTGAAACAGAAACGATTCAGAATGAAAACAAATAAGGTGACGGCTGTCATTCACGATTCCACATTCCACAGATAAAACACAGATGACACGCGTTTTGGAATTATTTGAACACAGTGTTGCTAACCCGCGATTTTTCAAATTTGCCGCCTTTTACTACTGACAAGATTTGGTTGACGGACTTTATATGGGCATGCAAGCCTTTTCGGCAAAATCTTCTTCACACTTAAATCCTCGATCTGAACTTTAAGTCTGGAACATTCGATTTAAACCTTTGAAGCCTTACTCGATTCATTTTAATCAATCAATAAATAAAACAAAAAACTTCACTTTTTCACGATAAAATGAGAAATAGGTACTCACCATTTTCAAATATCAATCCGTTAAAGCTTAAAAGTATCACGTTCGTAAATTTTCCTGGTTATAAAAACACAACAGTTTAGTGTGGCAATGTCACATGAACTAGGGACCTGTTATCTTCCGTCCGTTTTATATTGGAACCAGAAATGTTCTCGTTATAAGAAAACAAGTCGAAAGTAAAGCGGCGTCCATGTGGCGGCGTACTTATGTAAGTAGAATTTTCCACGCCTTTGGTTATTAATTCGCGTGGATAATTATAATCGACAAATGTTTATTAAAACAGTGCTCACGGTTAGAGATGGTACTTTATTTCTTCCTTATTTCTGCGATGCAACCAGCAGCCACCCATACATAATACGGGGTGTCTCTTCGTACTTTAGCCTCCGAGGTGTGCTTATAGGTCATACTGAGCTGACTTTTACCATGACACCAATCTCGTCATTGCGAAGTAAATGTTGGCCCTCCAAAAGAACACATTCTACATCTAATCAGCCAAAATGTATGAAACAGCCAAATTTTCTCATGTCTTCGGGGTTGGGGTAGTGGTAAAACTTGGTCAGTATGACCTATTCATTCATCTAAAAAAGTATATAGGTATACCTACGCAAAATATGGCTAAGGGTAGAAAATACATGCGGTAGAACTTTTGAATCCACAATTCTTTTTAAAGCATATCGGTGGCAAACAAGGACGCAGGTCTACAAGCGGTTGCCTTAGCCTACGGATGCTTGTAAATCTAATCGTAATACCTACCATATGAGAGTTCCGACAATTACACTCCTTTTTAACCCTTTTTCACAGCAGGTAGTTCAATTTAGGTGTCATAAACAATTTAATTTTGTTGTAATACTTACACATCACATCAAGGAGTGTTTATCAGCAATGGACGTTTCTTTAGATGCCAATGTGGAGGCGTGGTCAGAAAATCATGCGATAGGCAAATAAACACTGTTGCTGCGTAGCGCCGAGCCTCCGTTGCACAGTGGGCCATTTTCCACAACACAGTCATGAGGAAAATTCACCACTTCAAGTATTTCATGGATGATAACATACAATAGAGATATTTTTTATTAGCAATGAGTTATTGAAAACTTTCGCGTTTTGAACACATATTAACTCACATTTATAGACGGGTCTAACGCGAAATTTATTCACATACCTTTATTTCGCGTTAGACCCGTCTATAAATGTGAGTTAATAATGAGTTATTGATTTTAAAAGTGAAAAGCACAACTGAAATAGATGGCGCTGTACTGATGGGTACTGCGCCATATTTTTGAGGTCATAATTAGGTAGGTAAATAGGTTGTTCTTAGTTCTCTATAAATAGTAAGAAAGTGAGCAATACTGATTTCCATAGTTTTTATCAACTATAAACCAAAAAAAGCCCATAAAAGGTTTGTGTAATATGTACTAGGTAAAGGATGACTCACGTTAGACCGGGCCGTGTCCGGGCCGCAGCTTCGTTTTCTATGGGAAGCATCACGTGATCACCTGTCATCTGTCATAGAAAAGTAAGCGCCGGAAGCTCCGGCCCGGACACGGCCCGGTCTAACGTGAGTCATCCTTAAAACAGTAACAGTAAAACCCTGCAGTTACTCTATGAAATGTCAAAACGATTTGTTAGGTACCTAATTTAATACTTTTATTTATTTTTACTTAAGCTTTACAGGGATATTTAATTCCGTAAAACTAATATTACTAAATTACTAAGCACATATATGTACCTAAATATTTTTCTTTTCTTTCTTTCTGTTTTTGATGATTTTAAGATAATTTCAAGACTCAAAAACCCGTTTGATTCTATGGCAAATTTCCATAAATTTAATGGAAAAATAGGCCAATCACATGAGTAAACAACTTTGTCCACAGTTCACACAGCACCGAAATACAGTGCGAGAAGCCGGTAAACAATATGCAAATGGCATTGGATATAGAAAACTGGATTCCTCTCGAGAACACAGCACAGAGATGGGGTGGCGTGGCGTCACACTCTTGACCTACGGCTAGCGGTAGACCTAGTATCTGTCCTGTCTTTTATCTGTCTCTTACAGGGATGTTGCGGATGCAGATTTTTTGACATCCGCGGATGCGGATGCGGATATTTAAAGGCTTACATCCGCGGATGCGGATGCGGATGTCAAGATTAGGTACTTAGAAAACGTCAAATATTAAATTTTTAGTATTTTTTTATTAAAAAAAAACGAAACGTTTAGTATTTGACGTATTTGAGCAAGAATATAGGTGCGTTATATTTAATAAACAGTAACTTGGCCGACTTTTCTGGATCTAGACGATTTCGTTATAGGTAATGACGAAATTACCTAGCACTTACGCCGCCTCTAAGACGTTCCTGTACCGGCTTGTTCAACATCCGCATCCGCATAAGCTCCGCATCGATTTTATGCGGATGCGGATGCAGATGCGGATGTTGAAAATAATGCGGAAGTTCCGCGGTTGCGGATGCGGATGCGGATGTTCGCAACATCCCTGGTCTCTTAGGCATCAGAAGTACCAAAATCATAAGATAGTTTATTTAAAGTTACTCGTAGTTGTTGCATAATTTAGCTACAGGTAAATAGGTATTTAAAGACGGTAAAACTTTAAAACTGCAATGAAAAAGTACGAAATAAAAACACCTTCAAAAGCAATGGCTACAAAATGTTTATAATGATAGGAAACGTACCTATCATGATTATAATTTTATTATCTATATGTAGGTAGGTAGTCTAGCATAGTTATTAATTTAGTTTTTGCTTTGATACCCTATATAACTTAAGTGACAACAAGTTATTGTATTTTAAAAGTAAGATGGTAGCATAAGTTTCCATTAGGGATGCTGCAACAAATGTAGTTTAATTCTTGCTAGATTTTCAACAAAGAAAAACACTCAAGCGATTATCTACCATATTCGACCATGATAAAGTTTACAATTGCTCAAAATGCCAGTTCCATAGACGATAGCTTCGACAGCGCACACGCTCATCATTTGTTTATCGGTTGGATTTTTGTCGCGCGCGCATCCACCCCACTTCCCAAGCTTCATATAAAATACCATAGGGTTGCTTGCGTCAACCTGGCTCTCATTTGCATAACTGCTTATTTCAAATTATGGCGCAACACTTTAGTTGAGTTTCTGGAAAAATAACTAACTGACGCGGTACGTAAGTACTTGTGATTGGAGAAAAATAGGTCATCATTGGCCACAGCATCTTTGCAGATGATAGTTGCACCTACTGAAGAGGTATTTTAAGGAGGAAGTCATCGACTGCGATGACTAATAGACCAATTCGTTTCTGCTTAAGGTAGTCCAACCAGAGCTCGTCTTGCTTTGCCATGCCTTTACGCAGGTTACGACGCCACTCCGGTCTCATCTCATGTATGTACCTAATTACCTATGTATCTACATGTATTTAGGTCCTGCATTAACAGTAACCATCGGATATTGGGGAATTTTGAGTACTTACTCTGGTTTCTCATAAAACAGGTTCCCACTATAACCATGTTATAAATTATTCACTTGGCGTAGCGCTTGGCATGAAAACTTAGTGAGATTCGACGCTCATATGTGTGAGAAATAACAGACATTTAAAAGCCGCTGCAGGAGACCATCGAGTGCGCCGACTTCTGGCCGAAGGGTGTCGTATTTCGGAGGTTCCGGGGCAAACTGCCGAATCCGACACAGCGGGCTCAGCACGGTTCCATTTTTATCGACTATCACTATGCCCGTCACTTTCGCACTTACATACTTGTTAGAACGTGACAGACATGGTGACAAATGATAAAAATGCGACCGTGCTACTACGTCACTTTCGCACTTACATACTTGTTAGAACGTGACAGACATGGTGACAAATGATAAAAATGCGACCGTGCTACTAGGGCAGGAGCAGACGATTCAGCGGAGCCACGCCGTTTTGTCGACTAAATAACTAGTGTTTAGTTTTAAGTTTATAAAATACATATGTATGTTAGTCTGTAAGGTATTTGTAATATGGGCCTTGTTGCCTGAATTAAACTTCTAAATAAATAAAAAAAAAATAAAAAAAAAGTAGGTAAAATTTAATGATTACAATATTTAAGTACTTATACAAGTAGCATCTACACTGTTAACTGACAGTTCATAAACCTTATTAAAATAGGCATAAGGTCTACCTATGGACAGTTAAGTGTTGCTGGTTGTACATGTTACGTTTTTTTTGATCTTTATTCTTCAGTTTTCTGGTCTTCAGACGATTCTGTTGTCTTCTGGTCTTCGGACAATTCTGTTGTCTTCTGAGCGTCCAGGCGTTCGATGGCTTCAAACACCCATTTGTAATTCATGGCTCCAAAACCCTGGACAGAAAATTGTTATTAAAGCTAAACGTTCGAGTGTTTGACAGCCTGATGGAATATCCAGACAAAAGTCAGCTTGAAAATCCTGATATTTACTGGACAATTCTCTAAACAATTGGTCTCGTTAATTAGGACTTGGCAAGAAAGTTTTCTAAAAATATACATCTTTCAATAGACTTTTTTGCCAAGAAGCCTCATAGGTATCTTTTTGGACCTAAAATTAGTCCAAGTGGCAATTCTTCCATTGGTGATCTCTCTCTGGAGGCCGATTTTTAAATTTCGACCACTCGATTTCGTGTAGGTATTTCGGTAAATAATATCTCCACTACTAGGCATTTAAATTCTACTAATAGAATTGAAATCGAGTGGTAAATACCAATAGATTCCAAATTTCGATCGCTCGTATTTCAAAAATTAGCATTTCGCCGTTTTCCACCGATTTTCGAGTGACGAAATCGAGCGATCGAAATTCAAAAATCGGCCCCCAGGTTTACAAATGCACAACCTTCACTTTCCTCTGCCCAACTTCAGCCTTAGCTATCTTCTAATGAGGTTTATGCGAGTAAGACAAAAATGATGACTAACACAAAAATCGTCGATATAACAATGGATGGCACCAGTTTCGAATATGTAAGCGAATATGTTTACTTGGGACAAATCATCTCTGTGGAGAATATGATGTCCAAGGAAATAAATAAAAGAATAGCCAGCGGGTGGAAAAAGTATTGGTCACTTAAAGAAATTATGAAGAGCAAAGATTTAAGCGTCAACATCAAAAAGAAAACATTCAACACCTGCGTTCTACCTTGCCTAACGTATGGCTGTGAGACCTTGTCTCTTACCGAAAACCATCGCGAGACACTTGCAAGGTGTCAAAGGGCAATGGAGCGTAGTATGTTAGGGATCAAACTATCAGATAAGATCAGAAACTCAGAAATAAGAAATAAAACAAAGATTACCGACATACTTGCTCGCATTGACCATCTAAAGTGGGGATGGACAGGCCACATGCTACGCTGCCCAATAGAAAAATGGAGCAAACAGATTACTCTATGGTACCCCAGAGGCTGTACTAGAAAGCAAGCACATCCATTCACAAGATGGAAAGACGACATCCGTCTGACTCTGGGGCCATACTGGATGAGGGTTGCTGCAGACAGATCCCAATGGAGACAGTTGGAGGAGGCCTATGCCTTACGGCACACCGAACTAAGAGATATATTATAAAAAATAAAAACATTTGTATATTCAATTGTAACTTGATATCGTTCGGAATAAATGGCTATATTATTATTATTCTCTTTATTTATTTTTGGTCTTAAGTTAGGTTATTTTATAATATGGATATAAAAATAAAATACAAAAACACTTACAAAAACAATACAAAATACTTATAAACATATTATAAAAAACCTAACCTAGGGTGCCGCCAGCAGCGGGGCAAGGCCCAAGCTGCCGGTGGTCAGGGCTGCAGAGAGAGGAACCGGCGGACTATCCGCGCCGTGTCCAAGATCACCGCCTTCTGCATCTGACCCTTGATCCAACCACCTTATTATTATTATTATTATAATGAGGTTTATAAAAAACCCTGACACTCGCCAAGTTTTCCGCAATCCTGACAAATGACCATAAATCCTGACATGTCAGGGGAAATCCTGACGTATGGCAACCCTAGTTAAGTATATGTATGTCTATACATTTTAGACAAAAAGACACATGTCTTACCCTGTGATTCCTCCTCTGTAGAATCTCGAGGAACAGAGTGGGGCGCGCTTGCACGTGCTTGGTAAACGCTTGCAGCATGTAGCCCTAAATCAATTTAGAAACATTTATAAAACACCAGCAACTGCACAATTTGCTCATTAATTGTTAAAAATAAACCTAATATACCTACCTAATAACGGTTAAAAATGATTGCCCGGAAGATTAATTTTCCTTAACTCTTGGAAATAAAAAAACTAATCTCCGGGTGTACTTATGATCTAATAAGTTTTTTTTCTCTAATGAGAGACATAGCGAAAAGTTTCTCTCTTTTATGTTTCTCCAATTACTTATTAGCTGGATGTCCACCGAATGCTCTAACGCTCTTCGATCGGTTGCATTTTGTTAAAGACCTCTAGCTCCAGGAGCTGTCCATAATCATTGCTTGTAGTAGTATCAACATTTGGATCCTTCTAAAGATAGTAAACAGCAATTGATAGTAAACACCCTATCACTACACTAAAACCTCAGTCACCTTTTCGTCGAAATCTATCAGCACACAGTTCTCCTGCAGCTCGTCGATGGTCTCGGAGACCTTCAGGGAGCTCCCGGCCAGCTTTTCTCGGATGACGTCATAGTACGTCGGCGGGAATGCCAGGATCTCCGCGCCACGAGCTTTCAGGTTTCGGATCTGGTGAATTAGAAATATTATTTTCATGGAATAGGATGCTATTTGAATTTAGGCTAACCACTTGACCGTCCGACGATAGCATAGTATCCGAAAAAAATATGCTCTTAACCGTCCGCGGGAACCTTACTATCCAAAGGGGTGGAAGAAAGAATTGATTTCAGAGCCATCTAACGGAATATTTCGGCATTATTTACTAATTCTCTTGATGCAACAACGTAGCCTAACTAAATAGTTAGCTCTAAAAAAATATAGATGGCACTGTACGCTAGGGTTTTGTAGAAAGTTGTGGATACTCAGCGCGGGGCGTGCGACGCTAAAAAAACCCGGACGGTTGAGAGGAAAACAGTCTCGCGGGCCGGACGGTCAAGTGGAGGATCTCAGAGTACTAAATACATTTTTATTTCTGATCAGTTTCATATTGCGTAGAAAATAGTTATTTGCTTTACAAGGGGGTAAACTTGTTTTTTAACTCCTCGTGCTGCGTGCCAGGTTTGTTTGTGGAGTTGCCTGCATCAAATTCTCCGCAACTTTTGCGTAGTACCTACCGTAAAATGGGGTGAGTAGGTTTCGCGGTGAGAGTTGGGTTATGAATGGGGAGAGAAAGGATGAAAGGGGGGTGAGATGGAATTTTAAGGCTACTGCTACAAAAATAATGTATGCCAATTTAAAATGGAGCTATAGTAATACTCATAATAAAAAAAATCGATCCAACAATCTTCCAAAATCACCTTTGTATGAAAACCCAGCTCACCCCAAATACGAGGGACTAAGTACGGGGTGAGGTGGGTTTTCCTGATTATCGTCAAAGTTATAAAATGGAACTACCCAAAATAAAATAAAAACTAAAATACAAACGTCCGGAACACTTATTATATACACCATTCAGTTTGCATATGTAAAAATAAAATGTTATCGAGGTCTGAATGTCAGTTTTGATCCTACTCACCCCATTTTACGGTACCTACCTAGCTTCATCGTTCGATCTTGAGAATGCATCCTTGTCGACCTCTAAAGTCAGTAGGTCTTCCTTAGTTCCTTAGTTTAGGTTTACTTACAGTGGCTATGATATCGTCGGTATACAAGGCGACATGCTCCACGCCCGACGTGCCGTGCGCCTTCACGAACTCGCTGGCTTTGCTCGTCGGCCTGAGACCCTTGGCCGCTTCGTTCATTGATAACTGTGAAGTGAAATTATAAATACAGGTAAGGTCATGTGGGGAGGACATTAGAAAAACGGTAGGTATGAGATTCTCTTGCTCCAATGTTTCTAGATCAAACTTTACAGTATAACCCCCCTTATTCATAAACGTCTGCTAAGTTAATCAGTTGATGATCGTCGTTTGTCCCTCTCTATGGCATAACGACAGATAGGAACAAACGCCGATCATCTACTGATTAAGTTAGCAGACTTTTGTGAATAATGCCATAAGTATTTAGTTAAATTAAGCTGTGACGAATTGGGTTAAATACAATATGGAAAAGAGCAACAAACTATAAAACTGGCTATTTGCTTGATGCAATCAATGGATACGACCGATGTTTGATGGTTAACGATTAGTAATAAGTATAAAAAAAATACTTTGGAATGCGATAAAACAAAAGTAAGTACTTATGTCTCAACCTTCGTTTTGATTTACCTGATGCTTCTATCCTTTCTATAATTGTGTGTATAGGTACTATTTTATTTTTATTTACTATTTCTATGTGTATTTTCGTACTTACGAGAACATTGTCGTGTTTGTTGATGACAGAAGCGGAGTTAATGCACGAGTAGGGTACTAGATCATGGGTGTAGTCGATGCACCAGAATCTAAAAAAAAAAAACAAAAGAAGAAAAGATCCTGGTGTCTATATCCAAGTCCAAGACAGGAGGGGGAAGAGGCTAATCCATGCTACCGAGAGTACCGAGTACCGCTCTCTATTAGCACTCTTTCATATTAGTGCGACAGTGACAGTTGCGTTTAGTTCGTAGTGTTAGCGATTGGCATGTTGTCTGGGGCCTGGTTGTTAGTACCTAGGTATTAGTATTACCTGTGCATATTCAGGTTCTTCTCGTACCAGGCTATGGAATCCTCCAGGGTCCCGTCTGCCACGTTGCCTTCCACGTGGTCTATGTACTCTAAGTTCGTCTCCGGACTAAAATAACACAATTAACAACATAAGGAGGTACCTCTCTATCCAAGTTATAAGTATATGGTGTATTCCCATTTGTCCTCGCCCCACTTATACAGGGTGTTTTCTGTAACAGTAGCAATAAATTAAACTGTGGACTGTACTCCTCAAACTGACCAACATTTGTTCAGCAACTTTTGAAAATAACTCGTGTTTTGATTTTTATTACACTTTAAAGTTTATTCTAAGACGCAATGTATTGCCAATTTTGTTATGTTTAAAGCCTGACAAGCAACGTCAAACACACTGATGTCAGCGTACGTTGAAGGCAATATTTATTTTGTATGAAATAGAGGAAGTTTAAAGGATTCATCATTTTTAAATTTGCTGAACAAATGTTTGTCAGTTTGAGGAGTACAGCCTTTAGATTAATTTATTGCTCCTGTTACAGGAAGCACCCTGTATATTTGCCCGGCGAGGACAACTGTTTGGGAATACTCCAGTTTTATCTGTGAGATAGGTACAAAGAAATTGTTAAACTCAGGAAAAAATAAGAAAGAATATTTCCCTCGCTGGTTATTAGTCATGTCATGTTGCTACCATATCGCTATTTAGTATGATGTGATACGTGGTGATAATCACGAGTGATAATGTTAATTTCAAAATAACTTTCTGGGGCCTTACCATGATGTCCTTAAATAAATAAGGACATCATGGTAAGGTGTCCTCTATTATTTGGCCCCAGGCTTCAAAAAACTGCATGACAGTGCCACTTTTTACAAAATTAAAAAAAGTTGAAGGCCAAATTTTCTGATTGATACTTACAGTAATTGGTCTAAAGGATCACTTTCCAAAGGTTTGAAGCCGGGTAACCAAAATCCATTATATTTACTGCGATCGATTAGTGTGTGCGTGTTATCGCCATACTGGAAAAAACAAAAGTTCGATATTCTTAAATAAGTTGCAAGCCAATTTAATGTCAACTGTGTTCTTCAAAAGCGAACTGGGCTTATTTAGACGGCGCGCGAACTCGTACATACGATTTTAGTTACATTGCGGACGATTGAGGTTACATCAATTCAGACGACCGATCAAATGACGCAATGTAATGAAACTCGCATGTGAGTTCACGCACCGTCTGAAATGAGCCCTAACTTAACCCATATAAACCCAGCTGAAAAAGCAAATGACATAATAAGGTAGGTAGCTCCTGTTTACTGTTTGTATAAGTACCTCAGTGTTTATTTGTTTTCAAATATTTGCATGCCTACTACGAATTGGTACAACTGCGTCGTATTTATCTAATGCGTTTTATTGAGGTAAACAACACATCCTCACAGTACTACCGATCTATTTACACCGATTTATAAAGACAGGTAAACACATCACAGTGCGAATAGGTACACAATCCTTAAAGGAGGATTGTAAGATAAGATAACAGTCTGTGAAAGAGAAGAGTCGTGGAATATAATGGGAACCAATACATTCCATGACTCTTTCTCTTTCTGCACAGACTAAAGCAAGAGGTGAAAAGAAAAAGATGTAAGACAAAGATAGTATATGATTCTCTCTGTCTATGTTTGAAATGAGACAGGCCTTTGACAAACTATATGAATGAACTCACCGTCCTCAGCACCGCATACCTCACCACCCCCCCTTCGTCCGCCTCCTCCTTCACCCCCTGTACCTCCGCGCCCCCCTGCTTGGCCCCCCGCACCAGCGCGTCCAAGTCCTCCACCAGGAAAGCCACATCCTTCACGAAGTCTCCGTGGAGGGACAAATCGGGGGCCAACGGGGAGTTCACAGTTGTTGGTGACTCGAAGGCGATTGTTATCTGAATTGAGAGAGAATTACAATACAAGATATTTTATTTTCAGACCATGTATATAGTGTTAGTGTATATGTGTTTATTAGTGCATAAAAACTTAATATACAATACATACCTAGAAACAAAACATAATTAAATAACTAACCTACAAAACTTAAAAATTAAATCTAAAAATAAATAAAACTAATCTTAAAATAAATTATTACAAACTATCCCTCTGCGGAATGGTACCGTAGATGCTGGCAGCATTTCCTCGTTGTATCGCAATACTTATTCTTTGTGCGAGGAAGCTGCCAGATCTACGGTCACCAGTGGCGTCTGCTATCCTTTTGGATAGCAGATATATAGATAGATCTTTAAATAGCGTAGACGCGTTCGGACCCCACGGGCCAAGGGTCTCGACACCAAAAGGTACGAAATCGTATTCGGAGCCGAGACCCCTATATTTGGTCTTTTTTAATTTTTCGGCCGCCTCTGCCGCCGCGCCGGCTTTTGCAGTAGTGCCGTGGAGATGAGACAGGGCTAGGGTGTCCACACAGGTGGCGTCCCACACCAGCACGGCCTATCTTCCACGGAATTAGTGTATATTAGTGAAACCTATACTAAATTATAAACTACGCCTCTGGATCCCATATAATAAATAAAATAAATAAATAAATATTATACGACATTATTACACAAATTGACTAAGCTCCACGGTAAGCTCAAGAAAGCTTGTGTTGTGGGTACTCAGACAACGATATATATAATATACAAATACTTAAATACATAGAAAACAACCATGACTCAGGAACAAATATCTGTGCTCACACAAATAAATGCCCTTACTGGGATTCGAACCCAGGACCGCGGCCTCGCAGGCAGGGTCACTACCCACTAGGCTAGACCGGTCGTCAAATATAGGCCATATGTAGGGTTGAAACGTTTACAATTTTATTACAGCCCAAAACTACGTTGGGACGGGTAATGATCCAGAAATTAGGTTCCATTAAAATCACTTTCTGGAACAAGATAGGGAATTGTTTTTCTGAATTTATAGGCATGGTCAAGCCGTGAAAATGTCCATTGTGCTATGTATATGTAAATGAAGTGGCACAGCGTAGCATAGCACAGCTACCCTCACCTATTTGTATTTATAATATTGGTATTTGCTCAAATGTGCCGCGTCACTTTCTTTTGAACCACTTTAGTTTAGGTAAAGCCCTTTTTCTCCGTTTTTACCTTTCGAAAGGAGGAAAAAAAATATTTAAAAGTTAATAATATTGTATTTACTGACCTTATTAAGTTTCACAACAATGGTGGTCACAGGTTCAGAGTCGCTGGACTCGCGAATGGCGAACGGTCGGAATCCGAACCGCGTCACGAAGTAGCTTGACGCCTGAAAATGTTTCACTTAAGTCAATTTTTAATATGCCTGGCCCCGTAGACAACATGCCAATCGCTAACGCTACGTAGCGATCGAAACGCAACTGTCACTGTCACACTAATATGGAAGAGTGACGAGAGACAAAGCGATTCGATGGCGAAGCGATAGCGATTGTCACCTTGGCTAGGCCGACTGGTATCCACGTCAGAGGACCGGATCATCGAGGTCGACAAATTATCGAGTAGCAAAAACTTATTTACCTACTTCTTTATCAACGTTTTCGAGAAGTCATAATGCCGATCCCTAAATCAGTAATTGTGGCTGCAAGGCTGCAACCGATGTCTCTTGAAAGTCTTGAAGCTAAGTTAAGAGGCACTATGTTAGTTACACATGCGCCTACAAGTTTGAAATAGCAGTAGTTGGTTAGAACTACTTTTAAGAAAACTTGAAATATCAAGTTCGAGAAACTATAGCTCTAGCCGCCCAGAGGCCTATAAAAAGGCCTTCTGTTCCAATGTATTTTTAATCTTTATATATATTGAAAAATGATAATTGCATTTGTCATGGCAAATTTTGAATTGTGGCCGGCTAGCGGTATTAATTAATAAACTAAGGTTCACTTGCACCATCCCACTAACCCGGGGTTAAGTATATTATCAGAAGGAACAAAATTTAACTTACCGTTTTAGCATTAGCCACTCTGAACACGAGATGGTGAAAATTCAACACTTTTCCCTCCTTAGGCACTTTATTTTCAGATTTCTTTCCTTTGGTCATCTTCTTTCTTGACTTTCTGGGTCTGTTCACAAATAATTTTATATAGAGGAAGAATATTAAACATAGAAACTGTTTAACACAATTTATAATATACATGATAACGTAACACAACATGTTTTTGTAACTGGAATATGTTTTAGAGACAAATTTTGGGAAAAAAGTAAAATTATTCGCATCTTACTTAAAACCTCGTCATACATGATTGACATACAATGGTAATACGTTGTACAACTTGTACAATACTTGTAGTATTGTGTATGTGTAAATACCTACAGATTCTCGAAAAAAGAAGTAGGAGCATGTTTATGTGATTCCTAAGTGTAAATATGAACTAGGTACGATAAAATAAAATAAAACTATGACGAGTCAGAGACTAAAGAAAATAAATCAATTTTATGAAATAAGTGATACCAATCAAAAAGTGAATACAATTATGAAAATACCTATAGTTATCTATAAAAAATATAAATACGATATTATCGGTTTAGCTAAAATTAGAAGAACTGGATATAACATAGAAGAGGATGATGAGCATATATTCTGCTCCTATGGCGAGGCCAAAGGTCATTATGGAGTCGGATTTATCATAAAGAAAAAGTATAAATTAAACATAGAGAGTTTTATCGCACTAACCGAAAGAATATGTATTTTGAACCTTAAATTCGACAGCGAAACATTGTCAATAGTCCAGGTCTACGCGCCAACTGCAGAATCAACCGAACAAGAAATAAACGAATTTTACAATCAACTCCAAATAGCCCGTCGACAATGCTACCATCACCAAATTATACTAGGAGATTAATGCGCGCGTCGGACAACGTCTGGCTGGAGAAGAAAGAATCCTTGGTAACTACTGCTACGGGAAAAGAGACAATAGAGGAAAAAGGCTTCTACAGTTTTGCTGGGAAAATAACCTGTTCATTCTAAATAGCCTCTTCAAAAAAAATACGAAAAACTTGTGGACATGGTTATCCCCAAAAAAAAGAAAAAGTCAAATAGACTACATACTGACTAATCACAAAGAAAATGTTAAACAGTCTATCATTCCCAAGCGATCATCGATTTATAAGAAGTACAATAGTTATGTCAAAGCTGAGAAAAAGTAGAGCTAACTACAGAAGTACTAAATCTAAATTAATTACACCAGAAGATAAACAAAACTTCCTTCAAACTTTAAGTAAAAAAATTAACACAGCCAACTTAGACAAATGCGAAGATGTAGAGTCCTTTTACAACATTTAAAAAAAATGTATATTAGAGAGCCTTAACTGCACTCAAAATGAACCTTTGAAAAAATACAGTGTTATCACGGAAGATATAAAACAGCTAATAACAAGAAGACATGAACTAACAACTAAGAAAAAATTGACAAAAGAAGAAAAGGAGGAGCGCAGCTACTTATATAAACATATACATAGACTTATGAAGAAAAAACATCAAGAATATAGGATAAAAATATTAGAAAATCACCTTACCTCATCAGGCAACTTGAAAAAAGGATACAAAGCGCTGAAAAGTACTAAACATTGGATTCCTTGCCTAAATGAAAACTCTACCAACAAAAAGACTTTCTCAAGATCAAAAATAATAGAGACTGCCACATCGTTT
Source organism: Cydia amplana (assembly GCF_948474715.1). Taxonomy (NCBI): domain Eukaryota; kingdom Metazoa; phylum Arthropoda; class Insecta; order Lepidoptera; family Tortricidae; genus Cydia; species Cydia amplana. The sequence continues at coordinate 4,368,164 of NC_086080.1, read as the reverse complement.
TATAAAAATCTCTACTCATCGCGAGATAACTACCAAGAGGAAATTGAACCCATAGCCAGTCACTCTACAACTTTAGACAGATTCTCTGATTCTGAAATTATGAAAAAAATAGACTAAAACAGGACAAAAGTCATAGACCGGACGGTATTCCAAATGAGGCAATAAAAATAGGAAAATTTCTGCTGGAAATTTTTGGCACTTAACAAATTTGTTTAACAAGATCCTAGATGTTAGAAAAATACCCAACGACTGGGCAAAGTCAGATATAATATTGTTGTACAAAAAGGGCGACCCGGCCAATATAAATAATTATAGACCTATCAGCTTGCAACCGAATATGTATAAATTATTTGCGTCTTGTCTCGAAGAACACTTAGCAAAATACACTGAAAAACATCAACCACCAGAACAAGCTTTTCGACAACGGATCACATCCATACACTAGAGCAAATCATAGAAAAATATGAAGAACACCAAAGTCCGCATTACTTAGCTTTTATCGACTATGCGAAAGCGTTCGATTCCATATCTCACAAAAGCATGTGGGCAGCTTTATATGAATGTGACGTACCGTATGAGACTATAGAGCTTATAAAAGATATATATAGCAAAAGTGTATCTTGTGTAAAAATGGAAAATAAAGGCTCTGAAATCAAAATCTGCAGAGGAGTTAGACAGGGAGACCCGCTCTCGCCTAGAATTTTTATTACTGTTCTTGAAAGTATTATGAAAAAAACCGGCCAAGTGCGAGTCGGACTCGCGCACGGAGGGTTCCGCACCATCAACAAAAAATAGAGCAAAACAAGCAAAAAAACGGTCACCCATCCAAGTACTGACCCCGCCCGACGTTGCTTAACTTCGGTCAAAAATCACGTTTGTTGTATGGAAGCCCCACTTAAATCTTTATTTTATTCTGTTTTTAGTATTTGTTGTTATAGCGGCAACAGAAATACATCATTTGTGAAAATTTCAACTGTCTAGCTATCACGGTTCGTGAGATACAGCCTGGTGACAGACGGACGGACGGACGGACGGACGGACGGACAGCGGAGTCTTAGTAATAGGGTCCCGTTTTCACCCTTTGGGTACGGAACCCTAAAAACTTGACTGGAAACAGAGAGGTTTAAACATAAAAGGCAATTTTCTGAGCAATTTGAGGTTCGCCGACGATATCGTTCTCTTCTCAGAAACAGCAGTACAACTAGAAAAAATGGTTTGCGAACTTCACAAAGTCAGCCAGGAAATAGGACTAGAGTTAAATGCCACTAAAACTAAAATCATGACTAACTGTATAAAAATACCCATCAACGTCAACACGACCCAACTGGAATATGTACAGGATTATATTTATTTGGGTAAACAATTAGCATTTACCAAGTCCAGACACTACGACGAAATAAACAGGCGAATTAATTACATGCAGTAAATTCTGGAGTTATAAAGAAGTGTTGAAATCAAACCTTCCTATAAAGCTTAAGAAGAAAGTACTAGACACCTGTATACTTCCATGTCTGTCATATGGCAGCCAAACCTGGGTATTCAACAATAGTATAAACAATAAGTTACAAGTATGCCAAAGAGCTATGGAAAGGAGTATCTTAAATATTAAAAGGAGAGACAGGAAACGAAACGCGGATATCAGAAAAACAACAAATGTAATAGACGCCTTGGAATATTGTAAAAAAAAACCGGCCAAGTGCGAGTCGGACTCGCGCACGGAGGGTTCCGCACCATCAACAAAAAATAGAGCAAAAAAATCGTGTTTGTTGTATGGGAGCCCCCCTTAGATATTTATTTTATTTTATTTTTAGTATTTGTTGTTATAGCGGCAACAGAGATACATCATTTGTGAAAATTTCAACTGTCTAGCTATCGCGGTTCATGAGATACAGCCTGGTGACAGACGGACGGACGGACGGACGGACGGACAGCGAAGTCTTAGTAATAGGGTCCCGTTTTTTACCCTTTGGGTACGGAACCCTAAAAACAGAAATGGAGATGGGCTGGACATGTAGCACGCATGAGCAAACAGAAATGGACATACAAAGTGACTACTTGGCCAGGACCACAACATAAACGAAAAAGAACAAGACCAAGACAGAGATGGATAGATGAAATAAACAGAGTAGCTGGCAAAGACTGGATGACCATAGCTAACGATAGAGATGTATGGAATAATATGGAGGAGGCCTTCACTCAAAGAGAGGTCCTTAATTCAAACTCGAATTCTACATAAATAAATAATTTAATTAAAACTTGCATGACATATATTGAATAATAAAATAACCAAAGTATTAATGAATTAGGTTAGATAAAAATGTAATTTACTTGCTGTTAAAATGAATTGTGAAATTACCAATCTAAAATAATTTTGCACGTGAAATTATTTACGAATTTTTACGTATTTTTAATGTATTAAGGAATAAATGAGGCTATAATAATAATAATCTATAAATAACTTACTGACGTGAGTTTATTGTTCTGGTTTTTATTAAGAAAAATGCTCCAGTATAATTTATTTTTAGAAAAATGCTGCTTTATCGAGAATAGTCCGGTAACCACAAAACCATGAATTTTGTAGTTAGTTATTATTCCGTCACAACCTTTTATAGGCTTTAATAAAGAAGTTATTAAAATCTGAGTCCTTGCGTACCTATAGGCACGGGAGAGCGGTACGCCAAGTTCTAGGAAACGTTTCTACTAACTACGAGGACCTACTCGTATAATTAGATTATTAAATTATTAAATTTTTAAAATACCTACCTAATGTTTAATGCTCGTGAAACAAATATTTAACAAAATTCCGACTATGTATTAGGTACCTACCTATACCTAGCTACTACTACTTTTGTCTTTTACTACTATGAGATACTTATAATGGTATTTTAAACTTTTAATAATAATTTTAATAAAAATGCCAAAATAGGGCTATCACAAGACAGACTAGGTATCAATGCAATAAATAGGTACCTCAAAACTGATTTAATTTAAACGCGTTATCTAGTAGGCATAGGTTTACTGGTACAGAATATCTTCAGGATAATGTCTATTTGTATATACATATTTTGTACTTTCATGTTTTGTTTGTAGGTAAGTACCTAGATAGTAATAAAGTTAAGTAACAGTAGCATAAATAATAAAATGATAATTAAGCCTCTTTGTTCCTTAATAAACAAAGATATCATTTCTTAATTATGTATATTAGATGATAATTAAGTGTAATTCAAATTAAAAAGGTGTAGGTAGGTACAGCTCTCCATAAACTGAACGTACAAGATATGCGTTGCTGACTGTACTTTATAGCTAGTTATTGCAATTGACAATTACGTATCTACGTGCTCTGTGTACAAAACAGCAAATCAGAGGCAAATCAGATAATTATAAACTGGTTCCACAATTATATGCGTTGTTTATGTCTATTATGCTCAATGTTTTTGTCACCTTACATTCCATGATAGGTAGTTGTTATTGAAAAACGATTGCAGAAAATACCTATAGGTGAGTAAATATTATTCCTACATAATTATGAACTTACCTACCTATTTACCTAATATACCTACCGATGTATGTAGTTGTTTATATTTTCACCTTCCTTTTCAAACATTAAGATACAAGAATACAAACTAGGTAATACGGCGACTTTAAACAAAATAACTTTGCATTAAGCATGCACCTAGGTAGGTACTTCCATTCCATTGGCCTTTGCGTCTATTGCAGACGATTTATGGTGCAAATCGGAGAGACAATGACCTCTCCAGACTTAACACCGCCTGGGACGGAATTAAGGAAACGCAGGGATGCCCAGCACCTGCAGGTAGGTACTTAAAGTACAGCTAACTCACAAATTACTGAATATAAAATGTTGTATGTACTTAATTAGGTAATAAAGCCTACCTATTTGTAAAATTAGGTTTATGTCACTTAAATCACATAAAGTAATTTAAATTTATTAAAAGTTTAAATCAAACGGAAAAATCACATTAATTCAAATCAATATTTTTTAATTCTATACATTGCAATCGTCTCGGCGAGTGTGTTATGTAAGATTTGGAGTTGATGTGCGAAATACATAGTACCTACTACATATACTTAATCAAAACACAAACTAAATATCACTGGTCTAAAGCACAGATTGTTTTATTTATCAGTAAAATAGAGCGAAAAAACTCACATCTTTATGAAGATGACAAAACTCAGTTGTATTGAGTGTAAGCACTGGTAGCACTTTTCAAAATAAACACATTAAAAGCAAAACATACATTTATATCCCAACCCTTATCTATTTAGAAGATCTAACATAGTTATTACAAGTATTTAGCAATATTTAACATTCATATTTTTTCTATTTATTACCACTTTAAAGGTCTCTCAAAAAATATTTAAAAATATAAGTTTTAATGCAACGCCCTAAAGTTCAAACTTGTATAAATATTTAGGCGACGTTGATGTGATATACATGCATATTTATTGAGTACTTCCATTAGATAATCGATAAGAAATATTATAATGGCTCTTGTGAAATATTTTTATGTTTCCTGTTTCTGCTGTCTACGGCTACGGGAATATAAATGTCATCGCCAGGAAAGTTGAGTGCAGTTATTTCATTAACATAAACTATAGCTGAATAACCCAGGTACCAGCCGAATGTTCATTCGAATAAAATACAAGTATTTAGTACTTTTCAAATTATGTTTCATGAATCTAAAGGCGGTGGAATCCCTCGCTATGCTCAAGATTTCACGAATTAATCCCGCGTTGAAAAGGAGCCCTATTGACTGAGCCTCTTCAGAGATATTAAGGGCTCCCAAAAGATCAGCTGGGGCACTTAGGGCATAGAGAAAAAAATACATAGAGTGCTCACTCCATACATCAGTTTTAGTACCAAAAAGACTATTAGCATCTAGCATCGAGTAGCGGAACTATTAGTACTGCTACTTGACAATAAATGTAGCACCGACCGGAAAGTCTTATGCTGTTGAGATAAGACTTCGGTCGGTGCTATATCTATTGTCAAGTAGCAGTACTGATAGTTCCGCTACTCGATGCTAGATGTAGACACTGAAATTAATAGTCTGAACTGATGTATGGAGTGAGCACTCTTGTCTTACTTATTTATCTATGCTTAGGGGTAAACACCTAATGGCCGAGACTCAAATTATCTACCTATCTATAAATATTAGACAGGATGTTTAGTAAAATCGTCGCCACTTCACCTATGGAACGTGTACCAGGCCTGGGACCCGTTTCTCAAAAGATTGTAACTTGTAATACAAGCGGATGTAACTTTTTGACAGCTTTTGTTAGAAAGGGACTTCCACTTGTATTACAAGTTACAAGCTTTTAAGAAACGGGCCCCAGGCGGTTTATCTAGAGACCATAAATAAATAAATAAATATTATAGGACATTATTACACAAATTAACTAAGCCCCACGGTAAGCTCAAGAAAGCTTGTGTTGTGGGTACTCAGACAATGATGTATATAATATACAAATACTTAAATAAATAGAAAACAACCATGACTCAGAAACAAATATCTGTGTTCACCACACAAATAAATGCCCTTACTGGGAATCGAACCCAGGACCGCGGCTTCACAGGCAGGGTCACTACCCACTAGGCCAGACCGGTCGTCCAAAACATACATTACCATCTAAGGTAACTTTGCACCGACTTGGATAGAACGTCATATTATGTTTTTGTTTATAGCAATTTCACATTAATGATGATATTTCCATATTTCCGTTACGTTAGAGTGACGTTGAATTGGCTTGGTCCGTCGCTAGGTATGTAAAGTGTCATTCTAAGGAACTTGCTAACGATGTACTTAAACAAGTCTCTAGTAAATTGACATTCAGAGACAATTTTAATATGGCGGTCTGTTTACATAGTTAGCAAGTTCCATAGAATGACACTTTAGTACTATGTAGGTATGGTATGGGCAAACCAAAGTTTGTAGCATAGGTATTATAAATCATTTCACTATTTATAGTAGGTCTCGAAGCAAGGATACCTATTCATATTTAATTGGCCAACTATTACATATGCCCTAACAACTATTAGGTACACGGTGATGGACCGATATGCATCTTAATCGTAACTATCAAGGATTTTAGATGAAGTCATAAAACACGTTACTAATTAAAACATCAATAATTTTTACATAACATGTTTCAATTTATTAATTAATCTCCGAGTCGTATATAATTAGATTCCAAAAAAAAGTAAGACAATGTTGCCACTCGTCTTGTATTTATGTAAAAATAAGTAAATAAAAGTACTTTTTTAAATCGTAGGAGTAAAATTACCAATAAATAAATTATCTTAGCATGTTTATTTATAAAAAGGAATTTACTATCTTACAATAAAATTATTGCAGTGGCAACATTCTCTTACATTTTTTGGAATCTAATTACGACTCGGAGTATAGACATTGGTCACGTTGCTAATAGGGCCAATTATTTTTTGTTCTCGTTTTTATCCGTCAAATTTTAATAATATTGAATGAATAGAGTTCCCTATTCTGTACGGCTACCATCAGTTTGGCACTGACATAAACGCCGTCGAGAACGTAATTTACTTTCTATACATCTCGCTCGTACTCGCATATTAGTGCAAACGAGATGTATAGAAAGTAAATTACGTTCTCGATAGCGTAAATGTCAGTTTTGACACTGTCAGTGACTCATGGTACGGGCTATGTACAATAAAAGCGCAATTTCATCTTCCCCTGAATTACGTAAATGTACCTATGGAATTTTTGTAACTCAACGGTAAATTAAATTTTTTGTCCCAAATTGGGATATTGTGTTAATTCCATCCACAATGAGAAGCTTTTCAACCTTACAAAATTTAACTAAAATCTGATGATAATGAATTTAATTTTTTATAAAAAAAATACCCGTGTTGTGATTCTACGCTTCTAAAAAGTAATTTTCGCACACGTAACGTGTAATTTTGCTCGTGATTCGGTATTAGCCATATAACATTAGCTACAAATCACATACAATATGACGGCGAACTTGGCATACCTAATAGATTTACCTGTCAACATTTTGCTCAAAAAACTTTTGTCTATTTATTATTTTCATTATTAAAATCAAAATCTCTGGTAAAGTTGCCTAATCACGGTGTAAAATAAATCGAATACTCGTACTTATAGAAAATAAAGTTTTAGATAAGATAGGAGCTACGTTCTACAGGTTAGCCCAAAAATGCGTTACTTGTCAAGTTATGCTGCGGTATATTGTATGTACGTTATTATCAACAATTAAAAAACATTTGCGTTTGTGTATCAGGCGGCCGATTTTTGAAATTCGACCGCTCGATTTCGCGTATTTCGTTCAGTAATATCTCCACTACTAGGCATTTAAATTCTACTAATAGAATCGAAAACGAGTGGTCAATACGACTAGATTTCCAATTTCTATTGCTCGTATTTCAAAAATCAGCATATCGCCGTTTTCCACCGATTTTCGAGTCACGAAATCGAGCGATCGAATTTCAAAAATCGGCCCCCTGAGCCAAAAGTATAATTATTTTGAAGATAAATACGTTTTGGTTAATTTTTAACGACATTTTGTAAAATATAAATTCTTTATCATTTTATCTACGTATTATTGGGCCATCCTGTATAAACAAGCAAGGAGCGAAGGTAGGCTTTTTACTTAAGTGATCGCCTGGCCAAAACATATACTTTAATATCTAAACTGAATCCAAAAGTAGCTCTAATCTATTAATACCTAGCTACTTGTGTTTATTATGAAGTTATGAACAGGGTAAATCTGCCTATTGTCGGCACGTTTTACCTAATTCCAAGGTTATAGTACAAAATTTTATGTTGTCATTTATTGTCTTAGGAATGCATAAAAGAAACCACATAATCCAGTAATAAAATAATTTCTTTTTATTAACTTTACACAATTCATTACATTATATTTACATAAGATCGTAGGTTTACGGAGTATTATAATTGCACCTACATAATGTATGACTACAGTTACAGTAAGGCACCTTGGGAAGCATCGGCTATTCTGTGTATGGTCGAAGAAATATCACACGTTACCTATATGGACCTAACTCAAAAACAATCTGTGTACGAAACGCAATTTTAAACTGATATAAATACGGTTGAAAATGGATTTACATCTAAATAGGTCACTATTATTACATATCAGCAGGGTACATGGTAAAAATGCGTACAACCGAATAATACATGTTCTTACTAATTACACTAACCCAAAAAAAAACAGATTTTAATTAATAAAGTAATTTTCTGTAACAGATTCCTGTTTTAATGTCATACATTTTTTACCTAATACATGACAATTTTTTTTACCCTACGGTTTGGAACAATTTGTTATAATATTTTATTTAAAAATGTCACTGTATTGACAATCGCCAATTTGGCAAGTCTTATATTATTTTCATAATTTTGTCATGTGCTAAAATAATCCTTAAAAAATCACAAACATTAATTTTATTTACAATTAATTCTTAAAAATATAAATTTAAACTCACACTGGACTTAAATAATGTGTGCTTTTAAACCTAAAAGGTATCTATTGCATTTATTCGACCACAAGCAAAATCCATGGGGAGTTAATTTATAGCATAAAATCGCATATCAATGCAAAAATCAGATAAATAAAAAGACTAGTAAACTCCAAATGGATTTAACTCTCAGAAACACCTTACATAATTCATTGTGATTATAATATAGGTAACAGGTAACAACTTAACATATATACTATATTTACACATTATACAATACAGTCATGTACATGAGAAAGGAAATGCATGCAAAAGTATGTAAACAATGTCGGTCTAAGAATTACAATGAAATTTGTATATTGTTCCGACTATAGACATGGGAAAAACTAGATTAAGAATATAAATCAATTTATGGAAATATTTCAATAATAATTTAAAAATGAATAACTTGCCATCAATCTTTAAATAATAGTATATTACGATATGATACAAGTGCGAAAAGTAGGAAATTCGCAACAAGTGGCGATAAATTAAAACATGATCGAAGGGAGTATTTTAAATCGACACAAATTGCGAATTACCTATTCGCACGTGTATCGTACGTTTTACAGGACATACGCCCCTTTAAAATTTCGACATAGGCACGTAAAGTGCTAATTACCGCACTAATGCGGTAAAGTAGCACAATACGAATGTAAATTATATGATATACGGGGTGTAAAATGTTTACATTATTAAAATATTTCCGTAAATCAACCGGAAATTGAATTGCATTGGACATGTAGATTTTCTATTATCAGTAAATGAATTCATACTTCACGCTTTACACAATTCTTAAGGAAAGTCAGTCGATAGTACATGAGAACCACCCGGCCAGTCACATAAGATAAGATAAGATTTCATAATTTACTTTCACGATAGATAAATAAAGCTTGTCAATCAAATCTTGTCAGTAAAAAGGGGCGCGAAATTCAAAATTTCTATGGGACGATATCGCTTCGCGCCTACATTTTTCAAATTTGCCGCCTTTTTCTACTGTCAATATCTGGTTGACCAAGTATACCTGATATCGTATAAAAGGGGTACACTTAAAATATTTAGATTGACGGCACATATGTATTTCAAAATTCACGAAGATGAACAATTATCGTAAACAACTTTGTATTAATTTTGAAGTGTTTTATATTGATAGGGTTTAAAATAATTAATAAATTGAAGAAGACCGTAACTGGATTACATTGTCAAGGCTAAAATAGACAGAATAGCCACTGGAAATGTATCAAAAAACTATATCCCAAATAAATAAATAAAAAATCGATGAATCAGTGACTAACAGGCCTGGGTGGTTAAATTAAACCTAAAAAGGGTACATATACTATATTAAAGGAACACCAAGCGCATATATAAACGATACAAGATATATACACAGTTGTTTTGGTATGTCATCGGGCCGCGCTGTCACTGACAAAAGTGTATAAATTTTTTGAGATCAATTTGTGTGGGTTGGAAGTCGTTCTTGCAACTAAAGTCTATTTTATTCGGTAGACTACAATGACATTTCATAGTATGAAATGACATTTTCTGTTCATACTATGAACTGTCATTTCAGTCTACCGAATAAATAAATAGACTTTAAATTAGAAGAAAATTTATGATAAGAATATGAAGATATATACAGGTGCTTGTAAAATATTTAAAGGCATCTTACATTAATCTTTAAATCGGGACTCAGACTTATCCGTCCACGATGTAGCCGCCATTGCTCTTAACTACAATGTTATACCCCGTTCTTTTTTCAGATTATAAAATGTAGGTATAACCTCAAAAGTAGTGCTAACTTTTTTCCTCCAAAATTAAATCTGAGTAACTACGCACTAAATTATAGTGTCGTTTACATATTATGTACCACAATATTAGATATCATAGGAACCCTAGTATTTCGGAAAAAAATATAAATACGACTACTTTTGAGGTTAGAAATGTTCTAATCTTTAAAAAAACGAGGTACCTATAGTAAATCAGTGGAAATACCATCACAACAGTTATTCACATTAGCTATTTAAAGAAAAACAAAGCATTTACGTTACAACGATAAACGTTTCCACATCCACTCAGACCATAATCCAATATAACAGCGCGACCCAGAGATGGGCTCCTCTTAGTCCATAAAACTGACACTTCAGATTATGAACTCTATGACCTACGCACTTGCGATTTAGAAAAGGAACAACGAGCTATTCCTACCGTTGCCTCTTTTTTAAACAACCTGGCTGAGCAACATACACTCGTAGCTCGTAGTCAACATGGCAACCGGGGCCGTAAAACTTATCTTTCACATTTTATGGTAATATATCCCAGAAATATGACCAGTTCCATTGCCTCAATTTGTTTAACCGAATGAAATTTTAGTGCAAAACTGGTGCAAAACAAGATTAGGGTGTAAATTAGCCAATCGATTTATCAAATTAGTATCTAAAGGGTATTCCACCTGTCCAATTTCTTAGTCATTGCGTCTCACATTTTGCTTAGTCAGACGCAATGCACATTGGACCGAGAAATTGGACAGGTGGAATACTAACCTAAGACAAAAACAGAGCTTAATACGAGTGAGAGATAATATTCCGATAGCCAGTTCAATGGAGGGTTCTCCAAACCCGCGAGCTTGCCAATCCGCAGAAAGAGCCAAATTGCGTACAATCCGGCACGCAAAGGCAGACCATGGCACTCAGATCAAAAAGTTTAAAGACCCCTCTAGTGCGTACGGTGTTCATCTTGCCAGTTCACCAGAAGCCTATCGCTGTATATCACAGACGGGCATGTCGACGAGCTGCGCGCGCTCCACGGCCACGAGGCAGCCGCCCGGCGCCACCAGCAGCGGCGCCGAGTTCCCCACCCACACCTTCTTCACGTCGTCCGAGTGCTGCGCCAGGGGGGATGAGTAGCCGCCTCTGAAAAAACGTTATAGGCAACATTAGTATATATTTAGTGTCGATTAACTACCTAATATGCCTGGTACGGCTGGTACTAACCCTCGCCTTCGCCTTTGTACCTTTATTTCTGTAAATTTTATGTAAATCTGTGTTGTGTACAATAAAGTGATTACTACTACTACTAACGGTGGGCGTGAGTTATTTATTTAAAATAGCTTAGGGCCACTTGCACCAACCCACTAACCCGGGGTTAATCATTTGATATTCACCAGTCGCTTTTCGATGAAGGAAAACATCGTGAGGAAACCGGACTAATCCCAACAAGGCCTAGTTTACCCTCTGGGTTGGAAGTTCAGATGGAAGTCGCTTTCGTAAAAACTAGTGCCTACGCCAATTCCTGAGATTAGTTGCCAAGCGGACCCCAGGCTCCCATGAGCCGTGGCAAAATGCCGGGACAACGCGAGGAAGATGATGAGTTTGTCCAGTGTATTGTACTGATAACTCCAGCAAGGTTAAACAAAAATAAACAATGGAACCCAAAGTCCTGCGTGATACGAGAGGGTAGCGTGCACTCAGAATTCAAGTCCTTGACCGAATGCTAACTATATTACGTAGGTATTATACCTTAGCTTCCGATCCGCATGTAGCAAAGCGTCCGCATTGAGCAATCGCACGGCCACCGCCACCAGCAGGAATAATATGATGGCACCACACACTGGCACCGCTATGGTGGCCGCTTTGAACCACACTTCGCTGTTGTAACTGACGACACAGTTGCTGGCTATTGTGTTGCCTTCTAGAATATATTCATAGGTACCTGAGCTTCCGATCCGCATGTAGCAAGGCGTCCGCCTTGAGCAACCGCACGGCCACCGCCACCAGCAGGAATAATATGATGGCACCACACACTGGTACCGTTATGGTGGCCGCTTTGAACCACACTTTACTGTTGTAGCTGGCGCCGCAGTCGCTGGCTATTGTGTTGCCTTCTAGAATATATTCATAGGTACCTGAGCTTCCGATCCGCATGTAGCAAGGCGTCCGCCTTGAGCAATCGCACAGCCACCGCGACCAGCAGGAATAATATGATGGCACCACACACTGGTACCGCTATGGTGGCCGCTTTGAACCACACTTCACTGTTGTAACTGGCGCCACAGTCGCTGGCTATTGTGTTGCCTTCTGGAATCGATTGAAAAGTTCTGTTAGTTGATAAAATCTTACGAACGATTAAACCAAATTTTATTCCATCTTTTCATATATTTATACGAGGGGCGTTCAAAATATTCTCGGTATTGATATCTTACAACCTCTTCTAAAATTTCTTTCGTTACTGGCCGCTAAGGTTTATTCATTGACATTAAAAAAAAGTATAATTCGAACCGAGATGTTCTTTTGTTTTTCTGCAATTGCTGAACAAACATGAACATCATGTGGGAATTGACAATGTTAACTAAATTAGAACATCGATGCGTGATAAAATTCTTGACAAAACAGGGTAAAAATCAAAAAACCATAAAAGAGGAAATGGATTGTGTTTACCGTGAGTCTGCTCCTTCTTTATCTACCATTCAAAAGTGGTCAAGCGAGTTTAAACGTGGAAGGGAGAGTGTTGAAGACGACCCTAGACCTGGCCGGCCTGTAGTAGCTACTTCACAAGAAAATATTGATAAAGTGGAAAAACTTATATTGGAAGATGGTCGAGTGAAGGTAAAATCTATAGCACAAGTAACCAATCTCTCTATTGGTACCGTACATGATATTATCCATGACCATCTTAATATGTCAAAAGTAAGTGCAAGATGGGTTCCGCGAATGCTGACTCGGCTTCAAAAAGACATGCGTGTAGCTTGTTGTTCCGATTTTATTGACCTGTGCGGTGAAAATCCTGATGAGGTGCTGCAAAGAATAGTTACTGGAGATGAAACCTGGGTTCATCATTATGACCCAGAGAGTAAACAAGAGTCCATGCAGTGGCACATTAAGGGTTCAGCTCATCCCAAGAAGTTCAAGGTCATCCCTTCAGCTGGCAAGGTCATGGCCACGATATTTTGGGATTGTGAAGGAGTATTACTGATCGATTATAAAGAAAAAGGTGTAAATATCACAGGACAGTACTACGCTAACATTCTACGTCAATTAAAGGATGCAATCAAAGAAAAGAGGCGAGGAAAGTTAACCAAAGGTGTTATGCTTCTGCATGACAACGCTCCCGTCCATACTGCTCATATTGCCAAGGCAGCTATTGTTGAATGTGGGTTTGAAACTGTTACTCACCCACCGTATAGTCCGGACTTAGCCCCCAGCGACTTCTTTTTGTTCCCAAATCTTAAAAAGGATCTGCGTGGAAATAAATTTTCCGATGATGAAGCATTGAAGGCGGCAGTGGAGGAGCATTTTTACACCAAAGATAAAAAATATTTTTATGCAGGATTAAAAAAAATAATTGATCGATCTTTTAAGTGTATGAACATAGGGGGGGAGTATATTGAAAAATAAAAATATCAAACTTTTCGTACTTGTTTGTTTTCATTCTCATACCGAGAATATTTTGAACACCCCTCGTACCATCAGTATGCCAATTTATAAGCAACAACAAGAACTATTTAAATTCTTGCCCATGCTATCTTTACAGTATATGAGACATCATTTCCAAACGATAAGTAACATAATTATATCTAATCTTTATTAGGCAAAATCATAACCTAAAAGTTCTCAAATCTCAAGCCTCTTATTGAAAGCGACGTGACGTTCTTATGTTAATTCTAAAGGAATCAAGTACATAGACACATTAAATTATGCTAATTCTTTTATAGCATTAGTAGAAAAAATCTTGTACCTAAAAATATTGGTATTTCCGATACCAATCAATGTGTCTTTCACCCTACTCCAAACACTTGCTACACCATAAAGCGATTATTGTGCACTTGCGCACGAGTCCGGTGTTTAGCGATAATGAACAAAAGGGGTAATGAATAGGGAAGGATCAAAGGGATTTGCAAAACGCTTTGTATTCGCAAATGAGCACGTGCGATTCGCTCTAATCGCGCGTTTGCTAAGTGGAAAGAAATACCCATTAATGTTAAACAATAGACTCGTTTAAAGATGAGTATAACCATCGGTAAATCTTTATTTATCTATGGGCCAATTGTTGCCTGAAAATAAAGTCACTGCCTGGAAAGCGACATATGATGAATACACCACAGAGCTGAAAGAGGCCGCACAATGCGTCGAGGAACAACGGAAAGTTCTTAGCCCTAAATTGTCAAACATCAATTTCATACAGACCTCCTGTGTCTATTGCTTTCTGCTAACCAAATAAGTTTGTGCCATAATTGTATTGACTAGGTCTAGGTATATAACGCCTAACCGAAATTCCGACACGTATAGTCTCCTGCAGTATCAGATAAGACATTTCGTTAAAAATTGGTATCTATGTATCTGTCATGGAATTTTTGTCAGAAACTTTTGGTGCGTTGTTCTACTCGTATGTCATTTTACTCAGTACTGCTGCTGAACATCATTCTTTATTCTCCTCCAGGAACAGAAAGTTGAATTCTCATAATGTTGAATTATCGAAATGTTGGATTCCCAAAATGTTGAATAATGTTTTCACGAATATCACTGATATCAGATTAAATCAATAGGTAGGTAGGTTAGGTTCGTTAGGTAGCTTCAGATGCCCGAAGGGCAAACCGCCTCGAAATAGGAGCCCCGCGAAGCGGGGCTCCGTCTAGTTAAGTTCAAGTTATAGTCAACATTTCAGGATTTCAACATTTTAGGAATTCAACTTTCTGTTCCTGGACGCTTAGGCTTTAACTTGCGTAGGCATATCAAATTTGTATAACTTCCTTGTCTAAGATTAATTACGAGAATCATAATATTCTTTTAAAAAACATACTCTCTCCATCATTTTATATCAATCCAGGTCCAAACCGGGAAATTACTAGTGGAACATAATATACCATGGACCGGATTATTGATCTAAGAAGTATTCTAAGTAATATGGATGGATAATTGATCTCGGTCTAATATGGTTTGATGAGCTTGGTACTGTTTCTTATTATGAGTGTTATAACTTCATTAGTGTTAATTAGATGCACGATTGTGAAGTTGAGTTGATTGTGCTGTATGGTACGCGGATATGCGGGATGTGTCAGTTATAAAAACAAAAAATCTTGTTAGGTACTCGTAGGTAAGGATTCTGACGGATAGCTCCTGACTTTTAAAATGTGGATAAAGCGCTCCTGATGCCATGTTATTTTAGTTTAGCCGAGACCATATGAATGTCGAATCTCTCAAATCAACTTAGTCGTTATTATTATTACAAATTGTAGTCAAATGAAGCCTTATTTATAATTTGGCGGTGATTTTCTGCCCATGAGGTGAGGTGACGTTGTAGCATAAAATTTCACAGCATCGGCGATAAAATGTATAGTCACTTGTGTTATCGCTAATTTCATGCCATTTATTCTCTCATTGCGCAATTGTTCGAAAAACAACTTTTGCGATATGACGCAAAATAATTGAATCATACTTAAAACATAACTTGAGTCTTAAGAGCACTTATAAATATGTAGTTATAAAGTAGACTCATGATCAGATAGAAAGTGGCCCACTAAAGAACATCTTTAATTACCCATCGTTCGTATTCGTATCGAACAATGAACGTATCAATTGTCATAAAGAATGCAATTGTCTACACTTATCCGAGCGATCTAAAATACTTTGCTAACCATTTGAAAACCAACCTTGTCTCTTCAGCTTTAGATTTCATTTTAAGTCGGCGTCAGCTCATCAGTTCCAAGTAGAACACTGCTAAGATACGAGATACGACTTTTCGCTTAGTTTTAAATTCGTCTATAGGACGCAGTTTCTTAGAAAACAGTTGCAAGCATATTGTAACGGTTACGAGAAAAAGGCTTTATCGATTGTCGATAAGGATGATTTTCGATTGTAACTTTATGCCTGTAGTGCCTTATCGACAAGTAAGGATGTGGTATAAATTTTGCTTGACACTTTGGCGGGTGATAACGATTCTTGTTATAGGGGCATTCGCGCTACTGTTTTATGTGCTGTGCTCTGTAGGTACTAGGTATAGGTACTACCGCTACCGTATTTCTTATATATTCATGGCAGAACTAAAGTTACTGTAACTGGGTCCGGGACAATTAAGGTCACACGGAAAAGGGAAAGAAGACATAGCTGCATTCCTGAGGGTGCAATGATTTTCTATACGTAAAGTACTGAAAGTTAGGTTTGTACATACATACGTAATATCATACGGAAACCCAGTCACTCCCTACCGTTCAAAGATGCATCAAATTATCCCATATTTCGGCTTCGATGTCGCAATTATAATAATTACATTGAACACAAAAACACGACTTCGGAACGATCATCCTGTCATTACAGATCAATTATAACAGCCTCAGAATCAATAATTACGATCGGCAGATAATTTGCCAACATTTTAATTGAACTGCATTTAAGTAGCAACATTATCATCGCTTGTTTACAATACTTCATCAAACCTACGGTTCATATACTTCATATAACTTAGCTAAGGTTTGTTTAAAAGAAATAGTTTAAGCTTATGTCTTTTAAGAAACTCAAAGTGACCAATAAAGACCGAATTTTAACTGAAGTGGGCTTAGCACAGGAGCGTCGCGACAGTATCTCGCGCGCAAGACTACCCGCGTTTATCTAACTGTATTAATTAGAGAGGGAAGGGTACCTAGTCTATCTCGCGGACGAGATACTGTCGCGGCGCTCCTGTGCTAAGTGTGCTAACCCTACAGATATGATGGACGTTTACGAAAAAGGAAAATTTATACTGTGAATTACCCCAGAGCAGAATGCCATATAAAGAATAAAGAGTGAACATATCTACAGTGAACCTATTATGCATAATTGGATATGCTGCTACAATGGTCTCTACATTGTATTCTAGACATATGTCCGTACGACTACATTGTTGAACAATAACGCGACCAGCTGACTATGAAATTACTAAAACATCCACCCTCTAATTCCATGATACCGCCCCGCATACGCTTATATTAATTACACTGGCTGAGCGCATAGCCACATGCTGACCAGTATAGTCTGACCTGCGATGCATAGTAAGATGTATGCCGATATACCGGCTAAAAAAGCTTCTTTATGAGCTTCCTCTTTTAAAATTTAACCTATAAGGTAGACGACAGTGCTGGTCATTGTTTCAATACATTTCTTCCTTAAACTTAAGTCATTGTCAATAAAGGTGCAGCAGGCTGTCATCTTTATGAATTAACCAGTCGAGCTAGGCCGTTAATGTTATCAATAATCGATATTTTCAGTTTATCAACTTTGCTTTAACTGATTTTTAGACTTAGACTCTTACCATCTGGCGCCCAAAGTACAAAAGTGAAGAAAAGCAAAATAGATAGACACAGTACCTAAACTAAAACAACCTATTCACCATTCCATGCTTTGATCTCGGACTGTCTAGAACACAAAATGACTAGTGTAATATTTTGCCTATATCTCTTTTAGTCTACATCGCAAACGGTCTAGAACACAAAATGACCACATATAGGTAGGTTAGGTTCGTTAGGTATCTTCAAATGGCCGAAGGCAAAACCGCACAGAAATAGGCGCCCCGCGGCAGTGGGGCTCCGTCGACATCGTTAACGTAAAGATAAACCGACGAAATGTAGGTAAATAAAGGTCTAAATAATTGTAGTAATTTTGGGTTCTAGACCGTTTGCGATGTAGACTAAAAGGGATATAGGCAAAATATTACACTAGTCATTTTGTGTTCTAGACAGTCCGAGACCAACCCCATTCCATCAAAGTGAAAACAAATGAAATAAGAACGGAAATATAATACACTTCCTTAAGTTATATTAGACACTAAAAGCCGAGTACAAAATGTTTAGTGAATAGAGCAAGAGGCAATTATGCTAGCATGCGTGTACGCAGGCGTAATTATAGGAAGCCGGGTTTCAATGGTGCCTTGTGTGCCGAGGCGCGCCGCTTGGTATTCATTTATTGATATTATTCATGTGGTCATCAACTGTGGACTACCGCAAGTCATAAAAAGGCGAAGTCGCCAAGTTTCTTGGCATTATCTAAAACTTACAAAATATCAATAATTGTCTCGGGCCAAGGGTCTGTCACATACCTAGTCACTTTAATAATTTAATTCATATGGGCATGAGTTGTGGAGTCCAGGGATCGGAACCGGTTTTTTGCAAAAACTTAGAAGTAACCATATTTTTCGAATTATTTTATACTCAAAATGTAGGACTCAGTTGTGTTTTTAGGTTACGACTTCGTATTATTAGATTGCCTAATTAGAAATGAAGTAATTAGCAAAGAACGAAAAAATACCGTTTCCGTTCCCATACAAAAAATACCGGTATCCGATCCCTGGTGGAGTCTACTATCATAATTTGTAGGATTTTTCACGATTGGTGTCATTTTCTGAATGATGAGAGCTGATAAAAGTGGCGTATTTGAAATCTATTTTTTGACTAGATATTTCCAATGGCAAGATCTTTCCAAAAAACAAATTACCCAACTAACTGAATACTATAAATCTTGAAAACCTATAAGATTACATAAGACTTAAATGATCGCATGGAACAAGCATTTAGCTATCAATTTACCCCATCACAAGCTATTAAACCAAAATATTATGATAACGGATGTACCTATACAGTTATCTACATGATCTGAACGAAAACAATTGGCGGTTCCAATATATCGGAGAAGTTCCAGTTTCCAAGAACAAAGATATTGTTGTGTTGTCTTATGTAAACTGGAGTGATGGCTGAGTCAATTGCCGGGTTACGTCATTTGTTATACAGGAGAGATAACATCTCATTGGCACGGGATTATGAGTAGGTATAAACATCTGATTTTTGGATTTCTGATGATCTTGAATTCCGTAATGAAGATTTGTAATATGATCTCTCAATATTTTAGTCCTCTAATAGTTATTTATGAATTGAACCCCTATAGTCAGCTATATCTACTTGCAACTGTAAAACATATTTTGATACTGGTACTATAGAAATGTCAGGTCAAAAAGAACCACCAACCTTCCTGAACAGTCTTTTGAATTTAAATGTCCGTAGTTCCAAATATTTATGTGTGATAGGGAAAGATTGATAATGATAAAGGGGCGATGTTCTTGATATTTACCTGAATCATGCGTGAGATTGAGCCTGGCCCGAGCCAGCGGACTGTCCTCGTGGTTACACAGGTCTCTAAAGCAGCACAGTAGGAGCGAATGATCCCTTGAAGGCGGCCGTATGTCTGCTGAAGGTGAGTTCTGGCAACGGGACACTGCTTCTTCGGCCCTGAAAATGAGAAGGTGGATTATTAATCTTTGTTGTTGTGATGAAACAAAAAGTGACCATTTTGGCCGATTCAAGGACGTACTGTCATAATTATCCATTAATAGATATGAATGGATTAAAAGAGCAATTCCATCAGTCAGATCTAGTAGCATATAGGCTTAGCAACAAGCACTGTCGAATTCGGTGATTGAACTGATTTAGTTAACTGTCTTGAATAGTAGGTAACCACGGAACGTCTGTCTCAAAGCTATTGAAATCATCAAACCTAATAAAGCCTCGTAGTTATCGTCTCTCAAATTTGACTCGTCTTCGTCAGAAAAAATAAACAAAGCAAAACCGATTACAATAATTATTTGCAGTTACGTTTCGTTTGGTTCCATCAAATTTATGATTGAAATATCAACCTTAAGTTTGTAACAATATGGTTCGTTATTTCGACCAGTGAACTGTCACGAAAAAATAAAACAATTGTTTATTTTAAGTGTCGAAATTGTTTAATTTATTTACACAACCGTGAGAACAGAGTCCGTGAGTGGTTTGCGAACGAAGTGGTCAATTTGTATGCGTTGGCGCGGCGCCTGTCAAAATCTTTCATCCCGGTCCAAAAGGACGTAATTGTAAATACCAAGGAATTTAAACTCTTTTACTTTAAGATCCTCAAAGTAGACAGTTTCAGTTTTTCATGTACTTATTGTTATTGCCTAATGGGTGGTTGTTAAATATGTATTAAGTACTTAAGTATAGGTATTGTACCTACATAATTATTAGCCAGCCCATTAAGTGTTATAGGTACGTCAAGTATGGTGCAGCCATACTTTGTTACTGCTAAATCGATGCAAACTTTGCTCAGACGGAATCTAAATAATATCCAATATGTTTGATTGTTCTAGTTTGGTCATCTTTACAACCCATTAATTCCAAATTCAAAGAATCAGCGACGTTCTCGTGGGAAATACGACTATTCCCAGTTCCTCTATTATTTTTTATTAATCCATTAGAATTTTTCAGATTACTGTGTCAAACATATTAGCTTCCGTGACAGCGAATTCTTGATCAAGGAATGCTGTAGGAATATTGGGGCGATTGAGCGGCTGTCGTTGTCCTCAAGAACTAGGAGATAATTAAAGAAAGGAAGGGATTATGTTTAATTATTTACAATTTATACTAAAATCTCTTCTAAAAAGGATATTAATGCCTCAAGCTGTAAATATATCATGTTATCAATGATCTAATCCTAAGTTTACACCATGAGTCCATGAGCACTTCAAATACAGAGAAGTACAACAACAAATCACAAAACCGTGTTATGACAAAAATGCAAGTTCTACAAACCCTTATCGGTACAAGAGAAAATACCGACGTAAAATTTAATCAACATGAGATTCCAAAGGAATACAATTAATCAACTAAAAGATGATCTTTTGAGATACGGTCCAATTCCAGAACTAAAAGGTTCTAACTAAGAAGTGCCTTCTACTAAAGGTAGACGTTTTGGAAACAAAAGATAAGAACAAATAAAGAAGACAATGGGCCGGCCGCATTGAGACGTGACTCTGCAAAGGAATAGTTTTTTTTTTGGAGGACAAAAAAGACGATCGGAAATTCGAAATTCAAGTATCTTCTGCCAGTAGGCTTTAAAGAAATCCTTTATAGGCTTTTTAAAGTCAATAGTGCTTTAAAAACAGGCAAAACACAAAAAGTAGATAAATGATCCTTTGAGTGAGCTTGCTGCATTCTACAAATATTTTACTGATAATAGTGATAATGGTCCTAACATTTTTGAAGTAAAGAACAATCGTGATAATAAAAATAAAGTCCCAATTATTTGTGTTGCCATTACAAATAAAAAAATAAACAAACGCTATCTAATAAAGGAATGACAATACTGTTTGTATAAAACAGTGCGTGTAAATAGATCATCAAGCAAATCTAGATGACGCATTTATTTCATCATTTTGCAGTCATCCTAGTTTTTAGGGTTCCGTACCCAAAGGGTAAAAACGGGACCCTATTACTAAGACTCCGCTGTTCGTCCGTCCGTCCGTCTGTCACCAGGCTATATCTCACGAACCGTGATAGCTAGACAGTTGAAATTTTCACAGATGATGTATTTCTGTTGCCGCTATAACAACAAATACTAAAAACAGAATAAAATAAAGATTAAAGTGGGGCTCCCATACAACAAACGTGATTTTTGACCGAATTTAAACAACGTCGGGCGGGGTCAGTACTTGGATGGGTGACCGTCTTTTTTGCTTGTTTTTTTTTATCTTATTTTGCTCTATTTTTTGTTGATGGTGCGGAACCCTCCGTGCGCGAGTCCGACTCGCACTTGCCCTTTTTTTTTCTTTACCTTGTTGATATTTAAAAGTTTTTCACCATCTAAAGGACCTCTAAAATGACTAGACAAATAAAAAATCAATTTAGCTGACTGAACTGTATGAGCGCATGTATAATTAGTGACGGGTTGTCTGCCTTGTCCATGTTACAAGTACATGCTACAAGCTTAATAGCTTGTCTGTTGTCACTTGAACTAAATTAGTTTTAATGACAGGGACATAAAAAATAACAATAATTTAGTTATGTAACGGAACGTCGGGTTGTTGAAGAAAACATTACTGACAGCGAGATAACTTGGGTGTTAATTAATAAAATTATATAACCATTATTTTGATAGCAAGCACTTTGAACAGTTGAAATACGCGTGTGTCAAAAGTATTTAAGGAGACTGTACTTTAAACGGCCAAACCGGTCTCAATAAATTAATATTGCAGTCTTGGCCAACTTTTCATTGTCCTTTTACAAATAAAAAAATATCCAGGTTTCCGCTTCTACGCATTAAACCTCCGTCGTAAGTATGTTGATGACGATCATCTAGAGATCTGAAATATGTTCTGATAAAACAGATTACGTCACTATTGATTGGCAAATTGGTCCGAACGAATTATCTGAAACGCAAAAGGATCAAGGCGAGCATTAAATAAATTCGAGAGACCCAAAAAAAGAACCCTAATGCAGCCCGCGGCCTCCAATCATCCGACAACATGCAACGTAAAAAAAATGCATAAAACGATGCATGAGTAAACATTAAAAAGGCAGGAATTAAGTTTTTTTTTAATAACATGACTGAGAACGTCGGGATTGTTCCAGTTTAATATCGCGAAAAATCGTTGGCAGACGCGACGGGGTACTGAACTTTTATTTGTTGCTTGCAGTGATCTTTATATTATTGAATGATCATGTACTCGTAAGTTTTCCTTAACATTAATTAGTATTCCATTAAGCAGCGAATATAGTGAACCTTTATCATCAGTTAAAAGTGAATAGGCTGATGTTGATAGCAAAATAAATATTAAAATGGCTGCTTAAAGCTTTTTTAATAAAGTAACAGGAGATTAAAAGTATTAAACGACAATGATAAAGCGGTCGCTTTACTTGTAAAGGGAAAAAAAATTAAGCCTCATTAAGAGCACTCGATTCGTGTAGATAAGAAAGTAACTTTAGTGTAAATAAATAAAAAGCGCAGGAGATAAGATTGGCGTACATTTTAATACCAATTAAAAGCTATATTGAAATGGCGTTACATTTAAAACAAGAAAGGAAGTAAAATTTAATCAAGATTAGAACTGAGAACAAAGACATTGTAATAGAGATACGAAATTCCGTGAAAGTGTGATAACGTCTAATCTACATATTGAAAATACCTAAATCCTGGTTGTGACATCTGATATTAGGAGAATGTCAAATGACTAACGCAAACAACGAGGTTAAGTGCAATTTGCATTAGACGTAGTTTGTAAAAATACTTGTTTCGTATTGCAATTACTGTAAGCGATTCAGTAGATCATTGCTGGCCCAAGTGATCCTACGCAGCAAAATTTACACTATTGGCCATCTTGCATGTGACCTGAACTAACTTCAGCCTGATCCATTCAATAGCAAAAGATTACATTACGTAAGGTGTTTCCTGATGACGAATGCCCAAAGTTCTTCGATAATAGAAGAACTGATGAGCTTTGAGCACATTATATCGAGTTTTGAGCACATTATACGTGACCAGTCCTTTGCCATTTCAGCTCTTGCCTTTCAAGCTATCTATGTAAATGCTCATAATAGTGTATGAATCTTTGTCCTCGTTCATCGATAAGGCAGAGGTCAGGAACCCAGATAGCGCAGCTGCGCGGCCGCTGACCCGCGTTTAAATCTGCCACTCGATAATAAATATTGATTCTCTTTTTCACCAGAAGCGTGAGATAATTTGCTTGTTGTTTCGATCATGCGTAACGATTTTGCAATCCACTTTAGGTTTTCTATGTTCCGTGCGATTATTTCCTAAGTTCATCAACTCTAAATTATTTGAGAGAAATCCACTAATGTTTTCCAAAATGCTAAATCGGTTAAAATCCAATTTTGAAAATTGCTCTTCGTGGCGTTTAAAAAAATATCTACATTAAAAAAACATAGAGCCCCTTCCTTTTTGAAAGACTAACGCGAATTTCTTGTCCATTCCTTAAATTATTCGATAACATAAAACATGGTCATTACCATTACACAAGCATCAAGAACAAGACAACGTCCATTTAATTCAATTCAACATTACGGTCGTCCAGAGCACGGACATGACATAATCGGGCGCGGGACGATCTTGATGCCTTTTGGAGAGGCCTTTGTGCGGTAATGATTGGAACTGCATCAGAAATGAAACTGTAATTAGGTCCAGTATTATAACAGATATACATTAAATGAGCTAATAAGGATTATGTATGTATGTATGTATGTATGTATGTATATACTTTATTACACATGGAAATAAAAACACGAGAAACATAGTTACAGAGTAAATTAAATTAAATTAAATTATCATGTCTTTTGACCACACGAATCAAAAGTTACTGCTGATTATGTAGGCTACAAATAAATTGTTGTTTTCAAATAAGAAAGCGTTAATAAAAATCAATCTCTTGACCTAAACAATCTATCATTACAGTTTGTTTAAAGATGCGGGAAAAAGTTAAAATAAACAATTAAGCTAAAAATAGAATGCGAGCGCGATGTGCCATTTGTCTTGATTCGTAGGCTTTTGTATGCTCTAAATTGCCATACATAGAGCTCGCTGCCTATTTGAACGCAGCGATTATACGCAAGAATTTCAATTTGAAAATCGAAATGTTAACGAAGACCGCCGATCGTTAGCGGAGATAATAGCAGAGATTGCCAAAAAGGTATAAAAATGTTTAAAGCAAATAAAAGCGGGCATGCGCCGGAGTTGAGACGGTGAAGTATTCCTGATTTAGGGAGCGTTCGACGCACATGAACCAGTATAACAGATTCATAGCAAATATAGGCACTCCGAGACTGCACGTACGTTGGTAGGCCTGAGTCCAAGCGATGCGAGGTCGGTAAGAGAGAAATAAGAACTCTGAACAGGTTCCGAGCGGACGGCAGCCGCTTTACCCACCTAGAGAAAAAAGCCTTCAGCCTCTATGACTTTTACAAAGACATACTACCTTTGTCTTTTAAACGGCAGCTCTCCGAATAAGATAATCAAGTGAGCGGGTAATTTCAGTATAAAAAAAGCCAAATAAAAACCTCCGTGCCTTCTTCGGCACGGGTAATTAATAATTCCACCAGAACTAAATCACTATTCTGCTAGATGGGAAAAAACGTTATCTGTTTAATTGAAAAGCTTATAAAGACCTTTTGAGAACGAGATCAAAACAATCAAGGCTTTGGTCTAAATAAGCCTCCAAAATAATAAAACGGCGTAGCAGAATAAATGTTTCAGGGTCATTGATTCAACTGATGAACTTGAATGTT
Organism: Cydia amplana; assembly: GCF_948474715.1. Classification (NCBI taxonomy): domain Eukaryota; kingdom Metazoa; phylum Arthropoda; class Insecta; order Lepidoptera; family Tortricidae; genus Cydia; species Cydia amplana. Next base: position 4,342,575 of record NC_086080.1, on the reverse strand, counting down.
TCCTCATCGGTATTTGAGCCTTGTTACAAAACAATTGGACACTAGGAAACTTTGTAACGTTGTCCTTAACAATGTAATTAATAGATTAGCCAGACACAATGGTGTTCGATCAAATGAAGTAACACCTCATTTCTCGACAACGACCGCCGATGAAAGCTGGTTCGGGACGCCGAAAGATAAATTGATTGAGGGCACTCACAATCTAGCAGTCATGATCGATGACAATGCATTTCTTGTGTACAACAACGAATTAATATTAATTATTATCACGTTACTAGTCACGAAAACGCGCCATGAGATAAATCAAAAAGACGGCATAAAAAATCACGCGGCTGAGAAGAAAATGTGTAAATTACGTACTTACGGATCTCTTTGAAATTTTTAAGCTGGGAGAATGTAAAATAAATCATAATGAAGATGCTATAAAAATACAGTTGCCGGGGAAAATTTGTGTAAATTAGAATCGACTACACATTAACGCAGAAAGTTATATTATAATGTAGCGTTATAAATTTAGGAATGCTACCGACGTGGTGGTTTTACTTTATATCTCATGTCTGCCTAATTAATTTGGCGACGTATAATTAGTAACGATAAAATCTTCAGGAGCAACGACAAGGAATCTTGTCGTATTAAATACATACGACCCATAAAATATACTTAATGAAAAGCTATTGTAAGTTACGATGACGGCTGGAATGAGGCATAAGTATAGTATAGTAACAAGCCGTAATACAGAAGGATGATTATACTAATAAAGAAGACAGGTTTGTAAAGGCGGTTTACGACAGGCGTTCATATATTATGCATTAAAACAAACATCATTATGAAAACTATTGCAGTACTATAAATATTTCCAAAGCTTATTTATTTGTGAGCTTGTTTGGACTTTCTATCTTGGTTGCAACAGCTTTGACTGATGTATGGTGCGCGTTGTCTTTCATAAATTACTAGCGACCGTGTAGTTTTACAATCCTAACTCAAGTTTATTGGTAATGATTGTTTTGCTTCTATGGCGCCATTAACGCAAGTTGGAGATTACATTATTATTTATTAGCAGGGGTCGGACAAAAAGTGCGGATGACGTCAAACCACTTATAGGATGATTTCAAATAGTATTTTTGATTTTCATAAACAATTATCACTTATCATTTATCAACCTCTTTATTAAACGATATCGCCACTTGAAATGAGTAAGTACGTTTTTGACTGACACATTGTCAATCAGATGAACAATAAATTGACTTCGTTATTGTTTAGCTATTGTATCTTCACGATTATATTTAGCTAAAATTTAGCTATAAAAGTATAATAACATCAAATTATCTTTTTTTATTTTTACTAATCTTACCTACTGTTCCCACTTTTGACTATTAAACCTATTTATCTGAGGATCCCACAGACTTGTTCTAAGTGTTCTAACTAATTTCAAATAATTATACCTTATGGTAACAAGTTTCGTGAAATTTATTTTATTCACTACATCACCCTACCACCTGTATTATTAATTCCATGGATTTATTTACGATTATTTTGTTACTTCATTAATACTACTTTGTTACTACATGTCACACGGAAGTTTAAATACAAACTCAAACATCATCCTGTGTGCAAGATTACGTCATTTTTACGTCATCCGCACTTTTTGTCCGACCCCTGTTTATTAGTAAACAATCATCATTTAAGACGTTTTATGACATTAGTCAAATGAATGTATTCGATAAGGTCAACGACTAGTTTAAACAAGGCTAAGTATGTTATTTCTCGTACTATTAGTGTTGTTAGTGTAAGGGTAAAAACACCAGAGCCTCTACCATCAGTTGCCCGAGTATTTCTCACTTACTTTATGTGAATAAACGTGCCTTATGTCACGTTTTACGTTTCTTTACGGTCTAATGTGCCTAACTTCACTCCACTAGAAACGATGCTGTCCCTTTCTAAGTATACTAAAAAACAGTGCAAGAATTATATCGGAGGATTGTACAGCGCCCCTAGGAGTCACCTAAAGAACTAAATATCAAAGTAACCTACCGAAAACATCGAAGTTTGCAAATTGCGGGCATCTTTCTCTGTCAGTCTAATTACTCCTTAATTAGAGTAAAAGAGAAGCATGCCCGCATATTGCGAACTGTGAAATGTTTTAGCTGTTTCTATGGTTTCTAATAGGGTGATCAAAAACATAAATGTGAAATGAGAGCCAAGTCCAATATTTAGAATATGCCTCGGTGTTGATTTTGCGGAAAAAAGAATTGATATCTATATGGGTGCCAAGTTCTAGTTCGCTTGTGATGTAATTAAAGTTCAGGATTTTACTTGACTAGTTTTTACGTACACGCTATATTATATTTGTCTATGTTACTTTTTTAAGAATTTAGTTTGTTGGTATAAAAACTAGACAAGACAAATCCTGAACTTTAATTTCATCCCAAGCGAACTAGGACTTGCACCCAGGGTAATTCGCCAGTGACTGGCCAGCTGGCCACCTTAAACTAATGATGAATTCTATTCATCTATAAACAGAATTCAATGTAGTATAGGTTCAATAACTGGTCAGCTTTCAATAACTGGCCACCTAATACTAAAATGAATTCTGTTTATACGTGAATATAATTCATTTTTAGTTTAGGGCCAGTAACTGGCAAAATACCCCGTATAGGTAAAGATTTCAATTCGTTTTCCGGCGAAGTCAACAACGACGCATATTTTTTATAAGTACCTAGTATTGAACTTGACTTTCATTTCAAATTATTTTATGTTTTTGATGCATTATCATTACTTTTTGTACAGAAATTATTAGTATTCATCATAATTGATTTCGAAACTAACATTTATTTCTATTTAACAATTATTTCTAGGTAATATAACACATAGCCGCTGAGTCGCCAGTTCTCTTTTAAACTTGGCTTGACACGCTACCCGCCATTCTTGAATTTGTGCGAGCTATTTTGTCACTTTTTACAGATTCAACATTCATTCTACAATTTTTAAAGATTTGACGTTGCCATAGTTACGAAAATATTAAACATATCAATGTTAGTAAACAATGTATAAACAGTGATGTGTTCAAGAAAAAAATGCAAAATAATATATGATAAATACGTAAACACCATTAATAATCGTGTTAGAATTATACCTTTGCGTGTTAAAAAATATGAAGCAAATTATACGGGCTACTTTTGGCTACATAAATAAGATTATTATGTACTTATGTTGAAAATAGTACACACGTGAGAAGAAATCTGTATTAAAATAGGTATGTATATATGTTAGGTCTTGCCCTGGCCTCGCTTTGTGTAGGTTGCTGTACGTGCCGGCGTACTAAGTAAGTAACATTATACGGCCTTAACAGCGATCTAAATTTTATGGTACCTAAATGATCTCGATCTTAGCACTTTCAGTGCCAAGCGCCCCTTCCCAATACAAAATGAACCCACTCAGCGGGTTTTTGGGCAGTGAATGTGTTAAACCTTATTTTAATTTTCAGATTGTGAACTACCAGCAAAAAATGTTAAGTTTTATATTTCCTGTTGCCAAACTGACGAGACATGAAACATCATCACCACACACATGAAACATCGAACTGAACTTGAACATTGGGAAATAATATATAGGTAGTAAAGAAAAATAAATAAACTCACAGAACATTTGTATGTTTTATTTTATTTAAGATATAAAATAAAAAATACGTAGGAACTCTCTCTGTGTACATATAAACAACAGGTCTTGCAGTAAGTATGTATATTGTGTTACTATGTGGTATGTGCACCCGGCAACAACAACACAACATGTCTATGTACCGCTCCTTGACATCATCATCTTCCTCAAGTTGTTGTCCCGGCATTTAGCCACTTGCCAACTAATCACTTCTACAATGCATACAACAATGAACTATTTGCTTGCACGCATGTACCGCTGGATGCCATCCGGGTTTGTATGGAAATGTTGTTTTCAATCATAGGTTCATGCCTAAAAGCAAAAACTGCTCGTAAGTAATGTGATCTTTGCAAATGTACTTAACTAAACAGTAGAAATAGGAGTAAATATAACTCATTACCTTTGTATCAAATCAGCCTTTTTTCGAGCTACTAATTGATTTATTCCGTATTAGTTTTGCCTGGAGTTCACGTAACTCTTATAAATAAATACATACTACGTTGAAAATTGCAAAGATAATCGTGAAAAATATGTTTAATTGTTGTGTTTACAAGTTGACAGAAATGTAACGTCGAAAACGCACGTATTTTTCGATGACATCTGTCACGTTTATTCGCGTAAACGGCGTAAAGTAATTAACTTGTATAATTCTGGCTCAGTTTTCTTTATATAGTTAGAAAGAGAGCGTTTTAGGTGTGAAGTTAGGCATGGATAGAAAACTTACGTAAATACGTTAGGAACTCATGGTACCAGTTGAAATTTTTAGTTCTTTAAGTGACCGGTAGAGGCACTGTACAAATACTCCATACATTTTCCTTAACGTTCTCACTATCGACTGTCATTTACGGAACTCATGGTAGTGCTTCAGAGCACCATTTTAAACAATATTTATTAGGGAATCACAATAATAATCAGAGTTTTGGACTTAGGTAATACGCGACGCCGATCACGCGCAAAAACCGATCTTCTAGATGACAGACGTCATAGTGCTGTCGCAGAGGTTATTGTAGTGATGTGAAGACCGCTAAATTACGATACCGCCTTTTAGCTCGGCCATCGCCTGACCCGACCAGCGCCCCGCAGGTCACTGTCATCAGTGCAGCCACTGAAGTCTGCCACAGCCAACGCAGTCGCAGCAAGCTGGGTCTTCACCAGGTGGATGTAGCCTCCACCAGTTCAATATTCTGCGAACTGAACAAGCACCTTTTACGCTCAGCCGATATACAAGCCTTGGTCCTTTTGAGTAATTCGACTCGAGTTCCGTTGAAACGGTCTATTTCGTTATTGTCAACTTACACCAAGATATTTAGTTCTATTTCAGTCGAATTGGAGTAAGGGCTTAAGCCGACTGAACCAAATGTAAGAAAGCATGACCAGGCTAGGTACCAAATAATCCGTGGTATGAGAGGTGTTAGGATATGCAAGTCTGCTCAGCACTTGCTTGAAATACACAAAAGGCTTAATTCACGTGCATATGACACCAAGAGGATATAAATACCAATTAATTATGCAAAATAATAAAATATTGCGATGAGCGTGACATCTAGCGGCAGGTAGATAAACCACCCCCTTTTTTGTAACACCATCTAACATAAATTATTTTCTTGTGAATAACGTCATATAACTTTCAAGGATTTATTAGATTTTGATAAATTTCTAGCATGTATACCCATGCAGCTAGCCCAAACCTTCCATTGAGCGGAGCGTTCATACTGACCGCTTAACGTAACAATGACTATTTGTGTCGTTTTAAAAGCAAAGACTTGGAACAAACTTACAATTGGCTTCTCCGTTGTAGGATGTAAGACTTCCTCGCATGCACGCACAAAAATGCGTACAACTCGTGAGAGGCTAACATGGGACACGTCTCATGCATGTGCGAGCTGCCTAGGCTAGGACACCACTGCCCTTGTAGGCGCAACGACCGTAGAAGTCGGCCCTTCACGATAAGGTTGTCACGGAGCCCGGTGCACGCACTCGCTCCAACTGGGTATTTCGAACAGGCACTCCCTCCAACTCTACTGGATCCGGTACTTCGCCAGCGATCCCTAGAAGGTATAAGTGCAAGCAACCCTTTCAAGGTAACCTTGAGATCATGTCTTAAGGTCATTAAAATATCCTTTTGTAAACAAGGTCTCAAGCCAACCTCTCAAGGTCAACAACAAATAGTACGATACGATATAGATAAAACATTCATCGGTAGTAGAAATAATGGTCCTCTTAAGGATAATATCATATCACATGCAATGGTCCGCCTCTTAAAGCCTGCACTGCAGATACCAGGAACAAACTAGCCTGTTAAAGATAGTCTTGTATCACATGCAATGGTCCGCCTCTTAAGGCCTGCACTGCAGATATACCAGTAACAAAATGAGCCTATTAAGGATAATCTAAGCTCACATGCAACGGTCCGCCTTTTAAGGCCTGCATTGCAGCAAATACCAGTAACCACCATCCTCTTAAGGATAGTCTTATATCACATGCAATGGTCCACCTCTTAAGGCCTACACTGCAAATACCAGTAACAACCATCCTCTTAAGGAAAGTCTTATATCACATGCAATGGTCCGCCTCTTAAGGCCTACACTGCAAACACCAGTAACAACCATCCTCTTAAAGATAGTCTTATATGACATGCAATGGTCCGCCTCTTAAAGCCTACACTGCAAATACCAGTAAACAACCATCCTCTTAAGGATAGTCTTATATCACATGCAATGGTCCGCCGCTTAAGGCCTGCACTGCAGATATACCAGTAACAAAATTAGTCTATTAAGGATAATCTAAGCTCACATGCAACGGTCCGCCTTTTAAGGCCTGCATTGCAGCAAATACCAGTAACAACCACAACATACTATAAGCTGTATGCAATTAATTTGTATAAACATTCATAAGATTTTTCATACATAGAACCAATCAATAATATATACAGACAGAAATTTTCTCAACATCTCAAATGATTTACTGCCTTATTTATCAGTATGTCTGCAGCTTAATGTTAATTGCAAAGATGCAGGAGGTTAAATGTGATATGAACTGTCTTTTAAAATATTCAGTCCGAGGAGGCTCCGGATACATGGAGTGACTACATTTGTCACAGACACTACTAACCAGCTTGAAATAAATGTCACCTTTCGCTTATTCACAAAGCGCATTTTACTAACCACACACAGTCAATGTAACACGTACTGACCGTTAGTATACATGTACAACATGAACAAACATTTTATTTCAAAATAAATACCTCATTTTCCATGACATCGGAGATTAGTCACTTATCAACATATTTTCTCCATATATGAATTATGAGCACTAGGACATAATATACCTGGCATCCATAACCAATTAACAAATATTACCCATGTCCATTTGGGTTCATTATAGAGGCCTGACCCGATAGTCACTCTAGTGCGTTCAACGGTATGGTCGTTCAGTTCAAGAATCATTGCTGTCAAATTTCTGGAAATTACACAAACCAAAAACACACCAACAAAGCATTATGTCAGTTGCAATAAGCATGTGTAATATCATACACACACACATATGAAACAAGTAATTTCTCCTTATTGTTGTTGTAACCAATATTCCAGTGTTTTTGAAAACTTGTAATCTATTTTAATTTGACTGAAAGGATAAAGTATTAAATAGCACTCATTGTTAATCATGAAAGCATAATACCACCATACATATAGCATCAATCAAGGCTAAATTTACATTACCAAACTTGTTTTATAATATGCTTTCTACTTGAATGTAAATTTCACCATGACACAAACTTTAGAAAATGTTCATAGCATTTTTTTTTTAATATGTCATGTAGACATACTTAATCACATTATGTTATGTATCTGAAAGCACATAGATTACAAAAATAACACAACATATAAGTGAGGCAGCATTTACCACTATGGCCCGGAGCACTGTTAGGTGTTGGATCGACAGACTTCTTACCTGAGTTAACTTTTACCTGAGTTACTCTATAATCCCAAGGATTTATTTCATTCATACCAATATCAAAATTCAATTGTACCTAATGGTATCTGTCAGATTATGTCTTGTGATCTTCTGCTGTGAATATTGTAATACATACATGCCAGCAGCTTTATTGCACTGTCAATATGTTTTATTTTTGACAGTCATGATCATTGGTGTACATAAACTGAAATAGGTATCTGAAATCAAACACAAAACACACAAAACACACGGCAAAGGTACGATACGCCAGCCAATAGCCGGCACAGGTTAGTTTTGTAGGCTATTCTTGTAGGTATGATTTTGACACCAATCTTGGACTTTGTATATTTAAGTCCCTAACTGATGAGTGGTGTTGGTGCATTTACTCATTACAATCAGATTAACGATCAGAACAATGAAACAAGGAAGGACTACGCGCGGTAAATTTCGTAATGTCAATTTCGACAAATTATATCGTAGTAGGCGGGAATCCACTATCGCACTTCTGAAGCTGTAAGGGTAAAAACACCAGAGCACCATTTTAAACAATATTTATTAGGGAATCACAATAATAATCAGAGTTTTGGACTTAGGTAATACGCGACGCCGATCACGCGCAAAAACCGATCTTCTAGATGACAGACGTCATAGTGCTGTCGCAGAGGTTATTGTAGTGATGTGAAGACCGCTAAATTACGATACCGCCTTTTATTAGTTATCTCTCATATTACTTTAATACTGCGTCTGTGGCAAACAAGCATACGGCCCGCCTGATGGTAAGCGGTCACCGTAGCATATGGACGCCTGCAACTACATAGGTGTTACATATGCGTTGCCGACCCTAACACCCCGCAACCTTGACCTCAGACAGCCTTAAGGTGACAGTCCATTTCCAACCGCAGCTGTTCATAATTGACAGTAACAGCGACGCGTTCAGTACCAGTAGTGCAGCTGCGGTCAGAAATGGAATGGAATGTTACCCTTACTCACCGTCAGGAACACAACACTATGAGTAGGGTCTAGTGTTATTTGGCTGCGGTTTTCTGTAAGGTGGAGGTCTGGGGGTAGGTATTTCCCCAGTTGGGCTCTGCTTTAGATCTGGAATGACATCCGCTGTGCTGTGCCCTACCACACAACGCGATATGACAGTGCCCTTCACTTTTGGACGTAGTTAAAGGACATACTCGTCCCAGGTCCCAACGTATCGGGTACGTTTTGCCGCTACATAAGATAAGTTTCCATTTGCATTCTCTCGGAATAGTAACGGTTCTCACATCAGGTATCAAATATCTCCAAGGTATTAACGACTGGACAGTTTTATAGCTTTAAGTAACCGTTTGTAACATTAACATCACCATTTGTGTAAAACGTTGCTAGTGTATGTAGCGGCGTAAAGATGATGTTCTGTGTAATAATTGACATGTTACTGTGTGCTTCACAGGTACTTAGTAAGTTAAAATTATTTAATATCTAGGTACTTACCTATTGTTGGACAATGGACAGACAAAATCCGCCTAACGTTTTAACATTGCGTTGCAATGGAACATCACACGATTTGCACGAAAGTGCCTTCGCCAAGAAGGGATTTGACGCAAGGACGCAATATTCGCAAGATAAATAGATGGCAGAGCATCATCGTATGCGTACGAGAAGAGCTGATATCTTATATCCCAGTATAAGGTCCGACGCAAAGACTCTTCGGACAACTTATTATCTTATTGTTTTTTGTCAGATAACTTACGTGTCAGCGAGATGCTGAAGGCACCCGTGGCTGGCGTGGTGGCGGCGCGGCGCGGGCAGCTCGCTGTAGCACCCTCCTCCGCGGGTAGACCGGCACATGTAGCCCGTGCTAACGCATTGCGCCGTGTTGCAGTAGCACCGCACGCCTTCGGAGACCTCGGGTTTTGGCTCTGGAAAGAAAAAGTTAAGGTCAGAAACACATTTATTTTTACTTAGCATGAAGAAAACTCCACTAATGGCGAGATGAACATTGATAGGAACTGATTGGTGTTGGGTCAAGAGCGGGACACGTGAAAAGAGACATTTGCCTAAATCCTCAGCAGTGTGGGACACCCAGGCTCATATAAATTACTAATGGCGCATTTCATGATAAATATAATTACCTTAGTCATCCTCAAAACCAAAGCAGACATAAAGTTGGTTGTTTTACTACCGACTTTATAGACACTTAGGGCGATACATTTAAGTATGTCTCAGGTCGCAGGGTTTTGTCACGCGATCCATAAGCGATAAATCGTCGATTTAACACCTTTTTTTATAGTGGTGTACAGATTCCGTCATCTTCTGACAAGTGGGATTTTCTGGTAACGATATTAAATGACGTTTGACAAAGTTTAAACAATATCACATAGGCAGTCGTAATTTTTTTAATCATATTTATGATATACAATATACCAAGCAACTTACATACATCCATACCTCCAAATATTTACGAGATTTCTATATGTATTTCATAGATCGAGAGAATCTGTGATGATATAAGCTAAGAAACTGTAGAGAATACAGCCAAGTTGGTATAACTATATCATGCTAGCATGCTACTTGCATAGCAAAATAAAATGATAGTCCAAGCAGGCTCTGTGGGAGCGAAGAGAGCCTCATATTTATCCGGTCTAAGACAATACGTCATTCGCGGGCCCGTAATACGCGTTGTTTTTCAATCTCGGAGAAATATTCCCTTATATTTATACCACAATCTCGGTAACAGCACACACAGCACAGTACCACGAAAAACTTTAATCTAACGGGATGACCGAAAAATGTTACGGAGAAATTGACACTCTGTTAAATCTTCAGTTAACAATAGGTTTATTGATAGTTAAACGGTTTAGTGCGATTGCTAGAGGGAGTCATGTTTGCAAATGCAATCATGATACTCGTCAGCACGGCGTCTGACACTGCTATAAAGTTTGATGGCTTTAGTTGGATTTGCGCAAGCGGTTTGCCTATTCGTTTTCACGACGATCAAGCCCCGTTATAAATAATAGGTAAGTCTACTCATCGATTTTGATGAAGGCGATCATAGATTTCTCCTTTTGCAGATGGCTGACATTCTGGCTAAGCTTCCCCTACCACTTAAATATTTATGGAGCTTACTTAAGTCACTTATTGCGTTCTTGATGGTGTGGATGAGATAACTTAGAGGTTATTTAACTGGAGGTTATTGATAAAGACAGGTAATTCAACTGTCAAAACGGGCGCACCAAAACATAACGATTCAGTATGTAACTAGACTAGAGGTAAATAGACTATGGGGGTAGGAATAACGGCGATATAAAAAGCCCATGACATCACTCACGTACCAGGTCAAACAAACTTCGACGGACAACCCATTAGAACGTTTATCGAAAATTGTGAAATCATAACGATGATACCGAACAAAAAGCTTTCGGCAGCAGAACCAGTTGACGACGAGCCGATGAACTGGCAAAAATAAACATAGCCCGTGTATCGTGTATGAATAATGTGCACGTCATACTCCACGGGCCCCTACATAAAATATACGAGCCAGCCTCCGACCGCATTCAATGTAAATGCTTCGGCTCCAGACGATGAAAAAAAACGAAATTAATTTCAGAGGGACGCCGCTTTATTTGCTCTCGAGGACCGAGAACGGTTCCTCGAGGGACCCCCCTTGAGGCCGAGCCTCTTTAAGAATATCTCTGTCGTTCACGGAATCGTTTTTAAAAGTCTAATTTTCGGATGATTAGTTACTCAGCCGCTGACGGTGGGACATCGATCGAGAATCCAGATAAAAACACAGACCTTAACGAACAAGAGTAATCAGATTCTAAACGGCAATTTGGGAATTACAGAAATAAATTAAGAGGAAGTCTTACTGGAAGCTTGCGAGGAATTTGAGCGCTTCGATGAAAGTACCCAAATTGTTGCTGAGCAAAAAATAGGGCCAGAATCAAGTCACATGTTGACATTCTGAGCTGGACCATAAATAAATAATCAAGAAAAACAAAAAGGATTCGGACGGACTAAAGGGGCAGCCCGCTAATAACCCAGTCTGCGCTGAGGAAATTGGAAACTTTTAATAGCGAACTTTAATGGCTTTTGCACGCAAAATTGCTTTCATTAATTGCAGTGCGCGTACGTTTATTATTGAACGGTGATTCTATTACCGCCGTCGAGTTTACGGTGTTAGTCTTAGGGCCACTTGCACCATACCACTAACTCGGGGTTAACCGGTTTAACCGTTAACCCAGTGTCAAATTGTACTGGTAACAATGGTAACTCCAGGTGTAACCAGTTAATCCCCGGTTTAGTAATTGGTGCAAGTGGCCCTTAGAGTCTCGTATCAACAATTAATTTTATCGCTTTATTGTTCCAATTTATTTTCGGATCGTATGTTTATACCATGTCTAGGAAAACATTAACTAATTATCCATAGGAGAGCTTATCAATGCATCTTACATTAGAATACGGCTGCCATTAGGCCGGCTTTACAATCAATTTCAACTCAAAAAGGAACGTATAAAAGGAACACCGAAGGATAAGGTAAATAAAAAACAAATAAACAGAAGAGAAAAGGTCCCGGCATGTTATTTGGAATTGATAAATGGCCCCCGGAGACGAGAGCGAGCGGGACGAAGCGAGGTCGGAGTGAGACAAAACAACTAATGAGTCGGAGACGTTTCGTAAGTCTGGGATAGAATGCTGAAAGATAAAGGAAAGTGCTTTTTATCTTTAGTGTTACACGGTCATGTTAAAAAGGTTTTATCGAAATGACCAAAAGCGACCACGGGGAACTTAATGTTTTGATAAAATTTATTGCCATCGCATTTGCCGACCTTTTTATAAATTCGCAAAAAATATCTAAAGCAGGTGGAATGCAAATTGTCCCTTAATAATTATGCAAAATTATGGCCATTGGTTTCAGAACATTGAAATCAAAATGGAATAAAAACCCGTTTAATGGCGGCATGTGGCCATCTGTCACGAAGGACGTCCGAGTTGTTTAGACATTAATCCGAGGGGCCAATCCGTCACAGGCACGAGTCACGGCTCAATGAGGTGCTAACGCTCCTTGATTTGCGTCTCGAATCTGTTAACCAGCCGAGACTCGACATAATTAAGAACCTTCAAAAAATACTTTTTGACTTCGCGAACAGAGGTCTTCTACATCAAAAGCTTCTCTCCTGACCACAAATTTAAGACCGAAAGGCTAATGCAGATAAATGGGATCGTGTACAAACCCTTGTAAATTTCACTTTAATGTCTTGGTTAAGTGGGCCCTCATTAAATTCTTTTACTTTTTACATAAAGCATCTTAGCGATTCAGGATCGCTGGATCGAAATTCAAACACAAAAACTGATCCGTCGATTCCGTACGACCAATTTGCTGAGATGTTTAAACAGATAGCAACTTTCTATAGTTGCGAGTGCTTTAGTCTTCAAATAGATATGCATCCTCGAGACCGGTTTCAGTACATCGCGATTGAAATGTTCGCGAGACCGCTGGCCCGATCTGGAGGGAGATAATCCGCTTCGCTAGCAACGTCCTCCCGATTTCATTAAGGGGATACAGAGTTTCTGAAACATTTCGCTTATTTCGAATCGATTTAGATCAAGTGCTTGATTGCGAAAGTTCTTGCGCTGAAATTGCTGTTCCTGTACGATCGTTATCAGCTGTTTTCTGTCTAGCCTTATTTATTGCGGCATCTTAGTTACGTCGTCCGTCTTGTACAACTGCATTATTGTGATGTATAATTCCTTTTGAGTGCGAGCTTTGATTAACATAAAAGCTTTCCTAAAATAGATCCAGTAGCAATAATTCTTAAAACAGAAGCGCCCGTTTCAAAACAAACAATGATTCATCGAGCGAACTCGGCGGGATGCAGAATCGTGTTTAAACGTTCAAGCTACGATTAGAAGTAATTTCTAATCATTCTTTTACAGCTGTAGTCAAAATTCCGAGATGGTAATAAGCCGCCGCGACAGACTTTCACCGCCGATTCACACGCTGTCGGGGCCCGTTTTATCTAATAGTTTATAACTTTAATAATGTTTGCTGCTGAGTCCGGTTCTTGCTTGTTGCTGATTGGACGCGGAAACGGCAAGGCTGGTCCGTGGCCTTGTTGGCATTCCAATGCCGCTATTCGACTATTTATCACCTGTCAGATTTGAATTGGACCGTTTTAAAGATTACCGCAATCTCGTTCGGATTTGTATTTACATCAATTACCCCACTTTCGCGAGTTTACATAAAAACCTCTTTAGCTCCGTTTATCCACGCTACTGCTTTTACAGCGGCACTTACGACCGCTATGAGCGAAGCCAAGGGATTACCAAAGACTTTTAAACAAACAGCAGCGTCTTCAGGAATCAAGACTGCTTGGGAGGAGCTTCTTCTATCCCTACTATTTAATAGTCGCTTCCAAGATAAATACAAATGAATGCATACCACGTACTACAGTATTCCACGGCAATTTGCAAGCGTGACTTTTCCATAAACGTTGACGCTTGAAACCCCTACAAGGCTCTCGGAATCGTCGAGTATCACGGGATGCTCCTCGGAATGCTAAACAGTAGGTAAACGCGGTTTTGTTATCGCCATCGGATCACGACTCATCCTCTAATTGCGTTGAATCTCCAGTAATGGATGTCCTCGGTGCGTAATTGTAATTAAGCAAGGCGAGGCGCCGGCAATCTCGCTGCGGGCAATTTCCATCGGAATGCACTGTGTGTATTCCCTTTGCGCTTGCGCAAGCTGTTCCGAAGCTCTGGGGAACCAGTATAAAGTGTCTACCGATTACGCATAGTTGTTTCAAATCGCCAGGTCATATATAAACTGGATTCTTAAAGTTGAGGATGAGATAAGTAGTAATGAAGATGAGAATACGAGGCCTGCTCTGGGTCGAGTAGCGTTTTGCACTATCGCACCATCTACAGCAACATTTCTCTTCAGTATGTAGAGGTACAACGTACAATACATTACAAAATACTCTGTTGCACACCTCGGCCGAAGAATAAAATGCGTAGATTCAGTCAATCAATAACGGAAAATGGATTAGATTTTAGGATGGTCCTTTTATCTTCCCGACCTTCAACGTTTTATTTTTCGCAAATATGCAATTATTAAAAGAGGCATATGATAGAAAAACAAACACAAGAACCATACTTAATACACCTATAAAGAAGACAAGACGATATCAAGTCATAGTAAGATGCAGAACGAGTCTTTATACTTTTTATCTTAGGCTTTGTGGCTACTTTTAATTTAGACTCGAGGGTCAATCACCGGTCAGTTTTTAATCAAAAAACCAGAATTAAAAGTCGGATTGATTAAAATTACCATAAGAGAGACGATTAGTGTTAAAGTATAGTTGTTGTGCTTAGCATGTTGTTTGAACATTTACAATTTATGTATCTACTTTGTGTATCCAAAAACACCGAGTAGCGGTACAATCGACGAATTCCGACGATAAACTCTGCAACAAACGATAATTCCTTGGCGGTATGATAGCGGTCGTAAATAGCTTGTAACCAGTTGAGAACACTTCCACGGAAATTGCTCTTTCTCTCTTAGACTCGTGGCTATACAAAGTCATACAAGTGTAAGTACGTATCAGGCCGCCTATTTATTCTTGCTTAGAGTGCAAGAGAGTCGAACGCTTTACTGTGATGTCTGTGATCCACTGAACCAAGTAATTGCGTAAGGTTTTTTTTATTACTGAAAGGCATATCTGACATGACATCACGTTCGCGTCCATGTGGACGACCATGCAGTTGTTATTGTTGCGTTGCTTCGATCAACACGGAAGGGATGCGGCATTCGCACTATTTCCCCTCTGCCTAGGTACAAGATCAACTGATCTAGCGCGGGTAATAAAACTAGTTGCGCTCGGATTTTTAACATGGTATAATAATATACTCCGCCTGGTACTCTCTTCCGAGATTCGCGAATGACCTAACTGTCACTTGCCTACGTCATCATGCTGTTTACAGGTTCTCAAACTTTAAAATGTGGGAGAATTTTAACCAACGGTGAAAATTATTTTAACGGCATTAATTTTAAGTTATTCATGTAGAAACATAGTAAAATAAAACAAATCTATACTGCACTTTTCACTCCTACTCTTACAGTTCCGAATAGAGCAGCCAACCATTTTCGTAACAAAACATTAATTACCAAGCTTACGACGTGAAAAGTTTGGAAAACACTGCGACTGCTGACACTGAGCGAGAAGGAAATAACAATTAACACGCGTTCGACAAGGATGACGGTCAGGGACAAAATGGCGGATTGTCAAATGTGACAGCGCTATCCTGTGTTGCCAGTAGTGTAAACAGAATTACCCGAACGTCTGAAATTTCTTTCGTGAATCGGAAGATATTGCTAACGAATAATTAAAAATGACGTGTTATTGTAAATTTTAAGATAAAATACATATAAATGAAAATTATAAAATTATAAAGAAATATTTTAACTTATTAACCATAGATATAATGTACCCATGTAACATGTTATGTTGAAATAAAGTGGCAATGTTATTGTGACGTAGGCAAGTGACACTCTGGGAAGAGAAGACCATGTTTTATTAGACCATGGATTTTTAACTAGACCGAGTCCAGACGCGCGAGTGAACACAGCAGCAGAATAAATGCTTAATTGCTCGGTTTTTTGTTGTAAAAAGAGGTCGGGGACATCAAATTTACAAAAAGAAGGTGTTACATTTCCCATGTAATATTTTTTTACATGTCATACGTTTAATAACATTTAAACACAATTATTATATTTTAGTCTCATGTAATTGCTGGATTTATCGATTTTGCTCGCCCAGTACAAATTGCGGATCGGTCGAGCGACAAATCCGACTTCTCATCTCTCAGAAAACAATAAAATTCTTTGACGAAAATGTGTTAGTGTGCGTGTTGTCACACTTGTGATTCGTCCGTACACAAAAACAGATCGAGGTGTGCAAGATTTGTCTGTGTAGGGTGTCATTTTCTATGTATTTGTGTCGTCATTACAGATTGGATTTTGTACGTAAGTGTGTGAGAAGTGCGACTGTGTGCACGTTCCCCCCCCCCCGCGAAAAAAGGCAGAATGATTTGAATGTCAAGATATCGCTTGGGCCTATCCCTTCCGACCTGTCGGAAGCCCGTGTTGATCGAAGTTGCGTTGAGTATAGGACGTATAGGTACATAATTTTTTTTTTTATTTTTTTTTATTTAGAACACAAACAGTCACATAATGCAAATGGATTTTTAGTACAATGTAGTGTACTTAACATACTTATGAAAGAGACCTGGAGGTTCATTAATGAGTACATAATGTTAACATACATAATAACCGCAGAAAGAAAAAGATAATTGTTCATAAAAGTAATGTTGAAATGGGTCGCGAGTTTGTTTTATTTAGGATGGGTAATCAGACAGGAATCATTTACTGGTTCACCCGAGTGTTCAACTCAACAGTTACGAGTAATAAGAATATCCCAGGAATTCGCTAGATGCCGGCGCTATAGTTACAAGTAGACGTGTGCGCCGATTAAAAAACGATCGGCGGCGGCGTTTGCCAAAAAATCGGCGGCGTCGGCGTGTTTTCGGCGTGAAATCGGCGTGACCTTGACTTTCAGGTTTCTAAGTAAAAATCATTAATTTGTCGTTTTTTCTTGAAAATTTGATTATTCCAGGTTGGTGGTAAGTGAACTACGTAATCTACGTATAGTTTTGAATAGGTTGTGAGTAAAATAGGGTCGCGTTTGTAGTTTAATATAGGATATTATAATAAATTGATTTTCCTAGTAACTGGCTTGCATTAAGGGGTTACCTGGTCCCAATGACTTTCGATCCGATCTGTATCTCTTGCTCCGTTTTCTCATGCTTTCCATGGCTTATCTTTAAATATCCTTGAAATTTGCTAGACATAGTGGAATGCTATGGCTCTTGTCCTACAAGCACCAGGCTCACTGAGACGTATCTTCATCTTTCTCGTTTTCTCATTGCTGAGGATTGCGACCACTTGTAATTTGTCTCCATTTAGTGCGTTCGCGGTTATAAGCCGTGTGGACTGCACGGTGCAGACTGCCGCCAGCCATCGACTATCTTACACATGCTCCACTCCGAGCACGTTTGCCATTCATTGGGCCTTCATTTATATGTTTCTCCAGATAATGCTTTGGAAACCGCATAATATGTCCGAAGAAAGATGTTGTGGAGAGCCGAGTGGCCATATTGAGCTCTCTGAGAATTAAGTGGTTTAGTTCTTCTAGCTGTCCTAGGTATAAGCAGCAGTCTTCGCCAATACCACATCTCAAAAGCGCCAACCTTTGGACGTCACCCTTTTTGGAGCTCCACGTTTCGGCACCTTACTAGAATATTAAAAAGACGATAACTCATACTAAGTGCACTTTAGTTGCACGTCGAAGCCATAGCACTCTTAGCAATGCCAGATCTGTGGCATATCTCGACGGTGCAAACCGCCGGCACTAGTTATCAACCCAATTAAGATATACAAACTACTTAGCTTGGTTTTTCGTAATCGCCGAGTGCGTCGGTAACTCGGAGTACGTTTGCCCTGTCTACTACTACCATTACTTTGGTCTTGGAATGGTTGATAAAATGGAAAAAATTAAAATGGAATGGATGGATTAAAATGGAAGTTGAAAGTTCTAGAGAGGTCTGAAGAGCCGCCATTTCAATGTATTTCTTGATGTTATTCCTGTCAGCCAGTCAACAATAGTACAAGCAAGGATGATGATCGCAACATTAGCTAGTTAGACAGTTTTCCTTTTCTGTCGCACCTTGAGGTCACATGGTACATGAGCCCTGTATTTTGTAGTTAATTTCAACGTAAGCATTTTCATGACGTAGCGTTCTAACTTCTTATGTTAGGTGAGGGCATAAAAAAATCTAATAACCTAATAGTTGAATGAGAATACACAATTACATAACAGGAGAAATCCTACTTCATATATTACTCCCTCATCTTTCTTGACGCTGAACACTGAGGATAACTCAGTTACTTTAATTTGTGTGTCATAACATAAAGTTTGTGCCACTGGCTTAAATCTGTTTCATTTAAAAATAAATCGTAACAATTTTACAACAGTAACATACCTATATAATACAAATAAATCCAAATACCAAGTTATAATAGCTGATTAACAACACTCAAGGTCACGCCGATTTCACGCCGATCATTTATCGGCGGCGGCGGCGTGGCAAAAAAACCCGGCGGCGGCGGCGCGCCGGCGCGGCGCACACGTCTAGTTACAAGTACTCCTAGCTCCGCCTCATAATGTTATTCAATACCGGTGTTTGATCAATGTTAGCGCGGATTCCTCAGGTGTCGCTTTCGCATCGATACTAATGCAAATGAGCCGATCCGTCTCCGATGTCGGCGCCTAGTTAGTTAGTCGATAGCCTTTGTTGCTAGGACGTCCGCGAATCTAGGCACGCGAGTTTATCAGAAATGCCGTCCACGCCCGGGGTTATCGACGCTTTCACGCCGCTCGAATAACATTTGAATAATACGTTCATCGAACTCCCAAAGTGCAAAATGAAGAAGGAAGAGGTGACGATGTGATCTGAAAGCGCCACCTGTTCGGTGGATCGACTATTCAACGGGTCGTTAAGCAACAATAGCCACAAAAGGCCGACTACCTGGCGATGAGTTATTTTTTGGTTGCGCGAGAATCCCTTTTCTTCTGAACTAGCGCAAGATGATCTTAAAATCTGTAACAGGTATGTGTAATCGAAGAGCGTATTTATACTGGTTCCCTTGAGCCGTACCAGTGATTGTGATGATATGACCGTAGTTGTTTTTTTGGTCTCGCGTCTTCCGAGTGAGCTTAACGGATACGCTTCTCGATTGTGTAGATGACATTAAAGTCATACACACAATGCTGCTCGTTTAACGCTCTTGAAAGCCCGATTGTCGTTTAAATCATAACATCGTCAATACTTATTGATTGCGCGTGCGTCCACAAACATAATCCGAAATACCGTTTGGGATTGTATTTATTGTGTAAACATGGACGTCGTGTGTGTCGCAGGTGTTAACTGGCGACATAGGTGGTAACGAAGTTGCAACACGCGACACCTTTTAGTGTTTAGAGGAATTAACACGTTCGGAAAGTTTTGTTTTTTTAACAGATGCGCCAAGCAAGAGGTCTAGATGGTCAAAAGCAAAGACATGCTTGAAATAATATGAAACCATTGAATTCCAGAGATATTGAATTTGAACGCGATTAATTTTTTTCTTTTGCACAAGTCTAAACGCGAGGTTTTGCTTCTTGTGTGTATTAAATTAACTGTCGCTCGTAGAAATCTGTGTGTTTTATCGATTAAAGAAATTGTACTAAGACTGATTTCTACCACTGCACCCGTCGCCGCTAAGCATAGCGTTTATCCTAACACAACTTGGAATTTTATTAAACGCGCACGTAGCGATTTTAGAGAAATACCTCAAACGAACCCGCTGTATAATCTCTGCCGGTGCTAAGGCTTACCTTAAGGCACAATAGTTTGAGGACTCTGAGGTTTGTTTCGGGTACTTTCAGCAAAGTGTTGGTTTTTAAAGGTTTCTATTACAAGCATCCACAGGCTACAGTAACCTGGCCGTTTACGTTGTATAAAAAGCAAGCGTCGGTCGAGTGAGAAGTAAAACAGAAAGCTTAATCAATATTTTAACAGCGGCCGCATTCCGCTCTTATCCGAGCCGACTCTGCCTTTCAATTTAATTAGATCGTGAAAAGTATTCGGATCGATCGACAAGCCGGATCGTTGCTAAGTGAAGTGGCGCTATGTTTAATTTAATGTTTTGGTATTTAGCTTGCAATTATTTTACAGTTGGTTAAAAACGGTTTCCTAAAAACTGCCAAGTGTTTATTTAAGTTTTATGATAGTGTTGCTGTTGCAGTTACTTTTCGAATTTTTACTTTCTAGTCCCTACAGCAGTTTTGAGAGCTAAATTAGTACAATTTAGTCTTCCTTACCTTGCGGTACCAGGGTGACAGGTAACAGAACAGTTATCAAAACCTAAATCAGAATATTGTTTAAAACAAGTATATATGGTCTGGTTTTAAAAGTATTTCCGAGAAAGTTCTTAACTTTTACAGCACTGGGAATGGGAACAACATTTTGAGTTTTTAGTTACGGCAACAATATGACGACCGTTTTAAAACCTAACAACCGAATATCTACATGCGTTTTGATCCGCCTTAGCCTTATCAGCTTTGTTAGTAATTTTAGTAATATTTCCTAGAAAAAAAAAAACAATGTTGAACACTCTTAATCATAGTTGAGTCTACACACTTCAGTTGAGTTCTAATCTAACTATCCTTTGCACCACACATCACACAATACATCAATTTCAAAAGCTATCCAGAACGTTTCGGTCTTCCTGGTTACGGTACCAGCATCCTCAATGCCTCAGTTCTTACACTCATTATTTGGGTCCAGTTAGAAATGTCTCAATAGCCGGCCGGAATGCGGCTGTCGGCGGGATGCGCGGAATTCCGAGCCCCACGACTTTTATACTTCATAAAGTTCTTAAGGCCATATATCTTTCTCGTTCATGTCTACGGAAATAACTGAATTAAAAAAAGGATAGCGATGTTACTCCGGGAATTTGCAAAGGTTGGTTGGCTGGACGTTTTAAATTTCGTTGGGGGTTAATGATTTTGCGTCAAGTTTTCTTTTGTTCTATTAGAGCTGTAAACTTTAGCTGAGTGTGGGAAAGAGATTATTAGTACTTATAATTATTCCAATAAAGTATGAGCACAAAGTACCTTAACAAATAGCCGACACAGTTATAATCTACCAAAGTTTATAGGCCGTTTAAAACAAAGTAAGGCCTCATAATTTACATTCTAAGCAACGCATTGCTAGCGTGAGCTTCGAAACGAGATTTATAGTATAATATTCAAAAGATGGACAATATAAACAACCATTAAAGCTTAATTTATCGCTCGCTTGCAGCAATTATAGATCCCATTAAATATAAGCAAATTAAATATACTTTGCGGATATTTAAGCACGCTCCGTTTCTCCCGCCTCTTCAAATTATGAAGTCAGTCAGCATTTCACTTAATAACGTTTACATTATTATTAATTAATTGGAAAGAAAGGAAAAGATTGATGAGGCAAATTTTGGAAGAACACTTGCTACACCATGTTCAGTCAGCAGCAATAGTTGCTAAGCGGGCGAGGAATTCAAAATAATCTTGACGCGACTTTACTGTTAAGAGAATAAGAGCGCGTAAAGGTAATTATGAACGCCTCGCCCGCTTAGCAACTTCTACTGCTGACTGCCCAAGTAGCATTAGCTGCTGGACTGGACTAAATCCTCAGGGCCTCCACACCAATCGCTTATGCGATGACGTCATCCATTGGTTCCTACAGACTTGTTTAATTTCACAAGGATTTCCCAGGAAAAAGCAAAATAAATCGAAATGAAATAGCTCGCCGTTTAAGCAGCGAATCGAGAATTCGCGATACAGTGTGAATGGCGAATTTTACGAGTAGCCATGGCCCGTATGAGTGAAGTAAGATGCTTCTTGGAGGTGATGTTTGGACTATAAAAAATATCTTCTAGTTTAAACGCGAGATTTACCTGTCAATGTTTAGAATTCTACCCTGAATTTCATTCAGAACCCAGTAAATAACTAACTAACAATTATGGCTCAGCGACCAAAAGAGGATCTTGGCCTCCGAAACGAGAGCACACCACTTTTCCCGATCCTGCGCCGTTACCTGCCAATAAAACCCCACCCCATCCAGTAATTGAAATACCAAAGGAGTCAAAGAAGTTTATACAAACACAACCACGTGCACTTACTTCCGATTCGAACGTGACATTGCTTTCTTGGTCGCAGTCAGACTGGAGAGAAATTGTATGGATGGAATTTTACAAACTACCTGCACTTGGTCTTGATTATTCACTTTTACTGTAATTATACTGAAGTAGTAAGAGCTCGGCGGCTGCTCTCATAGTCACGCCGATACATGTATCTGCATTATTAATCTCGGAGGCCATGTTTTGCATGCATTACTAAAGATAACTGGCGGAATTTATAAGGAACCCGTTAACTGTTCAAACTGAAGGCAAGACGAGAGCTAAGCGATTTATAGAAATCTTGAAAGAAAATGATTTTGCAGATTTCTTGTGAAGTTGCGACTGAAAAATGTATTTTTATAACCTTACTTAGTTTTCACTTAAGCTAAGCTAATAATAGGTAAGCTTTTTCAACTGCGTAATTATGCTTTGTAGCTTGAAAGTTATATTCAGTTATATTGTAAAAGAAAATATTGTCAAATTTAAAATATTGTACTGGTTTCATGACTCATTCTTTCGCCGTCCAGGCTAGCCGTCTTTGGAATTCACTCCCTCTAAATATTAGACAAGCTACTAGTAAGTTTTCTTTCAAGCGGATGTTACGTAAGCATTTGCTAAAGCAAGAGTTCGAATAATATCCATCATTATTATATTTATAGTATGTATTTTATAAATATGTGGTAGTTTATATATATTTTATTTATTTATGTAATTTATAAGTATAGTTTGCTTTTTTTTAACTCACTCAATATATTTTCTCTCTCTGCACCAATTGAAGGTATCTCTGTTTGGCCCTATGGTTGACTGGTAGAGAATGCCATTTGGCATTAAGTCCGCCATTTGTACATTGTTGTATATATTTTGTGCAATAAAGTTTAAATAAATAAATAAATAAATATTGTCTTGTACTTTAGTAATTTCAGTCGAAAGAAAGTAAAAGAAATATCTTTTACTTTCTTTGAGTTATACTTTGTAAATATTGATTAGGAAATAGCCATTACCCAATTACATTTAATGTTGACATGCTGTAAAAAGTTTCCATTTTTAGGGTTCCGTAGCCAAATGGCAAAAAACGGAACCCTTATAGATTCGTCATGTCTGTCTGTCTGTCCGTCTGTCCGTCTGTCTGTCCGTCCGTATGTCACAGCCACTTTTCTCCGAAAGTATAAGAACTATACTGTTGAAACTTGGTAAGTAGATGTATTCTGTGAACCGCATTAAGATTTTCACACAAAAATAGAAAAAAAACAATAAATTTTTGGGGTTCCCCATACTTCGAACTGAAACTCAAAAATTTTTTTTTCATCAAACCCATACGTGTGGGGTATCTATGGATAGGTCTTCAAAAATGATATTGAGGTTCCTAATATCATTTTTTTCTAAACTGAAAAGTTTGCGCGAGAGACACTTCCAAAGTGGTAAAATGTGTGTCCCCCCCCCTGTAACTTCTAAAATAAGAGAATGGTAAAACTAAAAAAAATATATGATGTACATTACCATGTAAACTTCCACCGAAAATTGGTTTGAACGAGATCTAGTAAGTAGTTTTTTTTTTATACGTCATAAATCGCCTAAATACGGAACCCTTCATGGGCGAATCCGACTCGCGCTTGGCCGCTTTTTATAGGTAAAGGTGTTTCCAAAAACTCCAATATATTATTCAAATTCCTTATGATAATTTACATAATGTACAGGTCGTTATATTTCTTATTTTAAAACTGAATAAAAATATTCAATACGCGCTTTGTTCGAAACTTGCGACAGGTTATCGTGAGTAAAGTGCGTCGATAAAACGATGCATACCGCATATCAAAGCAACTAATTGCACAGATAGAATTTTATAGTTTCCATAATTAAGATACTTGTACGCAGTAAAAATTCTTCCCATATTTCGAAAGCTAGAAGTGGCACTAGTGGCAGCAATCAGTCTTGACCACTAACAAGATTTCTTGTCAATCGAGTTTAGACCTTGTCCTCGCACGTGTAGGCATATTTTAGAGCGCACTTTTATTTTAATTTTAAAATTCATGACCTTTTGATTGCCGCCAAGATTGTTCGTTCGAATTTTAAAATTGATTTCTTTACTGGTTTTATGGCATTTCCTAGAGCGGCATTTGTTTTTTCATTTGTTCTAAATTGAATGTGGTGTTTGTATAAGAGCATTATAACTAGTCAGCGGTTACAATCCGGTTTTAATGTTCAAGAAAAAACTGGATTGAAAAGTAAACGATAAAAACTGAAATTTACTTATAGAACTTGAAAATCGGGTTATTCCGTTGCATAATATAGTACTAAGGAGTAAAACTATACCTATTAGTTAGAGACCTATGTGAAGACTGAAAGGCTAGCTAATACACAAACATTATCAGTCAGAACTTAATGCAAACCAAATGAGAAACGATTAAGCATTACATTAATCGATTCGACTATTCGAATACATTTCCCGGTCCGAGTTTCGAGTGGCATAAATTAATACAGAGCCATTCATTACGATTACAAGCAATTAATGAGATAATTTATTATGTTTGTAGAATTCCTAAAGTCGAAAAACGAAGAGTCATATGAGGCTGTACTTTAAGTACCTTTCACTATAGAATCCCCTGTAAAATTATTTATATTGCCAATAAAATGCCGCTTATGATCTTTCACTCTGTCAATCTTAGAATCTCATTTGTAGCGGATTACATTAACTTTGACATTTGCATTTATTAAACAGAAAATCTAAATATTTTGAACCTTATTGCTATCACAACACGTCACAAGTTTAGTTTAGCGACTGTAAAAAAGTTCGATGTCCCGTTGGATACTTGTGTTTAGAAACATATTATTTATATTAAACTCATTTTGTTGGATAAAAAATTACTTCTAATTAGATTAGCTTTAGGCAGCTGTTTAGTCAATTGATGGTTATTTTTGGACATTGAAATATGGATGGTTAAAGCCACTGAAGATATCTGCAGATATGTATAGTTTATGATATGGTATATGGTATAGTTTGAGTTAAAAAATCATGCTACTTTCGTATTCGTAAGTAAATGTAGGATAATACCTATGGCGTTGTCATGCTAAATGATCTCAAATTTCTTATTTTGTATCAGAATATACAACATATTATTTACCAGCATCGTAAAGACAAAACTCGATTCTACTTTATCCACTATAAAACTGAGTATACAAGTTGCATGATAAATAGATGGTAGTGTTATAAGCGCGTTATGTGATAAATGTTGCAATGGAAAGGGTTACGCAAAGTATGGTTAGACAATGAAGACATAACTCATTTCAAGTAGACCACTTTCTTTTGAGACTTGAATCTAACTAAACTGTAAATATTCATGTGACAGCATCAGCTTGCTAAGATATACAATACATTATTACATAAATATTAGGTACATACGATTGGATAGGATCACTCGTGCTTCTGCCTGTCTGTCTGTCCGACCATTCATACATATGTGTATCACACTGAAAAAAATATGTGATCACAGTCTGGCAAATTTGAACGAACCCACATCTTTGGATTGCCGGTCCAATGCACTGCTAATTCCGATAGCTGACCATCCGCCAAAGGAAAACATGTTTCCAAATTATCCAAGGATTTTAAACTATAAACCTGCCTGCCTGCTGCCTGTGAAGCCGCAGTCCTGGGTTCGAATAAGGGCATTTATTTGTGTGATGAGCACAGATATTTGTTCCCGAGTCTTGGGTGTATACTATAATGGATTTATGTGTTTCTATATTATATATATCGTTGTCTGAGTAACCACAACACAGCTTTCTTGAGCTTACCGCAGGGCTTAGTCAATCTGTGTAAGAATGTCTTAGAATGTTCATTTTACTAATTTAATTTTCGGCGTTAGGGACTTTTGGGAGCTAAGAGTCAATGTTGAAGTAACCCAACTCCGATTGGGTTTCGTGTCATAAGTAGTCATAACAATATTTCATACACATTACGGACGGCCGCCGCCGCCGGAGCCCTGCCGCGCGACCACACAGGCCTTTTGAGACGCCGTGGACAACTAAACAAACTATACTGCAAGTTATAAGCACTTAGCGCCACTTGCACCAACCCATTAACCCGGGGATAACCGGTTAAACAGTCAACCCAGTGTCAAATTGTACTGTTAACCATGGTAACTCCAGTTTTAACCGTTTAACCCCGGGTTAGTAAAAGGTGCAAGTGGCCCTTAGGCGACTATAAGCGCCACTTGCACAATTTCACTAACCCTGGGTTAACTGGTTAAATAAGGAGTTACCATGGTTACCAGTACAATTTGACATTAGGTTAACGGTTTAACCGCTTAACCCTGGGTAAGTGGGATGCTGCAAGTGGGCCTAAGGAAGTGAAAGAAAAATGTTACGACGGTGTTTTTATTCTACCTAAAAATACAATTTACTTTTTAAATTAGATTTGTTACTAACTATTTGTAGTCGGAAGCTTTAGAACTTGGATAATTGAGGAAGTAGGAATTGATTTATAAGAACGATCATAAATACCCTTTCCTGATAAACGTTCATAATACTCCTGGGAGTCCTAGATAAAAAATTTTAGTACCCATGAGTTAAGATTATGCGTCTTTCCTGTGGACATCATAAAACAAACCGACATTAAAGCCTAATGTCCCTACTTTATCCTTATAGGCATTAAAAGTTGTATGCTGAAAGTCTTACATAAATGTATCCAAATCTTTAACTTTTGCAATGTTTACAGAAAAGATGCCAGTTGTCCCGACCGTCTGCACCGCTGTCTAGTTGCAATGGAAGCATCTAAAGCCCCCATAACTTCCTATCAGACGGCCTGTACGCTTGTTTGCCACCGTGTTTATTTTTTAACATCAAACCCGCCGTCAGTTCTCAACTCGGGCTGTTCAAATATTTGCCAACGAACAAGCGCGCGGTTGTTCACTGAGAGCACTGTTTGGGTTTCCACTTGTGCCATCGTTAAAACAATTGACTGATCAATTATAAACCTTATTGCCATGAGATAAGGTTTACCAGTGGTCAATTAGGTGTGCTGGTAGTCTCTAAGTCAAGTATTTAACGACTTTTAACGTACTTGTTGAGGGGTGAAAACTTCTGTTCCTGTATTTAATCTTCTTAGGTTTCTTGCCAGTTTTAAGTACGTTCACTTTTTTATAACGCGGTCTGCCTGCCTAAATGTAAGCGGTTACTGTAGCTTATGGACGCTATCGAGGGATGGGTGATCCGCTCTGTCTCTTGAGAACCGTCGTGGTTTCTTTAGAAAACGTGGGCGGGAATTTATATCGGAATTAAAACTATTGCTGAATATCGGAATGGTACAGATGTAGTGCATAATTATTTTCCATCGAATTCTCACGGAAACGTACCGTGTCTTGCTATTTCAGTCAGTCTCGGTACAAAAAGTACTGAGGTTGACTGAAGTAGCATGACAAATACGAACGTTGCCGGGAAAATACAATAGAAAACACCACACCACATGCACCACATCTGTAAACGTATTTAGCAGTTCGGACACGTATAAACAGACAGGGCAATTCTTAAGTTTACGAAACATAAAAGACTCATAAAGACTTATGGCGTTATTCATAAACGGTTGCTAACTTAATCAGATGATGATCGTCGTTTGTCCCTATCTGTCGTTATGCCATAGAGAGGGACAAACGACGATCATCAACTGATTAACTTAGCAGACGTTTATGAACAAGGGGGTAAGTTATTGTTATTACTACAAGTATAACTGGGACTGAATTTTAGTAAGCCTGCCTGGTCCACTGATGAGTGATGAGATGCCACAAAATGTCGAAAAATAAACCCGAAAGCTTCCGAGGTCCAAAGCTTCACATACCTAAACTAAACTGAGCACTTACTTCGACCGCAACCAATCACGTTGTTAGCGGGTTGTCCAACAAAGAGAAATTGCCGGCCGCCAAACAGCCGGCAATTTGCCGATCGTGCGCCAGGGCATGCGCCGTGTAACGATTGCTTGCGCGATGTGCGAATTAAACCAGTGTATAGAGACCTCGTAATCTGGGGCCGTACGAGTATAATCGCATTGAATGATAATATAAAATTTCACGAGTTTTACACATTATTATTTACTAGCGACCCGCCACGGCTTCGCACGGTTTAACAAATCATACATAAACCTTCCTCTTGAATCACTCTATCTATTAAAAGAAACCGCATCAAAATCCATTGCGTAGTTTTAAGAGGCCGTAGTCGATTTGAAAACGCGCGAAGATACGACATTTACACAGTAACCGAACGCCGGCCCCTGCTTGAAACAACGCGACCGTCTTAAACAGTATTGATACTTTCGCAACAAAATATGCGTAACTTTAGAACTTTAGTTGGGTAAGCATACATAAGGACAGACAGACAGCGGGGAGCGACTTTGTTTTATACTATGTAGTGATGAAACGGGACTTAATCGAGTATACCTAATTAAGTGTTAAAATTTTGAGCTTAAATATACGCGATTAAGTACCGTTTTCGTAAATAATGAAGTGCTAATTCGGTGCAAACTTAAAAGTAAAAGGACTAGCTATCCTAAAAATATGAATACGAAGAGCACACTTATACTGGTACTCACTCGAATGAGACATGAACACAAACGCACGCGGCCAGGAATCAGCAATTATCGGCTCGATGTATAGCATGTTGGCAACATTGTATTTGTAATACCGGCGTCGGGAACAAAATTAAGGAGCAATATGTAAAAAATTATTGTTACAGAGCAGTAATAGCCGTATTTACCGCAAATGATATGTCGGTAGCTTCATCATGCTAAAGCAAATACGTCGTAAAACAAGTATATATTTATATTATCTGGGGGCACGGTAGTGCCCCCGCCAAGACGAGCAAAGCGAAGCGCAAGGGCACTACTACCTTTTCTCGAAGCGCTTCGTCGTTTTTTTGAACCCTCATAACTTCGGTTTGGATTATACCAGATAAACAAAATTCTCGGGATATGATGTCAATAGTGGACTTATTAAACATAAAAAAATTCAATTGCATAGCTCTTATACTTAAGATTTTATTCATAACTAAAAAATCCCGATTTCGTCACTGACTCACTCACTCACTGTTGATCATCAAAACCTCTAGGGTACTTCCTGAAGTCCTAGGAAGCTGAAATTTGGTATGTAAGATAATATTAGTACACAAACAACAAAAAAATTCAAAAACTTGAAATTTTTTGTCCCTAAGGGGGGGAAAAGGGGGGTGGAATTTTGTATGGGAAATCAATAACCGCTGAACCGATTTAGTTGAAATTTGGTATGTAGATAGTTTTTGTAATGGGGAATGGCATAGAATAGTTTTCAACCCCAAAATCACCCCGTAAGGGTGAAAAGGGGGTGGAAAAGGGCGTTAGGGGAAAAAGAGGGTTGAATATTGTATGGGGAATCAGTAAAAAGCAGATTGTATAAAAGATGCCCCGAGGTACGTATTTCAGGATTTTTAATAGTAGGTCCTTAAATCACACGCGCAACCCTTTAAATTAGGGGATGGAAGCAACTTACAAAAAGAAGTGAAATCCCACCAAAAACATTTTCATGTAAAATGTTGCCAAGACGAAACCATAAGGCTCGCACTGACAAAAAGTTATCAGATCTCTTGTAGAGCCAAGCTTCTAACTCTACGAGTACAAGCCCTAACTTCACAAACTCTACACCTTAGTCAAAATATGTGGCTTGGCCGTTTCGTTACTCCAAGAACTATTGTATTATAAAAAATAATGAATAGTGAATACATTTTTCACCTTACGTCCATGTGACAGTAGCGAAACGGTCAAGCCACATATTTTGACTAAGGTGTAGAGTTTGTGAAGTTAGGGCTTGTACTCGTAGAGTTAGAAGCTTGGCTCTACAAGAGATCTGATAACTTTTTGTCAGTGCGAGCCTTATGGTTTCGTCTTGGCAACATTTTACACGAAAATGTTTTTGGTGGGATAAACATTGACACTTAAGGTCTGACAAAAATATTTACACTTATGGTGTTATTTATAAACGTTTGTCAAAACTAACAAACCGTTGACAATCGTTTGTCCGTATCCGTCATTTCTGTTTGTTAAGAAAATTACCAAATTTAACAGAAGTTTGTTAGAAGTTGCTACGTTTTATGAATAAGGGGGTTAAATTTTAGATAATGCATGAAATTGAAAATATAAAGTCAGTCATATAACAATATTAACTTCGAAATAAATTTGTCCGTATAAAAGGACATTAAACCTAGGAGGTTATGCAAAGCGAACATGTATCAGCATCGCATGCCACAGTGGCATCTTGTAATCTGATTATAAAAAGCCTAATCACCATAACAGTAACTGGCAATCAGTGCATTCTTGAGAGTAAAAGTGCTTGCTCAAGCGTGACTGATTCAGCAATGCAGAATCTACATTGGAGATTGATCAATCCGTAATGTCAGTAAAAAGGCTGTCGGATCAGTGGCTGGTGAGATGATGCTTATCATTCTGGGGAAGAGTTATTAAAGCAGATCATGGGAGTTATGTTCCACTTAAATCAATTAACGCTAAACACGGAAAGTCATAGGTATCAATCTTGTACAGTAAATATAAGTACTGTGGAAGGAAATGTCTTGATAGATGTTTACCCGGTAAGATGTCATGATGATGAACGAGAACGACATTTACCATAATGGTTACGAAAAACTATGCAAAAAATTCACTTAATTATTCGAATAAAAATCAACCCTCGTCATTTCGGACGATTTGCAGCTCTCTTGCTTTATATTTTATTTGCTATATTATTTTGATTTACTTTTAAACAATTATTCGGTGTTGTATTGTATAAAATTCAAGTTATTGAGGGCTCATCCATTCCTTAAGGTTTTAAAGCATTTTCGCATAAACTCAGACCATGCATAAGTCATTACAAGACTCAAATGGTACCTTTGTAATCCTGTCAGGATATACGGCATACGGGGCATATATTATGATTAACATTACCAACTTTCCTTCAACACTATACTTTAGACTCCTTCCCCCAAATTCACAGACCATTACCGCCACGGAAATGACACGAGCTTAAGCCATTACTATGATTCCAAGCTAACGAACCAGCCGTAAAATTCCACCGTAATCACGGGACCCTACAGATTATAGGGTAGCCGCCCACCGCACCGCCGCGCCGGGCTTTGAGACCCTTGATATGGGGCATTATCTATGAAAAGGGACCTTATTGTCGATGGCGCTTATTACGCCGCACAGCGTCGCGCGGCATTGTATTTATATCGGAGATTCGGAGCATCGTTAATAATGACGTAAGCGCCATCGACAATAAGGTCCCTTTTCATAGATAACGTCACATATAACGAGATCACGAATGCTTTAGCCTTTTAGCAGTTTCACATGAGCATAAACTTAAATTTAATTTTTAAATTCTTAGTTATTTAATTCAGAAGTGTTATTAGTGTGCCATTTCATTGCGAAAGACATCTATATATAAAATTGGTTACGGTCTTTTAATTCAGAGTATTAAGATTATGACAGTTATGTTGTGCTTGTAATCGTTTTACGTTTGCAATTTATTTATTTTGGTAATTCAAGAATCTTTCTCAGAAAACGTATTCTTGGATAACACTCATGTTTTTTTATAGGTACATCGACTTGCGATTGTAAGCACCGCTACGTAATCGTTTTCAGTTTCATTTTTAGTTTTCAAAATAAAACGCTGCAAAAGGATTAATTTACTTTAAAATGATAATCGGAATTTTGTAATATACCTAGTACTTTTTTTTACTTCTTTTATTTATTTAAACAATATACATTTAACTGATGAGTAATGTACAATAAGTACCTGAAACTACAAAGTATTTCTCAAAACCGATTAAATTCCGAGTCACAGTTCGGTTCACGTCACGATTAAATGTGTTTTAAAGTAGCAATTTTCGAGTAAATATGACAGTAAAGTCAAGTACTCTTTATTATACTGTGGTAAACCATTACGCGGTACTTTAATAACAGAATCCGTGGGATCGTTAGGACCTTTCAGTCTTAAATTGAAAAGGAGGATCTAACCACGATTTGGAGTCTAATTGCGAGGGCTCGGCGCTATTTGAAGTTTTATATACACCTGCCATTTCAAAATAACCCGTAATAACTTAATAATAAGGTCTTGATTGTAAATATTTCTGGTTGCGTGCGTTGGGGAAGCGCTGCGTGCTCTGTTATTGCTTTTTGTATCATTCTTTTGTTTTCGCTTAGTGTCGTTTTAGCGCTGATTATAAAAAGCAATCACAATAATAAGGTGGATTGCGAGAATGCTTTTTGGTGCTGTCAGAACCATACTTTACCTACATTTTGATAAAATGAGTAAGGGATTGAACGTCATATCATAATCGCGCATAGATATACTTACAGTGCCGAACGTCACTGATTTTATCAAGCACATTGACAGACACAGCGGCGACTTAAACGCCGCCGCAGTAATGTCGCGACAGTAATGCAGCTATAGTTGCCATCCGAACGTCATTTTAAAGTCTACAGATTTGGCTGACTAGTGGCAAGATAAAACATCGCAACAATCCTTCGTAAAAACGAGATACTTAAGTTCCACGATTCACAGTTCCTTAAAAGAATCGTCCTAGTTAGTTCTTGGAAGCGAAAGTGTTAACAGCCAGGTATTTG
The DNA here is from genome assembly GCF_948474715.1 of Cydia amplana. Lineage (NCBI taxonomy): Eukaryota > Metazoa > Arthropoda > Insecta > Lepidoptera > Tortricidae > Cydia > Cydia amplana. Next base: position 4,309,522 of record NC_086080.1, on the reverse strand, counting down.
TTACAAAGAAACGCAATTGTATGTAAGCTGTTCAAGCCCACATACCACTACATTGCACATTACTGCACATACATCTGCGTTTAGATTCCTAGTATCGATATTATCCCAGCATATGTATAATCGGCAACAAATATAAAACACTATCGGTAAGTCATTTCCATTGAGAATTAACCAATAGCATTTGTTATAATCCAGCGGAGTGGACCGGAGAAGAGATGTGGAACAACTAATGCTATTGGTTGATTCCCGCACGTCTCCTCTCATTTTCCTCAGTGGAAATGCAGCCTTAGTTTCGTCTTTCCCCATGCAGTTTCTAAGAAACTTCAGGATTTTGCCCAATGTTCTCAATTAAGAACATATTTGTTCGTTTTGGAATTTCTGGGCAGCTACCACATAAAATATTTTTTTAATAAATTGAGATAATTCGGCTAGGCTAGTCTATTTTTTTATTCGGCAGACTAAAATGACATTTCATAATATGATCATAAAATAACATTTCATAATATGAAATGTCATTTTAGACTACCGAATAAAAAAATGGACTTTAGAGGCTGTTTAAACTTTAAAGCTACTTTAAATATTTATTTAAAAGTTAGCTTATGATGATTACATTCAAGACATTGAGAGCGCAGGGAAATTCACGGTGACAACGCTCGCGTCAAGCCCGCAGCAGTAATGTCGCAACAGTGTAATGCAGCTGCAGATGACATCCGAACGCCAGCTTTAGTTAAAAAAAGGTTACTTTTAGAAACCAAATGTATAGTTAAATTTTTAAAGATATTTTTCGATTGGTAGGCAGAGCTCTCAAGTAACATTCGGACATCTTAAAAAATCAAACTATGACAGGTATATTTATTTATTTTATATCCTCGACTGTACATATCAAAACGCTTCCAATACTCAATTAGGACCTGTCTAGCATACCTAAGGTCCAGTTTTTCCCCTGCGTTGGCGCCAGGGAGTAAAAACCACGTCAATAATCGAACGACGCGTAACGACACTTATACAATTAGCATTGTGTGAACGAAGGCTCTGTTCGACTATATTAAAGAGGGCTGGAGATATCGCCGGTTTTGTGACACGACGATTAACATTACCAGCCACTTTTCATTGTTTTAAGTGCTAAAGCACACTCACTCTATTCAAAAGATTACTAAATCCTCAATCCACAATTAAAATTGAATAAAGTCCATGTTTTAAAGAGCGGTATTTAAAACGGAAATAATTTAAAATTGTATATTTTCAGGAAAAATGTGACATGCTCTATTTTAGTGCCATAATGCCATTATATCGTAAGATAAAACTCGAGGAGGAAACAGTCTAGAATTAACTTAAACTGATTAAACTTTTTGTACTGACTGAACGCACACACATCCTCATAATATTTTTTTTACGTTTTTTCTATGTCATGACACTCGACGCCATTATGATAACGTTAATTATTGTTTAATTATGATAATGGTACTTAATGCAACCAAAGTACATTTTTTATTGTACCTTAAAGGCTCGTATCGTAGATACTCGTACGTTATTTAATGTGCGATTTTATGGAATATGTATGAGCCGAGCCAATTATTTGATACCGATATTATGGCAAAAAGCCGTTTGTCGGGGACATAAAAAATAGGTACTTATTACTGATTACTAGTTATACGGCCTATACAGTCGCATTCATTAAATAAACATGTATACCTACTTACAGTTTTTGGAATAAAGAATAAGTTTGTTAGGTACCTCAGGCAAGGATCGAACTCGCTTTCCCAATTTTTTTTTGTTCACCATGTTTACCCCGATTGCGATGAATATGTCCATGATATTTATTTATCTTACACGCTTTTATGTCACAAAAAAAATTCACATAATATCACCGTGGCTGTAACTTTACAAGACTAACATGTCTGTCTTCCTAAAGTCGTTAGGGATACCTATAACACACATGTCTAATGTGTCTAGACTAGACACGTAAAATTACTACGTACCAATTTATATTTAAATATCTTTCTCATGATAATACCTGGGAGGTCATTCCAGACGCTTACCGAACACGAGGGGTTGGACGCACTCGTTTTTACAAGCTATTTAACTTGCAATTGCAACATTTTACATTACTTTTATTAAGGTAAACCTTAAATGTAAAATGTTGCAATTGCATCTTGCCAGATCTTGGAAATATATGACGGTATCTTTATAATAGGCCTTTTGAGTCACACTTCAAAAATACTCGAAATAGAACTCTACTCATAACGGTCGTGTGATGACTCAAGATACTGAAGAATTGGTGAAGTTTGATTATGATTAATTTAGATACGAACCACTCGAATGAAAGACTCATACGTACTAATTCCGGGTGCGTTCGTTTTAATAGCATATTGCAATTAATTACCAAACACTGGTGGTACTTACAGTTAGAACCTCAATTATCCAAACTAATTGGGACTGAGATTAGTTCGAATAATCTAAAATTCGAATAATCGAGATCGGCTCGCCTTTTCTCGCGCCACCAATCAGAATGCACGCTCAGGTGTACTTATAATGTTAATTAAGTTCGCTAGTGATGACCCTTTGCGGCGAGCGTAATTGCTGCATAAAATTACGACGGTGCAGCCCTAGCCGTAAAACGGTAATGGGCAATTTTAATAGAAATTAGCTGCGTGCTGGCTGGATTAATTAGAAAATAGATTTTGTAATAAAAATGATAATTGAGGACACGGTCGTCACACAGCTCGTCGTCACAGGTCGTCGGTTGACACAGCTTAACCCATTAGCGCCCATTGTAACCCTTGGGTATTCATTCACTAGCGACCCGCCCCGACTTCGCACGGGTTAACAAACTATACATAAACCTTCCTCTTGAATCACTCTTATCTATTTAAAAAAAACCGCATCAAATTCCGTTGCGCAGTTTTAAAGATCTAAGCATACATACAGAAAGACAGCGGGAAGCGGCTTTGTTTTATACTATGTAGTGATAAATAACTTTATATTTTTAACAACTCTCTCCGTGTATAGTCATTAGCCTAACTGTATTTTTTGTGCCTTCTTCATATCGTGACTTTATTAAATTGACTAACTCAAAAGCGTGTCTACGCAGATTGTCCTTTATCCACAAACATATAATTTGCATTGTCGCGTCTTTAAAGAAGTTAACTTCGGTTATCTCTTCGTGCCGCTAATAAGTATGCAAATGACAAAATGGCCAGTGGCGCAGACCGCCTAGACTTAATGGGCAATTCGCGTCGGTTAGGGTGTTTATTAAAGTCTGATAACCGAAGCATAATCGATCAAGACGTGTATTCCATTAGATGCGCGACCGCATGTGAATCGAGTTTTCAGTCGCTAGTATACCTAATAAGGCTAAAGCTCAGGAGTCCAAAATACCCTTAAAATTAGGAGGTTAGCTGTTAGCGAATCTAAGTGCAATTCTGATTTACTTTATGCTTCTTGTTGGGTTTTGTCTTACAATTGATACGAAATTACGACATAATTACGGATTTACGGATGTGTTACAATTTGGTGCCGTGACCAGGATTTTATTATGCGAATTAGTATGGGCGAAACCTTTTTCTTTTATTTTCAGTCAAATATTACTTGTAATAATAAAACTAAAAGTTAAATAATATTTTATTTGGTTGTCTTGCACGTCGCCCGAAATCGAATAGCGATTGGAATCATCCAGATCAGGTCTAAATGAACTGGTATGTATAAAAATGGCCAACTGCAAGTAATGTGGTGCGTTCACAATGATTCGATGCGGCATTCGTCATTTTTTTACTTACGTACAAGGGTTTTATAATTGTGGTCAGTTTCACTGAAGTCACGATATTTACCTGCAAGAAAACAACAGAGTTATAGTTTGGACAATATCATCATTTAAAAACTTAAGACAATGTCTTAAAATATATTTGATCTGTCATTTTAAATAATATGCCTAACCCTAACTATCGTACATCACTCATGTGTGAATTATTCAAGTAAATTAATTATAAATTACAAACTCATCTGTTATTCAACAAAATTTAAAAACTTATAAAACACGTTACACTATCGCTTGCATTCATTTGGAAAGTGTCCACAACCTGAATTTCCTGTAGCCCTTATTCTAACATAACTAGAGTTCAATTTAAATACGCTTACAGTAGCAGGTTATTTATACTTAGACACGGACGATTCTGGCTGCGTATACCATTTGCTTACAAAGTTGATTAGTAATACCGACCAGTGTAAATCAAGACCCTTAAGAATTATACGCAGTCAGAGTGGAACCTTATACTGGTTTGGCCTTATGTTTAACTCACTTAGCGATTTTAATAGGATTAGTGCGAGTCTCTAATTGACATTAAACGGGCATCGTTTGTCATTCGTGTTCTTACGCCAACTAGCTTCGAATTAAATTTATACTAGTGTTTTTAAAGTGAGGTTAGGTTAGCTTGATTTACTGGTGATTTCGAGATGTGTACATAATTTACGACGTAACGGAATGTGCAACGAATAATGGAAATAGCGCGTTAATTACGATAGTTATTTTAGTGTCCGTTTTTATAATTAAAATAAAAGTAGAGTAGAGATTTCGCTTGGAAATAACCTATCTGTTTTGGATTGTAGATAGATAGTATGTCGAAAAAGAAAAAAAACTACTTAAATTGCCGCGAAGCAAAAAGTTACTCAGCCATTTCATTATGGTAGCATATATGTAGTTAAAAGTGTCCGTTAGAGGATTCATTACAGAAAGAGAGAACATAATATTACAGAAAGTACAAAGAATTTATTGTAACCATAGTTTCTTTAACCTTTTTTTGACTGTTTTTTTGCGGGAACTTAATACGGCAATACATATTCTAAATACGAAAACACACGACACGTTGCGACAAAACTGCAAACCAACATCCTTGATTTACCAATAAAATGTTAATAACTATCTCATATTTTTTTACAAAATTGCATCACATCTCCATCACGATCTAAATGCCCCCAGGAATTACATGATTAAGTCTAGTGTCGGTTAATCACAAATACCTCACATCTCGATTGCCGAAACATCTGTATAATTTGCCCCAATTTCAGTTCTACCTTTTACCTGGTACCCGACCCAATATTCCTAACGCTATCCGAACCATTCACTCGAAAGATCCAGCGTAACTGTTGTCTCAAGTTTCATATAAACTATGCGGGAAAAGATTAGGGTTAATACTGGTTTCGTTGAGGAGTATACACGTTGGGTCGAAGAGAATAATAGTAGTAGGACCTCGTGTTTTGGACCAATTTATACAGAAAATTGGAGTTTAATCGACGGATACGTAATTATTTTTATACGAACGGTCATTTGCGGTCATTTATTTTAATGTGAAGCCGGAAAAGGACGTCTAATTAGTAGTCTGAGATACTTGTGGTTTGTGGGGCAATGCGTCCACTATGTACGTGAAGCTATTTACATGATAGAACCAACTTCTTTCATACTCGTATCTATGTTTGTATACATATAAGGTCATGGAGTAAGAGAAACACTATGAGGATTCCCTACGAGTGTTAGCCTTGTCCCAATGTTCCTCTATTACTTCGTCCAACCTTATCCGGCCAAATGTGCTTTCCAAAATGATCCCGTTCAAAAACTTACCCCATCGCACCTCACCTATTTTCTCTAAAATTAGCCCGTTTCATTATGCACGTTTAATCATTATTTAAGCTTGACTTTAACTGGGTTTGACATGATATAAAACATTCGTTTTCAAAACGGAACTACAAAGAGCCCGACTGTTACAAAAATATTCAAATTCCACATACAAAAGATAAATTTCCACCTGTCTCTGAACTAGTTCACATAATCAAATTAGTGAAAAAATTACATTAAATAATCTCTAAAATCTTTTGTCATTGTATATTTATAGTGCGTTCTGCCCACGCGCAACTCCATGCAATATATTTTAAATTCAATCAAATGTGCCGTGTTTTTGTCAACGGATTTGATTTATTTGCAAGTAGGCGTTGCTATTAGTATCTGATGGAAATCTGTAATAGTAACTTTCGATGATTTTAGTATAGATAGACGGATAACAGTTATTAGGTACCTATTTATTGGACATTTGTATTGGTGTTATTTCGTTATTGAATTTGCGATTAATTAATGTTAGCAGCAGAAATGTTTTACCGAGTGAGTTGTCTAGATCTGACCATAATTTTATGGTGAGCGTATGTGTAAATCATTTTGAACACTTGGGGGCCAAGATAACAATCGCACTTCGGCAAACGCCAAACAAAAAGAAAAAACTTATTGCTTCATGGACTTATGAATAAATAGAAAAACAATTTAAAAATGCCGAACTAGGTAAGTATTATAATTATAATACTTATACCTAGTTCGGCATTTTAGTTCGGCAGAAAATACATCTACTTAGGCAATTAAATTGACAAAGAGCTACATAGATACGGTCCATTAAAAAAATCCAGCACAAACACAGAAACATATGAGAAAGTTTATCATTATCACAGCAACACTTTAATTTAATTAATATCACCGATTCTCTAATGAACAAACGGGTTATTTTGACCCCTGCTCGTATAAAACGACGCCGAATAGGTTTTGGTATGGAACTTGAATGATGAAGTGATTAAATTATTAAATTAGACATTTTTGGAATGGCAACGAGTTTTAGTTGCTTGACCCGACTCGTAGTTCAAAAGTGGCATAGATTAGGAGATCAATATATAAATCATATGGAGAGCTGCCGTAATTCGCGGTAAAGTATTAATGATTCGTGAATATTTAGACATTTTAACAGCTAGTAACATTACTTTTGATTTAAGTAAACTTGGTGTGTCACAAAAATATTAAAGTCAAAATAGCTGTTATAAAACTTATGAATAAACAAACATGTGAAAGGAAAAAGCTAAAAACTCTAGATCCAGGATTTTGATTTCTGAGCCACTGCATTTGTATTTTGTCATAGGGACAAGGTATGTGTGGTCAGCATATTAGCTTCGCTTAGCATGCTCACCCTTGCCTATAAAAATGTAAGCAGTTTTGCTGATTGTACCTACAAAACCGCACAAATATACATGTATAATGTCATGGCGGTATACCTACATTTAAAGGAGCCCACAGATTACCAGTTCGCCGGACGATATCAGCCTGTAAGTTAAACGCAAAAGGTGACAGTTCCGAACAACTGACAGGCTGATATCGTCCGGCGAACTGGTAATCTGGGCCCCTTAATAGGTACAAACTAGGCTAGGCTAACAAACTGCATGATTTAAAAAACTAGCGCATACCATAAATAGTGATAAAGTGTAGCGTGGGCGGTAGCCATTAGGAAGAAGAGAAACTAAACAAGAGCAACTATACTGACCCTAAAGGCCCGGACGGGCAAATAGACAAGTAACATGCAAACTAAAATAAAAACTAAAACTCCATTTGTTTCAAAGATAAAGATAAAAGATAGTTTATTCAAGTAGGCATGTTACAATGCACTTATGAACGTCAATAAAGCTACACCGGACAAAATAAATATTAAAATATGTTATAAACTCAAATAGATATCATTGACAGTCTGTATTTTACAACTCAATTTGATAAATGAGGATTTATTTATTAAAACAGAGATTAAATCAATAACAAACCTAAATTAGCCTGGACACTGGCCGCATTAGATATTATACACTAAAGAAAAAGTGACCAAGTCCACCGGAGTTGGCCGAGGCGGGAATCGAACCCGTGTCTTCACGAGCTTACGCGCTTAAAAAAATGTTTTACAGTGTTGCTTTAGTGTTTGAATCTTGTAAAGAATGCCTCACTAATAAGCTGAACGCCGTGTGCAATGCGAGCCGGAATGAATGCGCATTTTGATGGCTTATTAGTTATTAGGGACGGGCATTTTTATTAGCACTTCCAGCGACATAATTGGTTTAGCTGGATAATTATGTTTGTTTAATGATTATCCAATTTATCAAGCGTTAAATTATATTAAGCGGGTTCCATTCCACTGTAGTAGAAAAAGTCTGGACGAAGGCAACACACGCCTAATAATTACAATACAATATTATTTTATTATACACTGGCTTCGCACGGGTTAACAAATTATACATAAACCTTCATCTTGAATCACTCTATCTATTAATAAAACCTCATCAAAATCCGTTGCGTGGTTTTAAAGATCTAAGCATAGGTACATAGGGACAGATAGACAGCGGGAAGCGACTTTGTATTAAAACGTTGGCTAATACAGAGAGCATTTTACAACATTAAGCAATATTTTGAATATGATAGAGATAATATTGTATATCACCTAGCTTTTAAATCACAAATCGAACTATTAGTTCTAGGTAGTACCTAACTAATTAGTTTAAGACATAAATAGGTAAGTAAACATTGCATGCCCATGTCGGGTAACTGTTGGGACAATGTTCTTATTATATAAATGTCATCTTCTGTACACAGTTTGTCAATAAAGTGTTTCTATTCTATTCTATTCTTTACTATTAATGTAGTGATTCACAAAGTTGACAATACATGTACAGAAACAAACACTATTGAATAGAGGTAACAACACGCGGTCTTACAAAGAAATTAATTTCCTTATCTCAAATTTACTTAATTTAATAATTAAATAGGTATTTTGTACAATATGCAGACGCCCGCTATCGGTTCTCTAGTAATTAGTTTGGCTACTTAAGCTGATTGTGATCTAATTAAGTAATTATCACAATATGCGGCAGACAAACAAACTATCTATATAAAGTATGCTTAACAGGTACCTGTTGGCTATGTGCGGGACATGACTCACACGACAGAGGCGCCTAAATGGCAGATATAAGAAACGGAACAAGATAATATTAAATTAGTCTGTCCGTCTGTGTCACCAGGCCGTAACTCATGAACCGTGATAGCTAGACAGATGAAATTTACACAGATGATGTATTTCTGTTGCCGCTATAACAAATACTAAAAACAAAATAAAATAAATATTTAAGTGGACATACAACGAACGTGATTATTTTGCCGTTTTCTGCGTAATAGTACGGAAGCCTTCGTGCGCGAGTCGGACTCGCACTTGGCCGGTTTTATTACGTAGCACAAAACACCAAAAGTAAAGGGTCTTCTTAAGGTAGCACTTAACTATAAAAATCCAATTTGCAATAGCAAAATAGTCTCAAATACTCGTAGCGAGCAATAATCATAAGAACCACTCCGGCGCGCACGCAGCCCGTTTACTGCCGTAATGACAGATGAGGAGATTTACGACTGGCTAGAACATGGCTTCTATTTACGCTAGATTCGAATATGAATTGAATTTACAGTATCATTGCCAAAAAGCTCAAATAATTATAGACTGGGAGAAAGCGAGTAGGGGTTGGCTATTATCTCGCGCAAGAAATTTATGTAAAGATAGTGATGTAGATTTATGTAAACATAAGAGACCTTATAGCTTCCAGGACTTACACAACTTGACCAAGCCCCACAATAAGCTCAAAAATACTTGTTTTGGGGGTACTCACTCAGACAACGATATACATATCTAATATACACATACTTAAATACATAGAAAACACCGATGCGGTATACAGAAACTTACTGTGGGCCTGGGCCGATTTGTATAATATTGTCCTAAATATAATATTTATTTAAGTGTTTAAGAGCCCATCAACGTGCACACTAGCGCCACTGCTAAATAATCGTGTTTATTTAAATTTAACGAAAGGTATTTAAAAAGCGGCCAAGTGCGAGACGGACTCGCCCATGAAGGGTTCCGTATTTAGGCGATTTATGACGTATAAAAAAAAACTACTTACTAGATCTCGTTCAAACCAATTTTCGGTGGAAGTTTACATGGTAATGTACATCATATATTTTTTTTAGTTTTATCATTCTCTTATTTTAGAAGTTACAGGGGGGGGGGGGGACACACATTTTACCACTTTGGAAGTGTCTCTCGCGCAAACTATTCAGTTTAGAAAAAAATGATGTTAGAAACCTCAATATCATTTTTGAAGACCTATCCATAGATACCGCACACGTATGGGTTTGATGAAAAAAAAATTTTTGAGTTTCAGTTCGAAGTATGGGGAACCCCAAAAATCTATTGTTTTTTTTCTATTTTTGTGTGAAAATCTTAATGCGGTTCACAGAATACATCTACTTACCAAGTTTCAACAGTATAGTTCTTATAGTTTCGGAGAAAAGTGGCTGTGACTTACGGACGGACAGACAGACGGACAGACGGACAGACGGACAGACGGACAGACAGACAGACATAACGAATCTATAAGGGTTCCGTTTTTTGCCATTTGGCTACGGAACCCTAAAAAGGGGGCCGCTACGCTAGTTTTTACTTTTTATTACTTTTTATGTTGTTGGATTCGTCAATCTATGCGTCCAAAGTTAAAACGGCCGTTTTTAGGGTTCCGTAGTCAAATGGCAAAAAACGGAACCCTTATAGATTCGTCATGTCTGTCTGTCTGTCTGTCTGTCTGTCCGTCTGTCTGTCCGTCCGTATGTCACAGCCACTTTTCTCCGAAACTATAAGAACTATACTGTTGAAACTTGGTAAGTAGATGTATTCTGTGAACCGCATTAAGATTTTCACACAAAAATAGAAAAAAAAAACAATAAATTTTTGGGGGTCCCCATACTTCGAACTGAAACTCAAAAATTTTTTTTTCATCAAACCCATACGTATGGGGTATCTATGGATAGGTCTTCAAAAATGATATTAAGGTTTCTAATATCATTTTTTTCTAAACTGAATAGTTTGCGCGAGAGACACTTCCAAAGTGGTAAAATGTGTGTCCCCCCCCCCCTGTAACTTCTAAAATAAGAGAATGATAAAACTAAAAAAATATATGATGTACATTACCATGTAAACTTCCACCGAAAATTGGTTTGAACGAGATCTAGTAAGTAGTTTTTTTTTTATACGTCATAAATCGCCTAAATACGGAACCCTTCATGGGCGAGTCCGACTCGCACTTGGCCGCTTTTTGTTTTGAGTTCATAGAGCTACGAATCCAACAACATAAAAAGCGGCCAAGTGCGAGTCGGACTCGCCCATGAAGGGTTCCGTATTTAGGCGATTTATGAAATTATGACGTATAAAAAAAACTACTTACTAGATCTCGTTCAAACCAATTTTCGGTGGAAGTTTACATGGTAATGTACATCATATATTTTTTTTAGTTTTATCATTCTCTTATTTTAGAAGTTACAGGGGGGGGGACACACATTTTACCACTTTGGAAGTGTCTCTCGCGCAAACTATTCAGTTTAGAAAATAATGATATTAGAAACCTCAATATCATTTTTGAAGACCTATCCATAGATACCCCACACGTATGGGTTTGATGAAAAAAAAATTTTGAGTTTCAGTTCGAAGTATGGGGAACCCCAAAAATTTATTGTTTTTTTTCTATTTTTGTGTGAAAATCTTAATGCGGTTCACAGAATACATCTACTTACCAAGTTTCAACAGTATAGTTCTTATAGTTTCGGAGAAAAGTGGCTGTGACATACGGACGGACAGACAGACGGACAGACGGACAGACGGACAGACAGACAGACAGACATGACGAATCTATAAGGGTTCCGTTTTTTGCCATTTGGCTACGGAACCCTAAAAACTAGTTTGATGTATTCAAAAGGTACTTTAATACAAGATACAGTCCGTAGCGGCCCCCTTTTTAGGGTTCCGTAGCCAAATGGCAAAAAACGGAACCCTTATAGATTCGTCATGTCTGTCTGTCTGTCTGTCTGTCTGTCCGTCTGTCCGTCCGTATGTCACAGTCACTTTTCTCCGAAACTATAAGAACTATACTGTTGAAACTTGGTAAGTAGATGTATTCTGTGAACCGCATTAAGATTCTCACACAAAAATAGAAAAAAAACAATAAATTTTTGGGGTTCCCTATACTTAGAACTGAAACTCAAAAATTTTTTTTTCATCAAACCCATACGTGTGGGGTATCTATGGATAGGTCTTCAAAAATGATATTGAGGTTTCTAATATCATTTTTTTCTAAACTGAATAGTTTGCGCGAGAGACACTTCCAAAGTGGTAAAATGTGTCCCCCCCCCCCCCTGTAACTTCTAAAATAACAGAATGATAAAACTAAAAAAAATATATGATGTACATACCATGTAAACTTCCACCGAAAATTGGTTTGAACGAGATCTAGTAAGTAGTTTTTTTTAATAAATCGCCTAAATACGGAACCCTTCATGGGCGAGTCCGACTCGCACTTGGCCGGTTTTTTAAATATATTTCGTTAAATTCAAATAATCACGATTATTTTAGCAGTGGCACTAGTGTGCACGTTGATGGGCTCTTAATTTTTATAGCACTTATTTGGCTGCGTTCTTCTGAGCCTAATTATGTGAAAATTGTGAACTGCATGCCTACTTGTATAGCTGTGTTGAAATTAATTTGAGACAACTTATCGTAAAGGGATGTAGGTAAAATAAAAATTAAGGACAAATATTTAAGAAATAAATAACAGTATGTCGGATTTATAGGTTGATATTATAGGAGAAACCGAGCCATCATCATCCAGCTCGCCCTGGCCCTCCATGCTGTTGCCGTTAATTTATCAATACACTGTTTTCTTTATACGGTATTTAATCACGTAATTATTTAAAGGGAACACATAAAGATGAATAAACACATAAACAGAAAGATAAACAAAGTGATTCAGGTGTGATACAGCTCACCCTTAGGACGCGTGGACAAGCCGGCGGCTCGAGCGAAAGTAACCTCTCCTCCGTTCAAAACAAGCCAACCGGTCTGCCAACGGTCACCTGATTCACCGAATGGTTAATAAAGTCGCCAATAGATGGCGCGCAAACACAGGTAACAAGCTAAGCCGCTTGTCAACGTAAATCATCAGACCATAGTTTCACCGTCCGCCACTAGATGGCGCAGACAAACATGAAAATAATCAATTACAGATGGCGCTAATGTCAATAACGCCGACACGACCATCCTGCTGCAGGTCGCGCTCGACATGCTCTACAGTAACTATCACACAAAACCAATCATCAGCCACTCGGCCAATTCGACATTGCAAGCTATGGTGTTCATAGAAGGAGGCCCCTGTCCTCAACGACTATGCCACAATAAGAAGTCTCATAGAAGGAGGCCCCTGTCCTCAACAACTATGCAACAATAAGAGATGCCATAGAAGGAGGCCCCTGTCCTCAACAACTATGCATCATCAAAAACCTCATAGAAGGAGGCCCCTGTCCTCAACGACTATGCAACCATAAGTGATCTCATAGAAGGAGGCCCCTGTCCTCAACGACTATGCATCACCAAAAATCTCATAGAAGGAGGCCCCTGTCCTCGACAACTATGCATCAACAATTTCATAGAAGGAGGCCCCTGTCCTCAACAACTATGCATCAGTAGGAAATCTCATAGAAGGAGGCCCCTGTCCTCAACAACCATGCGATAGCATCAAATCCTAAAGATGGAGGCCCCTGTCCTCTACAAATTCAAGCATTCGAGCTCATAGTTGGAGGCCCCTGTCCTCAACAACTATGTTCCACTGACATTACTGACAACTGTCATAGATGGAGGCCCCTGTCCTCGACAACTATGTAACAACGGTAACGCAGTATAAGATTGAAATTTAAATATTTACTTGCGATTGCAGTGAATATGTCAGATTAAATGTTTTACAAAAAGGGATCTTGCTATACCTAGCTTGGTACCCCAAGAGCTCGACAAATACAAATAATTTAACAACTCGTGATTGTTACTCGTGACAGGTGATTTTCAGTACATTTACTTAGCGTATAGTGATTTGTAAATTATACTTGTAGCAATGCATTAAAATCAGTGATTAAACCTTTTCCTTTTTTTTTTGATCAGAATTTACTGTTAGTTGTAAGTTATTAATGATTACACATTTACTTCACGTTGAATTCAAAAAGATTAATTGTAATGTTTTTTTTTTTGTTTTATAAAATTAAAATGTTGAGGCTTGTACAACGTCTGCTTCTCAGAACGCCGACATGGTTTCTTGACAACTGTAACTATTTCTGGGGTTGGGTGCAAGAAGCTAATTTTGCTTTTTTTTTATGGCTTTTGGCCCGTCACTTTGTTAATCTAATAACGTTCATTAGCACATATTTGGCGAGATATGTCTTTCTGAAATCTATTTACTTATCCGATTTTTCTTCGTCAAATCTCTGGTTATCTTTAACTCCACGATTCATTAATTATGTACGGGTTGGTTGCGATCAACGATACCTTCAGCATCATCAATTAAGCACAATAGTTAAGCGGGTACAAGACTTAACCTGCAGCATATGTAAAGGTTTTTAAAGAAGTCATCAATGATTAATCACATAATAGCGGATTACTAGCTATTCCTTTTCTCAAAACTGCCATCATTCGCTGCACTTGAACATTGGATCGATTTACTCCCGGTAGCCCGGTGGCGCTATGAAATATTGTTGAATACCGTGCTCCTTACACTATGTCTCAAATTCAGCTTTGAAAGCAGTATCCTGGTCACTTATTATTTGATGACGTGCTGGAAGCATGGATACCGGAGTTTTGAGAGCGTTAAGCATAGATATTAGTCTTATTTGTAACATAGACCAGGTATGTAAACATCGTGAACTTCGTATATGCGACAATAATTAGAACTCATGAGTAATTCATGCGGTTCCATTGACGATATTAGACAAATGACGATGACGAAACGATTCAATAATGGATTCTTTCTGGCTCTGTCGCGTGTCGTTCGTATGTGTTGCCGGCCATCTTTTATTTCAATCATTATTGCTCATAAGCCAAAAATCACACTCTCACAAATGACAGAAGACCTTGCATTTCTCTTAGCCAAATCTTAGGACTGGTGGAGAAGCCACCCTCAGCACTTGATCCAACATTTGGAATCACTCTTTGAAAGTTTTACATTTTATAAGGACTAAGAACATCATCCACAAAAATCAGTATGTAGTTGTAAAATGGGCGCAGAAACGCCATTATCATATGTTGACACTGCTAGTGCGTTCATAAGCTCAAATTGCATCACAAACAAACTGTCCGGAGTAATAAAAGCTGTTTTTGTGATAGACTCTTCTCTGATAGAAACCCTGGGCCATATCATGACAGATGAAATAAGAGGCATTAGTTAATCTATCTATCTGGTCTGAAATTGTAGGCAAGGGGAATTTAACGAGGACAGTACCTATTTTCGTGTAATTCCGTATAATCCGTACACATGCGATCGTCGCCATTCTTTTATACACGTTCTTTTATACACAGGCTCGCGAACTCTGAACTGTTTTCTTGATCTATTCCATTAGCGATAAGATCATCGACTATGATTTTTTACCTTTTATCGCTTAATAGGTGCCAAGTCATATAATTTACGGTATACTAACCGCTTCGAGATCTTCAAGTTCAATATCTATATACCTACCCTGTAGGAACTTCAGTCTTGGGTATTTCAAATGCAAAAGACATCCCTATTATTTTTCAAGACCGCAATTCAGTCAATTAAGTTAATTCCAAATTTATTTTACGTTAGTCAAATCTGTTGGTATCAATGGTTTGTATGAAATCTTCATCGACTTAGGAACTTAGCAATTTGCCAAAGAACATTTCCAAAAATTGTAGATCTCCCACGAAATGTTCTCGGTGTTTTTATTCTCTGCACGTTTATTGCCAAATCTTTCCACAGCTAGTCTCGGCCTCAGTGACACAAGAGAAAGACGACAATGAGCGACACAAGTGCTAAATGAAACGGCCATCAAAAGTTAAGAACTGCATAAGAACAATCCATGAAATATTCTAGAAATATTCGGAAACCTGAGAACGCTCTATAACTTACACATTGCTATCATCGACGTAACTACGAGTACTTGAGCAGTACCACTTTCAGTAAGTAATGATGACCTGTAAGCCGGTCCCTTTCACCGAATCGAATCCAATTATAAGCTCTATCTACTCTAAGCAATATAATATAAGCTCGATTGGTATTTTGTGATCTTCTACTTACATAATAACATATTTTAATGAATATACTACTGATAATGCACAGGACTGTGGTATGTTGGTTTGACACTATAGGTTCCTACTCGTAGCTAGGACCGCCTTCTCCGAATAGCATTAAAGGTAACTTGTTTCCGGGTAAAGTTTGACCTATGATCTTCCTAATAGGGAAAGATCTGTTCCGCTAATAAATACCACTAAGTTTACGCTCATTAACCACATTTTGCATTGCAACGGATAAGTATACGTTAGATTTAACTATAACCTAAGCTGTCTTGTCAGCATCATCCCTTAGTTTTTTGAAGCATACCGTTTCGGTGTGACCTAATTTCCCACAATAATTACACTTTGATGGTTGCTTTTCTAAGGGTTTTGTGCTCAATGTTGAGTCATCAGTTGTTAACAGAGGCTTGGGTTCATTAACCTTACTGTTGAGACAATTAGATTGAACATGGCCAGGCTTCCCACATTTGAAACAAGAGAGGAGTGATTCGTCTCGACTGTTACGAAGCCTAGGCCGTTTAGCTGGTGGTTCACCACTCTTAGATTCACGGGGTTTTGTAGTTGCCACAACAGAGATCAATTCAGGAACGGTGGTGCATTTACTAGATATCAGACGTAATCGTAAGTATTCATTATCAATACAGCCTATAATCGCTTCGACAGCATCTTTTTCCTTATCACCGTTCATAATTCTTTTCCAAATAGTCCATGCCCGTGTAATAGATTCTGACGGATTTGACGCATCGAACTTGAAGTCGCGTAATTTCACTATATCATTTGAATATCGTGCTTCAGGCTCAAACGTCTGCACTAAAGCATCGCGCATGTCGCTCCAAAGTGGGGATTTTACAAGCCACGTATCTCCGAGGGTCTTCGCTCGACCTTGTAATAAACCCGCAATCTTAGTACAAATCTCGTAATCTGTTAGATTCCAATGTTGTTTAGCTCTATCTACGTGCTCGCACCAATCTCTAACTGGAACTTCTCCATCAGGGTTGAATGGCGCAATATAAATATCGCTTAGCCTTGGACGTTGTGACGAAGTTACAGCTTTTGACAATATTCCAGCTAACAGTTCATTATTTGTATTCATATTTGTTTGTTGTTGGTTTGTCAACCTATCTAATATATTCGCTAATGACGATAAGATTCGACTAGATTCATTGTTAGGAGCGTTCGTCGTAGTAAAAGTTTGCATGTCGTTATTGTTTATCACGGCAGAAGCTGGTATATGATTATTTATCGCGGCAAAAGACGACACCATATTTTCATTTATAACGACAGGATTAGACACGTTATTATTATCTGTTGCTATAGGAATTTGCACAATATTTTGCATGGTCGCAGAAGAAATCGGCACGTTATTTTGAGTTATCTCAGCGGGTACCAACAGGTTGTTATTGCTAGTTGAAAGCGTCAAGCTCTTGTTATTTAACGTGGTAGAAATCGACAAGACTCTTTTGTTTACGTCAGGGTTTTGCTGAGTCGCGGACGCGTTAAGCAATCTTTTTCCACTTCCGATGTCGGATTTATAGGTTGATATTATAGGAGAAACCGAGCCATCATCATCCAGCTCGCCCTGGCCCTCCATGATGTTGCCGTTAATTTATCAATACACTGTTTTCTTTATACGGTATTTAATCACGTAATTATTTAAAGGGAACACATAAAGATGAATAAACACATAAACAGAAAGATAAACAAAGTGATTCAGGTGTGATACAGCTCACCCTTAGGACGCGTGGACAAGCCGGCGGCTCGAGCGAAAGTAACCTCTCCTCCGTTCAAAACAAGCCAACCGGTCTGCCAACGGTCACCTGATTCACCGAATGGTTAATAAAGTCGCCAATAGATGGCGCGCAAACACAGGTAACAAGCTAAGCCGCTTGTCAACGTAAATCATCAGACCATAGTTTCACCGTCCGCCACTAGATGGCGCAGACAAACATGAAAATAATCAATTACAGATGGCGCTAATGTCAATAACGCCGACAAGTACATATTAATATTATACTAAGAAGACATCACCTATCATAACCGGTCTTTGATGTAAACGACTAAATCGCTGCGATGACAAGCCAGAATCGTAAATGTCTAATAAAATTCATAAGTTCTAAATTTTCAGTATGCCCTAAGTATCAATGTTACGAAAACTAAGTTTCATAGCGATAGTATTTATTGCATACAATTCTAGACTCAAGGTGAACGTAGAAATATATCGCGTAGTAGTTACTACGCGAAATTAGTTAATTTCGACGAAATACGCGGGGGTTATTTTGACACCTAATAACTAATGTTTGGAAGTCGGCCATTACTGCAGGAACGATATTGAAACAATGTTTACAATAAATTTACAGATACGAATATGATTCGGTCAAGTGTGAGTCGCATTTGAGCTTCAGGAATTCCGTACTGAGCAATATAAATACTTTTCTGAGTGTCTTTGGCCAGAGCTTGATTAGGTAATATGCAAATTTCGCTGCACAATAATATACCTAGAGGTCGGTCAGCCAATCGTAATAAACTTTTCTGTATTACGTAGATGGTTGTGGCTTGTGGCGTGTTGTTTCATCCGCTCGCTGCAAATATTGATGCTTAATGTACCCTACAAATATGGGTTGATTCATAATAACAGGCGCATCATCATCTTCCTCGCGTTGTCCCGGCATTTTTCGACGGCTCTTGGGAGCTTGGACCCCTAGGCTCCCTCGCGGCTTGGCAACTAATCCCAAGCATTGGCGAAGGCACTAGCTTTCATAAGAACAGGCGCAAGATTTACTAAACTATCAGAACTCTCAGACAAAATCCGTGCCAGCTATCTTGCATGTATACGGAACTCTAAATGAACAATAACAGAAGTAAATTATTAGTTGCACTTATCGGGCCGTACATTAATTCTGCTGTCAGTGTCCCTTTGATTTGTGGGTGATGTCTGCGCATTATCTATTAAGTGTGGCCGCTGTAAATCAAGGAATAGGTACTTCGGAGCTTCATTTACCCCGGAATATTAAATTAAAATAGTGGTTGAGTCAGTTGAGACCAAGTTGTATTGTATTGTAGCTCGGGCGAATTCCCGCAACTCGACGACTGCAGGAGCCTATTTTGCGTGACGAGGGTAGGGGAGGCTAGTCCTGCTAGCCCAACTCCTCAAGGAATCCTATCAACCCTTTGATTTTTACGACCTCGGGGAGATCTCTCGGAGATCCGAGATGTTTTGCCCTGTATGTGGAGCCACTCCGCTGCATTCCAGCACAACATGATGGGCTGTCTGTAGGCCACCAGTTAAATCGATATGTTTATGTTTCCGGAAGAATCTCTTATTACCGAAGGTCGAATATCAATGAAGCATAAAAATATATTCTTGAAATTGAAAATTCGCTATGAAATCTCGCAATTTTTAGATAAGAAGCGTATAGAACATTAAAAAGACATGCCCAAATGTTTAAGAGCGAACCGGAATACTACTTATAGGTACATAACTTAACAAACCTAATATTTCTACTGCACTCCACAACACTAATAAACATATGTTCATATTAAAACCGTGTGAGAGAAATATATTTTTGCACGATTAGGTACCTACACCTACTTGTATCCATTCTACTACACGGCTTTACTGAAGTTTACTGGTATATTTCACTTATTTAACTAGTGGTTTCCCTTTCCCTGTCTAGACAAAATACGCAAATACCCGAGCCATTGCCAGTTTGCCACTTTATTCACTTGATCATGGTGCGTGAAAAATAAATGCACATTATTTCCAATCAGATTGGCTTTAAATCGAACTTTAGTGCTAGGAAATAAAGCTCTGTGTTGCTTGCGTGGGTGAATTTAAAGAAAAGGGGTTTCTTTAGTGGCCAGCTATTTTCGTTTTGCTTTTTAAGGCACGACCCTCTGAAAAATAGGTAGTGTATTGTTTAAACGTTGAATTGTAAGGTAAAATGCTATCCGAGTACCTATATCTTAGAAATGGAAATAGTCACGTGACTTTTCGTAGTACCTGTCATCCCGGTACATTTTTACTTTTAGTTTGGCGTTTGTCGATGTACGCTTGTAATCTTGGCTAGGCCCCCTGGAAAACATAAAGATTTGCAAGTGCAGGCTGAGAATCGGCCTCTATGCGATTAGATTCATTTGATAGTTAGTGCACTTGGCTGGCCGCCACCGGTGACCTCATTGCATCGGTTTTGGCGCCACCCAATGATTGCTATCGGCTCGATGACATGCCAAAACTCACGTCTATTCGCAATACGATTGCCTCGGGGGTAAGATGATACATATTTTAACTTGAGCTCTCAATCCAAAGTATTATCCTGGTCAATAGAGTAAATGTTTTATTGGGTTAAGTCTAACCTGGTCTCGGCCCAGTATTAGGAACTTTTTGGCAATTGGTTTATAGTTGAATATTTAACCTATTTCCAAATCGCAAAACCGGCAAAACATGTTAGAGAGTTGGCAATCTTAGTTAAGTAACAATATTTGGCAAAGCATTTGAAATCATTTCAGGCGTATTTATCAGATAAACTGTAAAGTCAGTGATAATGATAAAATTTATGCAGAGTTGTGTTATTACACAACAGTGATAATTGTCACCTGGGGCCCCGGCCCGTTTATCGGACGGTATTAGTCTCATATTATGTGTTGTTAATGTCATGGCAACCCGTACGATTTGACAGTACGTGGACTAATAAATTATTAGTCTAATCCGGGGCCCATTTCTCGAATGATATTAGTCTAATCTGGGGGCACGGCAGTGCCCCCGCCAAGTTATTATTAGTCCTCGAACTGTCAAATCGTATGGGTTACCACGGCAATACCCTAATAATATTAGACTAATACCGTTCGAGAAATGGGCCTCTGGGTTCAATGCTAACATTATAATCCATACTAATATTATAAATGCGAAATTGTGTCTGTCTGTCTGTCTGTCTGTTACCTCTTCACGCTTAAACCGCTAAACCGATTTAGTTGAAATTTGTTATAGAGATAGTTTGATTCCCGGGGAAGAACATAGGGTAGTTTTTATCCCAGAAGTCATCCTTTAAACTTTAAGGGGGTGAAAAGGGGGGTGGAAGTTGGTACGGGGAATCGGTAAAAAGCAGATTGGATCAAAAATAAGCTACCCAAATACTAACTCCACGCGGATGAAGTCGCGGGCAAAAGCTATTAATAATATTAGTCTAATACTTCATGAGAAATGAGTCCGACGATTACTTTATAGTGTAGCTACACATAATGTTTTATTGAACGTGAGAGAGGACGTTCGTTCACCACAGTTTTTTTTTATATAGTATGTCACTAACACCGCGGGCAGACGGCCAACTGCAACCGGCGCCGCAGCCGCGACCAACGGAACTATGCTCTAATATCGTCTATAGTCTATTAGTTACACATCAATTTAAAAAAATAAAAGGGTCATACACATTTTGTTTTATGGTTAACTCTTTCACGCCTGTCCCATAGACACCGCAGAGATTAGAGAATTAGAAGCTAATCTTTACGCTGCCCGTTTCAGGCAGAATTCTTTCAGGACTCGAGACTCAAATATGACGAACGTGATATATGTGCATATATGAACCCAGGCCTCAGGCCTAGCACATGATTAGCGCGACAGTATCTCGCGGCGACGAGATAGACTACCCGTCTTTTTCTTGCCGCGAGATACTGTCGCGCCAATCATGTGCTAGCCAGGTCGTTCACTTTTATTGTAATGTTCACAGAAGATACTTTTTTCTGAAATGTGTTCGACCCAAAAATATCAATAATGGAAGCAAAGTAAAACCTATGCGTCGCGCTGTCAGGAAAAAACGAATAACGTGACCACCATAAATAAACGCTACACGAGTTCGCGTATTTTCACATCACCATTAAATCACATCACGTAAACTGTATGCACAATACGCTAATGTTCAAATAAATAAAAAAACAATTACCGCAGACAATAGGGCTGGGCGCTACTCGTCTATCGAGGTCACGCGACATCGTATCGGCAATCGAATAAAACTAACTACAACCACACATCCAGTTCGAATACCGACTTTGTAATATAAGCGGGAAGGTTCGAATTGCTGTGTCGAAGGTTTTAAAATAAGTGTTTTTATTGACGTGCTGGATAATCCCAGACAATTAGTCATGCGTTTTACGATTGCATTGGCGCCAGGACAATTTCGATGCGTTTTGAGGTTAGTATGAAAAGCTGATTACATTTTCAAGCTCATTCAGCAGACATAAGACACAGTTATCGGGTCGTGACTTGTTAATTCAAAACCTCCCAGCTGATATTATGGATTATTAGTAATAGTGCTAGTACTGATTTCACTGTCGTTAGACTATACATAAATAAGAGTCTACTTACAAAAGCGAACATCAACAATTCGACATATGCACTATTAGTGCATGCTCTCGTACAAAAATGAATTTGTGCCGAATTCGGTTTTTATTGCTAATTTTGAAGATTTTTTATGCATGTTATGAAAGTGAAATCCGATTAATATCCTTATCCAAAGGCTGTTATGCCATTCTTTCTACATTAAAGATTAGATTATTTTATATAAAAAGTAAATGTAAGCAATACTTAATACATTTCACAACCATTTTAAAACAAAAATTGTTTTAACTATTTGCGGTTCTTGTATTCAAATCGTACATCGTCTCTACCTTTAACTTTCAGGAACCAGAGTATCATAATTATCTTGTCTTTCTGTCCTTATAATGAGAACAATGACTAATCGACAATTGGCATTTTATCGACATTATCGCGTCACTAGCGGATGCGCCGGCGCCTGGCGCCACCAACCCTTCTCAAAATAAAACGTACTAACTTCGTATCAACTTTATAGGCACTTAATACCCTTATCAATTAAGTAAAGTCTCAATCGCAAACAATGACTACCGTACTTGAAAAGGATTTTAATTGTCAACCACCATTCGTGGGACTTTGTCTCAATAAACTGGTTATGATTGTTGCACCTTATTGGTTGCACGGTTGTTGGGTTTGAAAACGATATGGTTGTTTTAGCACTGGGATGTTTACAGTTATATATTGTTTGTGTAATTTTGATGGTAGTCGTATATAGTTACACTAATATTTGATATAACCAAATAATATTGACCTAACTTCATGAAGTTCGTTTGATTATTTAGGTACAGACAAATAGGTACTTGTCTTTTCCAATTCCTGATAGGTTTTCGCAGCTGGTTGCAGAAGTTTGATGATATTTACCTGTAAAAAACAAACAGAAACCAATTAGGCATTTGAATATTCTACGATTTGTATAATTAACAATTAAAATACAAAGATTTAATTTAAGATTTAATATGGTAAGTTATGTTGGTATGGTTTTAGAGTAAGTGAGTTGACGAAGCCTGTTGCGGATTTTATCGTTGTAGTTTTTTGTGACAATGCCTGTAGCTGATTGTAAGTTTATGTTTACCTGACGAAGCCTGCGTTGCGGATATAAAAGTATGGTCTCTGAATAAAGATTAAACAATATGGTAAGTGCATTTTATTTTAAGAGAAAGCTAAACGAAAATAACAAATGTATCGCGAAGATAGAAGCTACAAAAAGTCACTTGACTATTTCCATCCATTGGCGTTTTCTATCAAAGATTGTCACCTTGGCTAGGCCCCCTGGGAGTAAAGTACACACTTTTGCCATGTTGATTACGATCACACAGATTTGGACGGTAGCTACGAATTATTCTGACAGTAACACGTATTTTATATTAATTTTTTAACCCTCCGCAAGCAAGACGGCCTGGTAACGGTAGCATTATTTATTATTTCAGCCGGCGCAACGCTAAACTCATATCGTAAACAATACTCCGATATACAAGCCACTGTCCGGTATAAATAAACATTCGTGGTAGCGTCGGCAAAACAGAATAGCGGTTTGATATAAAAAACAATAATGAGTTGGTATAGATTAAGATCGGGAGTTGGCCGATCTAAAGATAACCTCCTGAAATGAGGAATCAACCCGGGACAAAGTGATGCACTATGCGAATGTGGCGACCAACAAACAACGCGACATATGATGCAGTATTCCCTGTGTCCAACTACGTGCACTACAAAAGACCTCATAAGAGGGGTTAGAGGTGGCAAGATATTGGCGAAATATTATCTAGTTATGATATGATCCCTTCACACGATAATAAGAAGAAGTTGGTATGACGACATCAAAAGTACAGCTGTATCAAAATGGGTACAAAGAGTACAAAATAGAACAAAATGGCAAAAATAGAAGGAGGCCTATTTTTGCCATTCTGTTCTGTATATGTCAAGGATTGAAAA
The DNA here is from genome assembly GCF_948474715.1 of Cydia amplana. Lineage (NCBI taxonomy): Eukaryota > Metazoa > Arthropoda > Insecta > Lepidoptera > Tortricidae > Cydia > Cydia amplana. Next base: position 4,285,237 of record NC_086080.1, on the reverse strand, counting down.
AGGCTAAAAAGAAGAAGAAGAAGATAAATGTGGTAGAGTCGCCATCTAACATCTGTATGTCAAATACATGCGCTTATGAATCCTGTGATTGTCATGATGGATTATTAGATGACTACAGGGGCCTTGTCAAAATGACAATCATACATTGATTGGGATGACAAATGCTACGAAAAGTCAGGTGACACAAGTACTTAAGTTTCGATTTGCGTTTTCTATCAACGTTTGTCATATTGGCTAGGCCCCCTGTGATTGTAACTGTGTAACCGTCATCGAATACGTAAAGTAAATCAAACGTCAACAGAGAGAGCAAATGAAGGTTTCATCAAAATTGATGGTATTGGTATCTCACCATCACCACATTTGCTAATTTGAAAGAATTGATTCGTCTATTTGAACAGTTATTTGATAAGGAGTAAAAAGCATTTTTATAGAAAAACCCTTACCAATATTGTTTTATACAAAACAGTTCGAACACCAGTAAAAAACTTTAACCAAACAGAAAACACAAATGTTTATATCCATCCTAATCTGTTGACGGTACCATTTTTTCGGTTTACATCCACATCTGTCGCCACGCGCCGCTTGCGCATGATTTTAAACCAATCATTGAGACCTCTCCCGCCTCCCTCTTTACCAAGTAAAAGGGTGAGACAGGTTCAAGATACGGTAGTCCCAGAGCTCACGCTTATTTGGTGATGAACGACCCCATCTGCCGCTTAATTTTAAAAGGTCATATGATCATAGGACTGCGCTGACTGATATTTTTTTTGTTTTTAAAGAGGTAAAGTTTTCAAGCGGCCCTTTTTCTAGAATGCTTCTATTGGAGCCCCTTGCTGCGTCTATAAATAGGATTCCGATTTTCGTGTACGCATTTTAATAATTGAATTGAACTGTAACTCTCTATAGAGCAGTGCAAGTTTAAGAGTCCTCAATTTCTAAGTCAACTAGTTGTGTAGAGAAAAGCCCGGTTTTGGCTTCAGCACAAAGTCATCAACCTCAATCAGTAGTACAGCTATCTCGACTCCTTAATGTACATATGCACTTGGCAAGACGATAGGAATTCTTTGAATATTTCACGATAACATGTGGCTTAAATTCATTGTCTGTGGATACTACAGCAACACATGGCTATTCGTTCATGTTCTTTGGATATCTTACCCTTCTGAGACCCCGCCTACCAATTTTAGTCCTTATTCCACAATCTATTCTGAACCTTTATAAAGTAACTAAGAGTTGCAAATTCAAAAACAATACGACTGCTTCTGGGTCTCAGGAGGCTATGCTATGTATGTATATGGTATGTTATGTACAGTTGTTCATTCCGTTCCTTCATAACCAGGTTACGACCAGGTTCTCCCCACTTGGTCTCATGAATATTTTAATTCGTTACCAATGACTCAGCGCTCTGTGTTCTTCGGTATTGTTTTTATAGAGCCCGCATACTTGTCTATAGAACATGTTTGAATGGTTGCTTATCTGCGTAGGCTATCGTTGATTTAGTTACAAAAACAATGAACTTTACAGGGGACAGACATTTTGTTGCTAATATCTATTCTTCGAAGACATATTTGACGGTTATCTTTGATGCTTCTGCCAAGACCAATTGTATTTTTGCATGTTTTGCAAGATCAAATATCCATGTCATGTGTAAACAGAAAGTGAATGCTAATTACATTTTGAACCCAGAGGAATAAATTATACCCTTGCTTATTTATAATAAGCTACAGTATGTAATTACCATACAGGGTCCTATAATAGTAAATTAAACAGAACAGATGTACCGGTCGGACGTTGCGTGCCTACGTTCATTAACAGAACTATGTCCCTACCATTACAATCACATGAACTATAGCCGAAATAATATAATGACTATTATTATAGCGTAATTCAATAATATGAAACGTTGAGGCTGTAAAAAACAAAGTACTAACGAAAAAGTATAATGGCGGGGCTTTGATGGCGTATTTTACCACAATTCGAAACAAAGATTTTAAAGAGATGTATTAGGTGCTCTTTATCTGCAATTAAATTCCTATTAATTGCCAATATCTTCAATATGACATGAATAAATGTGTAATTTCTTAATCCTATCCATGCAGAATAATAATGATTTTAATAATCATACAAAGCCCTCGACCTGAGGTCAAATGCCAACGTAAGCGCGATTGCAGCTTCAATATGCAATACTATCCGCAAGCACGAAAGCTTTTAAATGTCTACATACCGGTTATAAAGGCAGCATGATAAATGGTACGAGTACGACGAGCTCTTAAATTACCGTCTTAACAAAGCTTGAAAACAATGGAACTACGAAATTAACAAAGCGCATTCCTTGGATTAAAAGACTGTTGAATCTGAGCCAAGTATGATATCAGGTCCACAAGGGAACGTGACTGGACGGCCTGGCATCTGGATCTGGAAGTGCAATCAAAAAGAACACCAGTGTCCCAAACAGAACTGATTCACCAGACGAGTTGAGTCACAAGTGTTATCTTACTTTTACGACTTGCATGTGCCTATCCAACTGCTGGTGTATTCTCTTGTTTTGTTTTATCAAGTACCTAAAGCGGATGCTCGTATCGACAGAAATATTCATTAGTAGCTTTGAAGTATTGAGGAAATCGAAGTAGCATGTGAATTTTGCGCGGTAAACCTTTATGGGCAACATTATTATCCATCACCAGTTTATCTACACCGCATATATTAGCGGTTTATCTTTATGTTAATAACCTTCTAAAATCATCGTCCTCATAAAACTTCGTACGTTATTCACGCAGATAAATTTGAGTGGACCTCCATCTCCAGTGATTTGGCGATAAAGGACACTAAAACACAGAAATTCAATTAAGTGTTATCAGAAGGTCCAGGGAAAAAGGACGAGCGAACAGTATTGCTGAACAGCGAGCTGTATGGGCTTATCGCGCGCAGTCATTTGTCGGGTAGCGTCAACGACACTTAACTGACCTTTCTTAGACCGTATTACAAGGTATTAAGTTGTTGTTATGGTTGGTTCTTCGTTTGTACATTCCGGGAATGGCGTCGGCACGGATGGCCTAATTGACGTCGCCCACACGGCTCGCCATTAACAGGCGACGCCTCTAGCCCCTTTTGTCTCGAGTCCCGACAGGTAGTTTACCTGAATTTGCCAAACATGGGACCGATTCAAAGAAATTTCACTGGCAAAAAATTTACCTGAGTCAAGTGCTTTTATCTATTTATGTGGCTTCTCCCGGTCTGGAGATACGAAGCTAATTACAGAGCCGCCATTGCTTTTGTGATTAATGGATTCTTGGACAAGATAGCCTTTACTGGTCCGACAAGAAATCTCGGCTTAGCTAAGGATTTACTAAATTTTGTTTAAAGTGGATGCTAAAACGAACGCTTGTTGCTTGTTTTTGCATTTATTGCAGTAAAATTTATGCTAACCGCAAAATGTGTGTAGACTGTGTAGTAGGTAGATATTCTTGGTTGCAAATTTGCAATGTTATTTATTTTAGAAATATGTTCTGCAGAAAATCATCAATAGTATGCAATCGACAGTTTCTGAGTTTATTATTCAGTAGTTTTCAAACCGCTTCATTGAAACTGTAGCAATTTTATTTATGATGGTTAAAATAATTATGACACAAATTTATAGCGTCATTTCATCATCAGAAAACAATAAACCAAGTTTACGTCTCAAGATGTCCTTAAAATAATTTTCGTTTATTCCGGCTTTGTTTCTCGCTTTGTTTGTCGCTGACTCATATTCTACCTGTCAGCGACTAATTCTATTCTGTCATAAGTACACCGTCGCATTCCAGAGGAACTCATTATCCCTTAAAACAACTTGAAGAGTAGTCTTTTACGAGAATAGATAACGCGGTATTTTTTATGCGTCTGTTAAATATTTTCTATAAATGTTTTAAGATTTCTGATATTGTTGACATTCCTCAGTTGATTCTTTCTTTTAGATTTTTACTTTAGTTAGACATTTTGAAACGTAAAAGATTCAGTTTTAAAGCACCTTTTAGAAGCTTAACAGTTTTTAACTAGTAACTCTTCCGTTAGAAACTTATATGTATAGCAATTCGATAAATCTTCCATTAAGAGAACTTGTAAGCTACTTATCAAAACAAAATTAGACAGTTCATTTCTTGTATCAATCTCTAAAGATTCTATCAAACTGGTACCCAATCCTCCTTCTGAATTACTTTCTTTGGAGCTGTTAATGTAACATCCTCCATTTAACTTCAATGAGACACTTTCAAACGCAATGTCTCCCCCATTAATGGTTCTAAATTACCAAATGAGTGAGGGCACTTTTCTGCTAGCCAGACTTCCGTACCTGTCCGCTCCAGACGGTTGTAAATCTCAGGACGATACGGTTAAAAGTTAAAAGCAAAGTAAAAATAGGGTCGGCTAAGTGGAGGTTCGTGTAGACTGATAAGTTTTTGTGGGACCCGGCTGGGAGATAGCGGTGCCGGTGCCGGGGACGATAATAAACTGCTGTCTGGACCGTGTATTCCTAAACCATACCAGTGTTATATGACCTCTGGATCTGTAATGGTACTGCGTTATAGAAGATCATGCTTATAGTGGTTTGAGTTCATGAGGTAAGCTATTGCAATGGACTCAGGATGCCACTCGAGAGACTCGAGATTAGGCTTGTTTGAACGCCATTATTTGATTGTTTCTTTTTTTGTTGCTGATAAAATTTTCATTTAAAAGCAAACCCGCGTTGATTACATGCGCTGAGATTACTTGATGTTGCTCAATCATGTCTTTTTTAAAAGTAAATGTTTCTTTGATAGCGATGTATCCAAGTAAAATAAATATGTTCACGGTTTGAACAGACTTGATATTGTCATTCATTTTACTTTTTACTACAAATTTTCAGAAAATCTTATATTATATCTATGTAGAACGAACAGCATGTAGTAGCTCCTCGGGTACGAGTAAATATAATTTACAACTTTTAATTCTTTCTAAAAATAAACATTTATCAACTATGTAAACCAAGATGCCTGTTGCTTTAATCATGTCACAAGCATCTGCCGTTCAAGCACCTGTATCTTATCCAAACAGAAAGCAATATTGCTTAAGACCAACTTAAGACTATGGCTTTAATTCTCAGGACAATTGAACGCTGACTGTTTGCTTTGTTAATGCAGGTAGTTTCGAGAGTTTTAAGTGGTGGTTGATGGGCCTGGTTATTTAGTTGTTCAAGTGTGTCTACAGAATTCGGGTTCTTGAGCGTGGTTCTCTCACGCTTAAACTCGTTTAGTGCATTTCCGCGTTGTCGCGCTATTAAATTGAATTTACGTACTAAGCAACTGTCCGAGCAAGAATATTTATCGCCTTGCCTGAGGTGTTATTCTTATCGCTGAGCAAAGGCTAGTCTAATGATCAGAAAATACGCCCTTCTTTTACGTATATTCAGGGTTTTGAGGTCACATTTCACTGGTTAGCCTGAGAACTATCCACCCGCGCGCATAAGCAAGCTTGTAACGTGTCAAGATGAAGGTTTGCAATAGTCTCCCGCTCGTTTCTATTGCGAGCAAAAAGGACAGCCATTACACAATCATTAGATCGACCTTATATCGTTGAATCAGAGTGTAAAATTGTGTGTTTTCTAAGGTAAAACACTTTCAAATCGTAATGACTCGCTACGGTCGCATGAGCGCATTCAGATTCCGCAATGCGTAACAAATGACTTATAAGCAGTGCTCGCCGTGCGAATTTAAAGTGTATCTCTCATTAATAAGGTTGAAAATCGCCTGTTGATTATATACAGTTGCGCGTGCGACTGTATCCTTACACCGCTGGCGCCGGCGCCGCACTTAGCGCTATTTTTTCCCGCGGCGCTCAACAGCGACGTTCATAATTTATTCATTAAGACGGTAATTTATGCGCATTTTCATATTTAATCGTGTAATTTTCTAGTTTGCGTCTATTGTGGACGTTTTTGTTGTTTTGTTATCACGATTGGCAGCTGCCGTGCCTAAAGTCTTTGCATGGTTGATTCTAACTTCTAATACTCGTTTAGATTTTCTCGAGGCCCGCCGGAGCGTCGCCAAGCCATCGCGTGTCGGTACGGTGAGAACCTTTGTTTGTGAAAGCCTGTTATAAACTCATCAAATCAATTTATGTACTGTCGGTGTGTGGGGTTCGTGACTAATTGATGTGTGCGATTGAACCGTCGATCTTAACGAGCCTAATCAACTGAGGGAGCTAAGGATACGTTTAATGTATTTAGGGATCATGTTTTAGACCTTTGGATCTTTATTTGCGTACGAAATTTGACTCTAGAAAAAACTTGCGAGACATCACATGTGATTGATGCCGCCTTTTGGTGTCTTAGTTTTTGGTGTATCCTTAATACTTTCCAAAATCGTGTACCTAAAAACTTGGCCAGAAATACGTAGCAAAGCAACCAATCATAATAGCAGCCGAAAACCTATTGCTAAACAAGTTCATACGCACTGCAACGACTAGTCCACATGGTTTATGGCCTTCCCACACCGGCACACTGGCTCTTCCAATACTCAAAAACCGTTTTACCCCAACGCAACGAACAAAGCAGCTTCTACCCAATTTCTAACCGATTTCATACATGTTTTGTGAATATAAATAACCCGTAAATGAATGAGTCTCAGCACGTCAAAACATTCGCTAATGAACGACCACACAATGTAACTGGTTCCAGTTAAGTAAAACATGAATATTCATACAATTAGGCTCCGTTTGCACGTTTCCCGGCCTTAGCTTAATGAACATTCGGTTTTTACCTACGATGTTAGTTAAGAAGTCAATCTAGTTAGTAGTACAGCCTCATCGCTATCCCAGTTTCCTAAAGGGACTAAGAATAATACTGACATTAATATACATTAATTACTTGATGAACACATATAGGAATATGTTCATAAAGTAGTTGATGTAGTCAGCAGGCCGCATCTTAAAGCGTTCACGGTTGAATCCTAGTAGAACCAAAGTGGAACCCTGGGTGAGTCCCGCTACGTAGGTACAATATCTAATCCCAACATATGCTACATGATCGAGCTTATCGACATGAGAGCGTGATAATAACAATGTCTGTCTCTTTCAATAGTGATGTTAAAAAGTGATGCTTGCTCTGTCACGTGGCTAACACCGTCCATCATAAGCCCGCTGCAAGCTTTTACGAAAGCAACTGTCGAAATTACCTTCCAAAGGAAAAGTGAGTTCTTTTTTGGAACTAGGCTGTTTTCTCAAGATGTTTAACCTTTAACGAAAAGCCGTAGGACAAATTTATTTGTAGAGTCTGTGCGGAAAGAGAGGAGTCGTATAATGCATTGGATCACATACCTTTCACGACTCTTCTCTTTCCGCACAGATTCTACTATAAAAGACTTCGAGAAGGCACGAGCTCGTGAAAGTCGCACGCTTGCACTCGATATTCACATCTAGTCATAGTAAGATATCGAATGGTATTTCGATTTACCTCGCGATAAACTTAACGAATATTCATAACCGACATTGAAATAGCGGAGATTACTATTCCACGTAAGATCATAAAATAGTTGGTCTGTCATTGACATGCGCCCTTTACGACTTGGCCGCGAAACGCAGATTGCATAGTAAAGTATAGTGATTTGTATGCTAAAGGATTACTCAGACTTGGACATTTATTCCTTCAGCTTACATAGCGTTAGGTAAACCAGTTTATTAAGATTAATGAGTGTGGGATTAGTACCAGTAGAGTCAGACCAAGTTTTCATGGTGCTTATAGGGATATGTATGCATTCTTACTGCCAAGAGTGCCAAGTTTGTGCAAAGTTAGCGTGGTCAGTGTCTAGATGTTATGTTGTTGTCCTCGCGCCTCCACCATTAAAGAATTCATAGCTGGGGTAATAACCCAAGAATAGGCTCATAAGACATGTTTTTACGAGTAAAATAAGAAAAAGATATACTAAGTATACCAACTACCAGAAATTTTGCTCATATTGGATTACCTGAGACAATTCATCGCCTATGCTTAGGAGCAGCGCGCTGGTGCAGCTATTCTTAGTTTAATAACAAATGATTTTGTTATGTTTCGAGCAAAAACAATACATGAAAACTAAACACATTTGGCGTTTGTTTAACTTGATTTCAATGGCAACTGAAGTGAAATTATATCAATTATAAAGGCCGCTGCTGTTTACAATAACATAATAATCTACAATAGCAAAACCACTCGTAACCCGCACGCCAAATCTTTTTGCGGCTGGTCTTAATTTGCATTCATCTTATTTCAAGTAGTTTAAGCATATTTTCCTGTGCTATTCACTTTAGTAGTTGCAAAAATAGCATTGCAAACGTCTTGATATTGTTGGCTTTACAAATATGCAATGCTATATTTGTACAAGTGGAAATATGTGTCGAGCTGAAAGCGGGTATGTAGATGTCAAGAAATAGGTAACTATTTTAATACCACATCGATGACAAACAACGACAAAACCCACCGGATGATAAGCTGGTTCCGTAGTCTATGGACGCTTGCAACTACAAGACTGTCACTTGCGCGTTCCCGACCCAAAAAATTGTACACTCTTTTCAAAACGGGGGTTATCGATTATTTTCCAAGATCGTATTAGTCATTTCAGAAAACCTGTCTTGTTACTACTTACTAGATACGTAATGAAATTTTAGGTAAGCTGCGTTAGGATAGTTTTGAAAATTGCTTATATCTACTAAACTAGAAGCACCTACTCTGTTATGTAATGTAGCAATAGTACGCAACATGCCTTGATAATGAAGTGCTCTAGTCTAGTAGATATAAGCGTTTTTCGAAATTGCTCCCTTGTCGAACTTACCCCAACGCACCTTATACGAGTACTTATGTCGGCTTAACACCTAAGAAATACATTTAAGTAACTAAACCCATAAACATGTAAATGTTTATTCGATACAGTAGCAGATGGATATCTGATCCGTGTCTCGTGTCGAGTGGGCGAGCTAATTCCATTTATTGGGCAATCAATTAATAATGCTGTTGATCATTTTAATTATGTGCAAATCACGCCTACGGATTCGCTGTCAATAAAAGATCTTCTATTTTTAATTTTATTGAGACGGTTTTTTGGCATTGTCTGGGAGCATGATTAGTTAAATACCGTATAGAATTTGAGCCGGGGCGAAAGGATCTAATGCGGAGTACATTTTTTTATAAACATTTGAGATTAATCAGAGTTCTTATAGTATAGTACCTACACTTGTATCATAGAAATGAGTAACATTGCGTAATATACAGGATGGTCCAAACCTTGACGAAATTTTTGGACGTTTGGACCACCTGTCAATGTTTCTTGTGTTAAGTACCTAAAAAATGTCACCATTTAGAATAGAAGTAAAGGACCTTATCAAATAGTACATTATGTATGTTAAAAAGTGATAAATAAAAATACTCTTTGAAGAGTTTGAAGCTGGGTGTCAACTATTATTATCGATTCTAATAAACGTCGTCTTTAGATAGATAAATTAAATGAGCTCGGAAAAAATGGCCGCTACATGGCCGCTCGTTGCCTTTACACCTTACAAGTTTTTCAAGCAACTAGCAGCAATCCCTTTAAGTAAGTTATCGCCTTATATTGCATTCGCTGTAAATAATTAACATTTATCAGCTCACGGGTGGCCCAACTGACTTAACAAATGCTCAGTTAGCATTCCCAAAACTGGACAATGAGTAAATTGAAACAGCTTTAGAAAACCATCAAATGCTGATTAAGTACTTAAACAATGGAGATTAACTTTGAAACAGTAAAATGGTCGGAAATTAGACAAAAGCACGTAATGGTACGTGACAAAACGGTACTCCAAGAGCTTAATCGTAAGACTCATAAGTGGTTTTATTGTATTTGGACATTTAGCGAGTCTTCGATTCTTAAACCTTTACTTATTTGTATTGTATATATACAGGTGTAATTTTAGTGACCTGCAATAATTTACGGGATGCTATAAGTGATACTGAATAACTTTTACTACGGGACCAATTTCTTCGCGATTTCAGGGTTGGTCCCATAGTAAAAGTTGCTCAGTATGACCTATAAGTATATCCACCCCGTAAATTATTTCAGGTGACTTAATTTACATCCTGTATAAGATAGTCAGACTACGGACTATTACCACGTCGTTAACCATTTTCTAACCGATGGAATCCACCGTCGAACGATGCTAAGAAAGCAACTGGCTATCTGTGTCATTTCCAGCCTTTCCAGGCAAACTGTACCAAATATTAGTTCTTGATAAGCTAGATCGCTAATCAAATATTTAAAGCACTAATACTTTATTGACCACGGTCAACTATCCTTAAGTTGATAACAGTACATTTTATTCGTAGATCGTCATTAATGCACACAAACGCGATACACTCTGTACACAACAGGCGCCAGAACAGAAGTCTAGGTAAACTCTTAAACACTAAGTAGGTATTATACAAACAAGTCTAGACAAATCCGATATGTAGGTCCGATACGGCGCTACCGCGATAAGCGTGGGTGTCAGTAATTGAACGCCGGTGTCTGCTTACGTGCAGTTGACATGCCGGTTTAATAGGAGATTATTTTATGAGTTAACTAGCGACCCGCCCCGGCTTCGCACGGGCTAACAAATTATACATAAACCTTCCTCTTGAATCACTCTATCTATTAAAAAAAACCGCATATAAATCCGTTGTAGTTTTAATGATCTAAGCATACATAAGGACGGATAGACAGACAGCGACTTTGTTTGACACTATGTAATGATTTCTAATGATTTTTTTGGGTCTATATTTGACCGTTTATAGCGCCTTAGTTTAACACTTTTACGATCATATTATTATGGCGTTTTCGTCATCTATTTTGTGAGTTCCTATACTTCTACAAAACAACTCATTTAATTTCATTTCAAATAAAATAAAATGCATAATAAAGTACCTACATAATATATACATATTTGTTCTCGTTTTTCAACAAAATGCCAAAAGAAATCTTATTACGTGCCCTAATTTCTAAGTATATCCACTAGTCGCCCAGAGGCCTATAAAAAGGTCTCCCGTTCCATTCTAATTTGAATCTTTATTTTGACTAATCAAAATTGCATTTGACTTGGCACGTTTTGACGTCTAGGCGGCCAGAGGATAAGTCGGACTGGTAGGAATCGACTTACACTGACATACATATATGAACACCCAAGCCTTGTATGGCGATCAAGTCTGCGAGAATGCATTTATAATAATTCAGAGAAAATATTATCATAGGTAAAAATAAAACGTAGTCGTATGACTCATGTTAAGAGGAGTTTGTAAATGATCAGAGTGGGATTCTTATTCTATAGCTTACATTTAGTATTGTGACTCAAATCGTTTGATAAATACTATACTATACTATTGGCAAATTGAACAATAAAGCCCTTGCTACACGGTCGCCGACAAGCCTTCTAACCGTCTGACCTTGGTCTGACCTTGGTCAGTTTTGGTCAAATTTTGTTGGAAACAACTGTCTACACGGTCCGTCCAGACCAAGGCCACGCGGTCTGAGGGGCTTGTCGGCGACCGTGTGGCAAGGGCTTAAAAGTTACTTAATCGTCTAAACCTCTCGTCTGTGTATGGTAAAGATCCTGACCTAATTTTTAGTAGTCTTTTTCCATTTATTCGGGATTTTTGAAGTGAAAACTTCTTTAGCGGCGCTGTGCACTTTTTGAGGTGGGGAAAAAATGTTAAACTCGAGACAGCGTAAGACGATCACGTGACCGTAAGATTTAGATGGTGGCCAATGACATTACATGAAAAACAGTTACATGTAATGTCAGTAAGTTTTTCTTTATTGATTTAAATGCCATCTAGTGAGTTTCGCTCTAACTGGTATTAATATAACTCGAGTACTGACAGTGATGTGCTTAGGGGTTTCAAGTAATTAACGCTAACGCTAGATGGCGTTAACCTCAATTATACACAGTGCATTTTGCACTGGTCATTGAGTTTTCACTTCTGCCGGCACTCCCTGAGTGCAACCCGTTGTTTTTTTCTGCCTCAGGTATATGGCACGATTTTAGACCGCCACACACTATACGAAAGGTTAATCTAGCTTTTCCAAATAATCTTTAGTTCTTTCGAAGCCAAGATGAACTAAAGTATTTTATGATTAGACATACATATTAATTAACTATGTATATTAAGTCGCAGCGCCATAACTGCGCTTTCTAAGCGAAAAGTTATGAAAATAGCACTTTAATAAGACGATTAAAATGCAATTTTAATTTTCATAAAAAAGTTAATATCAGAGGCAATGTATGTGTTCGTTCATTAGTTTCATTACAGCGTAAACGAACCGTGCAGTGTGGTTACAAACGTTTTCCCATCACGAACGAATCGAAACCAAAGGGAATCAGTATTGTACTTAGTATAGAACCTTATAGTATTCAGTGCAAAGTGACCTCCCCCCTGCATAGAAATTTGTTTTTCAGGGGGGGGGGGTCCACTTAACTCTGAATATGACAACTCTGTAGGTACCTATACTTTTTTTTCTTGTTTATAATAACTGATCGGCGGTTGACTCTAGTCACACCTGGCGGTCTAGCATGAGTTGCGTTCTCGCGCGCGACTCCATACATCTGGCGCGACTTCTAGTATGGACCAGGGATGTTGCGAACATCCGCATCCGCAACCGCGGAACTTCCGCATTATTTTCAACATCCGCATCCGCATCCGCATAAAATCGATGCGGAGCTTATGCGGATGCGGATGTCGAACAAGTCGGTACAGGAACGTCTTAGCGGCGGCGTAAGTGCTAGGTAATGTCGTCATTACCAGAGATGTACAAAATGGTTTTAAAAAAGCATTTAAATACAAAATGCAAAATACTTTTCAGATTTACTATTTCAAATGCAAAATACCAAATAGTTTTGCGTTTTGTATTTCAAATGCTAAATGCAAAATAGGTATTTTCAAAATCCTTTTTTAAAATAAAATACCTTTTGAGCAAATCTCAGATATTTTTATTTATTTTAGGTATTTATCATGAGAAATAGAGACACAATGCCGAGCCGAACAAAAACGTCTAATATCATGGCATGGCACCTTATGCATGACATTTTGGTCATATTTATCAGTACGCGTATCAATAAATTCTGTTATGGTATTAATAATAGTCCGTCGGTTCCTCTCTCTGCGGCCCTGACCACCGGCAGCTTGGGCCCTGCCCCGCTGCTGGCGGCACCCTAGGTTAGGTTTTTTATAATGTGTTTATATTTTTTTATATTATTTTTGTAAGTGTTTTTATATTTTAATTTTATATACATATTGTAAAAAAACCAACCTAAGAAGAGAAATAAATAAAGGAAATAATACTCACTTAAAATAATGTAAAAAACGAGACTAACGAAAAGAGAGCCATGGCTCCATTTTGTGACTTGTGTGGCCATTTATTTCGGTTGATTGTGCATCTAGTTCTTATTTTATTATTATTACACTTTTCTTTTATTAATAACAACTGGACTGGTATTGTTAAAAAGTGAAAAAAAGCGGCCAAGTGCGAGTCGGACTCGCCCATGAAGGGTTCCGTATTTAGGCGATTTATGACGTATTAAAAAAAAACTACTTACTAGATCTCGTTCAAACCAATTTTCGGTGGAAGTTTACATGGTAATGTACATCGTATATTTTTTTTAGTTTTATCATTCTCTTATTTTAGAAGTTACAGGGGGGCGGACACACATTTTACCACTTTGGAAGTGTCTCTCGCGCAAACTATTCAGTTTAGAAAAAAATGATATTAGAAACCTCAATATCATTTTTGAAGACCTATCCATAGATACCCCACACGTATGGGTTTGATGAAAAAAAAAATTTTGAGTTTCAGTTCAAAGTATGGGGAACCCCAAAAAATGTTTGTTTTTTTTCTATTTTTGTGTGAAAATCTTAATGCGGTTCACAGAATACATCTACTTACCAAGTTTCAACGGTATAGTTCTTATAGTTTCGGAGAAAAGTGGCTGTGACATACGGACGGACAGACAGACGGACAGACAGACAGACAGACATGACGAATCTATAAGGGTTCCGTTTTTTGCCATTTGGCTACGGAACCCTAAAAACATCAGTTTTTATTTATTACGCTTTTTAACAATACCAGGGGGCCGATTTTTGAATTTCGATCGCTCGATTTCGTCACTCGAAAATCGGTGGAAAACGAGATGCTGATTTTTGAAATACGAGCGATATAAATTATGAATTTAGTGGTATTGACCACTAGTTTTTGATTCTATTAGTAGAATTTACATGCCTAGTAGTGGAGATATTACTGAACGAAATACACGAAATCGAGCGGTCGAATTTCAAAAATCGGCCTCCTGGCGCTGGCGCCAGGCGCTAGCAGGCGCCTCTATCGGTCAAATTCGGCAATACAAGCGTCATTCGTTCATTTCATTTTGTTTGACTGGTAATGTTGGCTAAACTTAATCACAAAGTATTTTGCATTTTGAAATGAATATTAAAAATGCAAAATACGTCTCGAAAAGTATTTCAAATAAAATACAAAATGGTTTTTACTAAAAGGCATTTAAATGCAAAATACAAAATAGGTATTTTGCATTTTGTATTTGCATTTTAAATAGAAGTATTTCAAATAAATCGCATCTCTGGTCATTACCTATAACGAAAACGTCTAGATCCAGAAAAGTCGGCGAAGTTACTGTTTATTAAATATAACGCACCTATATTCTTGCTCAAATACTAAACGTTTCGGTTTTTTTAATAAAACAATACTAAAAATGTAATATTTGACGTTTTCTAAGTACCTAATCTTGACATCCGCATCCGCATCCGCGGATGTCAAAAAATCTGCATCCGCAACATCCCTGATGGACTCGCGCGCGAGAACGCAAGTTGTGATAGACCGCCTGATGGAAAGTTCCACTTCCATGGGAATTGGGAATAATTAGCCAAGCGGATTTCAACTTTAACTTTATATCATTCGCTCGCCCACTGGCGTGAATGACATGCTGCGAGTAATATTATTTTATACTTAAAAAAAATGTTCGATTTCTGTTCTAGTGCTACTTGGTCTAGGTACGGGTTAAAAATATACCGGACAAAATTATCAGCCTCCATATTAGGGTATATGAGAAACTTGGAAATATGATAATGAGACTTGTGAATTAATCGAGAACTGAAACTCGTTTTAGCTCTCAATAGTTCTCAATTTCAGACAAAGTGAACATCCTTGTCGGACGTACGGACGCGGCTCAAATAAGAACATTTGATTTGAGAGAATTAAGTTAAACGTACTAATAGTGCTCGACATGCTAATGCCCAATAGATGACACCCTGCTGTCACCTCTATTGACAATGACTTAAGTTTCAAGATGACATGTACCAGGGCTTGTTAACGTTACCAATTCACATTATAAAGTAACGTTACTTAACGTTAAAATCATAAAAATACCTTATTACCGGTAGTAAATGGTAACGATACTTGATAACTTAACATTATTATAACGTTAGCTAGTTAACGTTAATTTTACCGGTAATTTTACTTTTTATTGCAGGGCTTGTTAACGTTACCCAATTCACATTATAAACTAACGTTACCAAACTAACGTTAACACTATCATTCTTTAAGCTGATATTTGCTTGTAATTTCATACACAATTTTAAGGCCAGTAGACCTTATTGACCATAAATACGGCAGGGCTTCTGTCAAATTGAAATAGAATCAGTCAAAATACATTAAAGATAATTATGTACGTTAGTAAAACTCAACTTTAATTCTAGTAGTTAGAGTTCATAGTCTTTTGTCATTATTCTTTATGTTTATCAAATGAAAGAGGTGGTATTCTACTTGTTTAAGATCTTTGTCTAATATGCATTGCGTCATGTGAGACGCAAATACACAATGGACCGAGATTGGACAGATAAAATACCACCCGGCTGTGTCGGAATATATTTGCCAAAATAAGAAGGTTGCAAAACGTCATAAATTAGTTTGTTAAATATGATGGTATAGCTAATTCGTTACTTGGTCGGTTTATATTAGGTACAGGCGTCTTTGATATAATATACGTCAAGATTATATAGGTTGGATAATGTCTTGATTTTTTTTGTGAAATATGGAGGTGTTGCTGAAATGTAATTTAGTCGGATTATATTAAATGAGACACCTATTTATTGATGTTACTGCTTGCTTGTAAAATAGTCTGGTCAGCACAGTTCATAATGTATGAGCGCTCTACATGAATTCTCACACCAGACGTTTTTTGAGATGTGATAACCTATGTTGCAAATATTATATTTAAAAAGAAATCTCCACAAAATATGTCACATTCTTTTAATAAATCCAAACTATTATTAAAATACAAAAAATATATCAAAACATGAATCCGACACTCGAGATTTTTGATATGCAGTTCTCAAATATATACTCATTATGTATTTATATTTTCTCCCAGCTTGACACCAAAACCAGCTCCCAATAATTTTCTTTATTAAAAATATTTTTTTTCATAAAAATAACAACTAATGTGTACATAAAAATTACATGTTAATTAAGCTCTGTATATTTACTATATCCTACAAAAAAATCTCTCACGTAAATTAATCCATTTAATTACTATTAACCATTTTTGTTTTGAAAATGTTTCCGTTGCTTCGAGAAAATGGTCAGTGGGTTTGTTTTTCACTTTCTCAAATCTCTTTCTCATGTTAGTGTAACAACAAAAAATCTCCCACGTATATGTAATACATATTGTATGGAATAAAACCATTATTAAATCATCCAAGCTATTTAAATTACCCTAAATGGCGGGTACTGATTCACTGTAGAGAACGTTTTATCGACTTCCATATCTCCGTCTCACTTCAATGTTCGCGGCAGACGATCGTTCCGCTTCAACAGCCGAGAGTTCGCGATCCGGTCGACCGTTAATTCTCCCATGAGTATCTTACCCAGTTTCATCGGTATGCGTTGCGCGCTTACTTAACACACCTCAGGCCAAGCTCCTATAAAACGCGCAATGCATGCATACATTGCGGTATCTTCTATATGTCACATATGTCAGCTATGAGGCTATGAGGCTATGACATGGCTATGACAGACTGTGACAGTTAGTTCCAAACAAGTATACAGACTTGTCTACCCACCATAAAGTTTAGCGTAAAGAGAATATATCACTCCTTAGTGAAAAACCATACGGTTTGTGCGAAGTTGAGCGTTATGTCAATGCTAATAAAGATGATGGTTTGACTTACGGAAATGAATAATATAATATCATTTTATTTTATATTTCCAATTCCCGTTTCATTTACACCCAATATTAAATCTTTTTCCGTAATAAAATGCGTATATAATTACTGTCATCATCTGTATTTATTTTATTTCTTTAACCCCTTATTCATAAACGCGCTACAAACTTCAATTAGCTAATAATAGTAATAATCGTTTGTCCTTATCTGTCACTTTAACTTATGTATTTGTAAGTAAGGGATAAACATAATTGAACTAAATCAGGCCCGTAAAGTTTATGAATAAAGTGGTTAATCTTTATTGCACAAAAGAAAAACCTTATAGTACAAGAGGCGGACTTAATGCCATAAGGCATTCTCTACCAGTTAACGATGGCTTGTCCTCCGGGCCATTTGATCGATGACCTCCTTTGATTATTTATTTTTAATGGACGCCAAAATCCAGACAGGAACTTCGATTTTGACATTTACCACAGTAATGCAGTCGGTAGCAATGTCGCGCTTCAAAATTGCTGCAGTCGACTGCATTGCTGTAGAAAACGTGAAAAAGGTAATTCAAAGGGTAATAGGGTTATATACACCGCGGGGGTTATTACCCGAAAGATTTAAACCAACGATTTTAGATCCTAATTAGAGTATATAAAGTTATATAACACATAGTCCAAAAACCCTTAATTTAAGAGATATTAATTATTTAAAACAAATCACAAGTTAAAAAATCTCAATTCTAACACACCCTTATGCGTGACGTAGCCACCAACTAATTTTACACGCAGACGCACTAACTGCATGGTTATTAGCCAAATTCGAACTTCTAACGAAATTTTGTTCTGTTCTCAATCACGAGAGTGCAAACTATTTACCTTCACGATAACTGGCTGATAGTTTGACGAAAATGACGAAATTGATGTCAAGATATGCGCAAGATAAAATCTTTAAATTTGATTGACTGTAATAAATAAAATTCGCCATGCCGCATTATCCTCCGGCTCATTTAGCGGATATTCACTTTGTGTACGGATTTGGAAACCCGAAGAACTATGTGCTTCCGGTACGACGGACCCACTTCAGCTTCGTTCCCAGTTCGTAAATTGGCTAGACGAACAATACCCTGAGAGGTGGATTGGCCGTGGAAGCAACGTCCTAACCTGGCCCGCCCGGTCACCCAACTTAACGCCATTGGTTTTTTTTCTATGGGGAACTCTGAAAGATAAGGAAGGAATACTCAACACCAGTGAAGTCTGGAGAAGAATTATTAATAAAAATTCGAACGGCTTCCGAAGAAATAAAGAACACTTTTGTAAACCTAAATAATGAAATCCGTTTAAAATTAAATCTTTGTGCTGAAAACGGTGGTACACACTTCGAAAACCTAATTCATTCTTCTTCCTCAACCTAGCGTTTTCCCGGTCTAGCGCCAGGGTCCGCTTTCCTGCTCAGCCTTCTCCACTTTGCCCGGTCTTCGGCATCCTCAGGTGTGAAAACCTAATTCATTAAATTAATAAAAAAGCGTAATTGTTTAACATAGTTGTTTATTTTACTTTACTCAGTATAAATCAACACATCGAGAATTTAAAATACGTACTGATAAGCATGATCGATATTTTAACAAAAGGTCATTCATTGATTTTAACAAAGTAATCATCCCTTTCCAGCTGTAGTATGAGTTAAAACAATAAGAGACATGATTTCTTTCGGATATAATCATGGTTAATGGCTTTGGTTATCTCACTCAAAGGAAAAGATTTTATCGCAAAGTTTCAACAATAATAACTGCACTGTACCTACTGTTGTAGTAATTAATAAAGTTTTGATACAATTTGTGGTATTTTGAGGTGCCAATCAATTGAAATAATTTCAACGTAAACATGATCCTAGACATAACTTGACACTTCTTGTCATGGAACACATGTCACTGCATTCGCCGTGCATCGTATGATATCGGAGTGATTCGTGAAATGTCATGCTCGCTCTCTGTTTCTCTACTTGAGATTAATTAAAGTCGCTCACTCTCTGAATAAAGGTTTGTTCACAAAGAAGCGGTAAATTAATATGATTTAATTTGTACTGAAATAGTAGTTTAATTAAAATATATAATTGGACCCATGTTGATATAACATTATTTACTCGTACTGTCGTCAAAAATACGTGGTTTAAATCTTTCGGGTTATTAAATCCCGCGGTGTATAAGATGAAATGATGCATTAATAAAACTTTAGTTAACTAACAATATTATATTAAATCATTAACAACTTTGACAGCACGATCTCTTCGCAGGTAGGTGCTCTACAAGGAGTTTATATTACAACATTATTTCCAAGAAATAATCTCTCATTATTAAATTATACAACGGGACTTAATCGCGTATCGTTGTATAATTTAATAATGTGTAAAAATCGTGAAAGTTTAAATCAGTGTAATCTCTCATTGTTACGAAAATGTTGGTAGGGTGGCTTTAGGTTACTTTTCGTTCATATCGTCTTGGATATGGGTGAACATGGTGTTAATACACTCAGTATCAATCATCCTGTAAAGATATTGTAGCCTGGCCTTTTCTCGAAAAGTCTTCTAGAAAAATTTACGCTCATGTCGTCTCGGATATGAGTATATTTGGTATCAGTGCATTCAGTATAATATCCTGAACACAAATATATGAGATGACAAGCGCGAAAGTGGTGAGGGTAGTTACTGTGATGCAAAGTTTTAACCATTTTTCTTTTAAACATACCATGTGGGGTACCAAATGAAAGGGCCTTGTGAGTAGATCACAAATATATAACATACTGTAACACTTTTACTACTTAATCCAACAAATTATTTGAAAACGTTCAAAAATTTCACAATGAGTTGATTTCCAACTGCTCTAAATTGACTAAGATAACTTGATCCCAAGTTTCCTTGCAATTATACGTAATCGAGGGCCAGGCTCATACTAGTTCTCATGTCGCGATGCGCTATCGCTAACAAAAACTAAGCGTTACGAATTGCTGACATTTGCTTCTTTTAGTTTCTCTACTCAAGCATCGGATGACAGGATCGTTGAAAAGGGACAAACATATCCTTTGACGTTACGTTACTCTTCTCGTGGATTGTCAAATTTTAAAATTCGAAATTAGCTTTGGAATTTGTCCGGGTGGCTATTCGAAGTATAACTTGGTGGACGGTACTTACTAACCAAATAAGCTTGAGATCCAGTATCATAGATAGTTGTAAGACTTCAAGGGTCTATTTATATCTGACTGTGCATCCTGTATTCTAAACGTTTTGTGAATAGATATAAAAATTGACACCTATCATTTTTCACATAAACACAGACACTTTATGCATTGAATTATTAAACCTTAACGCAATGCCATAAGTCATAAGGTATATTTTCCTAATATACCTTGATGCTAATTCGAACTTTGTTATAAAATATGTCATTTTATATCATTCGCGCGTGCATTTCACTCGTACTAGATGAAATATGTATTGGTGCGAGCGAGACGGTTGGGCGAATGATAACAAAATGATATCTTTTTGACATCTTAAACAAAGTTTGACTTGGCCTCTGTGGAAGCCTGGAAATACAACAGCATACTTCATTGACTTTTTATGCTGGAAATTGATTTAATTATTGCGAGAAAAATAAGTATGTAGTCTTCAATAACTTGTACAGTTATGTACTGCCAAAAAACTAGAAGTGTCCATTAATTGTGTAGAACATTATTTGCTGTTTGTTTCCAAAATCATGCTGCTATTCTGCGAATATAGCAGTTCCTCGGGCAGATAAATTAAACATGATCGAAACAAATACTATTAAATTAACCACAATAGTAAACTTTTCTCTCAGTGTGGGATGTTATCGGTCATGGAAAACTTACAAAATTATTGTTTTTTTCATTAAATCTATAATTAATATTATTGTCGGGAGAAATTCTGACCGTGTAGTCGTGTAAGCTTCACAGCCCATTCTTCAAAAAAATTCTAGTTAGAAATTACTGTTTAGGTAGTATAAAATATAAAAAAAAAAAAATGTTATTTCTCAAAAACGGGAACAGATATCAAGTTGTTAATTTGCAGACGGGTATTCAATATGATATATAATTCACCCGTGTAGAAACATTTTACTGTGCAATTAATGTAACTTTAACTTTATATTGACTCCACTATTAGTAATTCGGTATTGTTAGATTACAAAGTAATCTGGGAATCGGTAATCAGATTACAAAGTAATTTCGAGTAATCGTGGAACCAGGAATCAATTACGAAATGCCCATCTCCATTTAATATGTCTTTGTCTCACGGAAGTTTTGTTATTAAAATTGCCCATCTCTGCTTGAGAGTGAATGAACATTCGCTCGATTGTCAACGATGATGGCACCTATCAGTTAATCAAACGGTAAATAAGCAGCTGTTAACGTTACCTACTAACGTTAACAATGGTGTATCGATACCTTTGACTTAACGTTAGCTCAAATTGACAGCTGCTAACGTTACCATTTTGTTACCGGTAAAGAGTAGTATAACTAACGGTACCTGGTCTAACGTTAGTTACAACTTAACGTTAAATCTGTCACCTTGTGGTAACGATACCAACTTTTTAACGGTATTTAAAGCCCTGACATGTACTGGTACCGCGTCGAGCACCAGGACGTTTACCTTATACAATTTTTTTGTCAATTCGTTTCTTTTTTAAAGTATAATTGAGGAAATATTCCCCGGTATGATGTTCAGGTTTGGATCTGTGGACTCTACATGTCTACATATATATAATTGAGTGATCTAATAAAAATGTAAATATCCGCCATTTTCCCTTGATGGCAACACTCGCAGGCGCCGGCGCCGAGCTTCCGGCGGCTACAGGAAGCCAGCTGCAACTGTCAACGTCGCGCACTAGTGGCCAACGTGTCGGCTTACCTGTGACTGTACCTATTATATTCGCATTCGTCACTTGGGAAGTACAATGGAAACGCTGTTTATTGAAATCGAAATCTCTTTATCTGCGTCTCTATGGATTCTATAATATGTCTCGAATAGGCAATACACAGCGAGCACTGACAAATAATAGACAACAAGACAACTGATAATGCATAATAATCATTTATTTACAAACAAGATATATACAGTGTATTACTAAAAGAAATTAAAAACTAGCTTCAATCTAAAATAGGCCCTTGAGGCATTGTACCAAGGATGCTGGCGACATTTCCTTGCTGTATCGCATAGACTGATAATAGAGATACGAAATTTCGATCTTCGTGTTTCGCGGTAGCTCACAGGACTGATCGAATCAGATACAACTGCTTAGGTTTTTTCCAAGTATGGGGTCCTTCAAAAAAGGAGTGTAGGTAAAGGTTTCTATTATGCGGGCCGTATGCATTTTGCCACCGTTATAGAAATTATTTCTAAAATCCGCTCCAAAATACGCATAATAATTAGGGATTGCTCTCGGTACTGAGTTTGTATTAATCAGTACCAGGAGCAATCCCTAATAATAATGGGGTGAAAAGAAAGGAGTTTTGGGCGGTGGAATGGGACGCAGACCAAAATGGATGGTATGGATGTCTTTTAATTTATTAAGTGTCATATAATACTATTTGCGTCAAGTCTGCTAAAAAAAATTTATATGGTGAGCTTAAGTTGAGTTGAGGTGTAAGGTAAGGTGGGATAACCTTACCTTACACCTCAACTTACCCCATCTCACAGTACCAACATTTTCACAGCAAACACTAAGTAATCTGGGCCGAGGTAATAAATAATTGGAAGTATATATGGTGGCTATATACTTATATCATTGCAACCAACTACACAAAGATAGCTGCTGTTCAACAAACATCAAAACAGAATATATTAAAAGCACTGTCACGCCAAGCGAACAAAGAATGTATTTTCTGACACAAAGTGACTCCGGCCGTTTTCCGAGAACATATCTCGATGAAAAATCTTGGACACAAGAGCGTGAGTAATCCTGTAAATGTGGAACGAATTGGCACAAAACTTCTGTTTGATGCGTGCATAATGAATATGCATTATTATGATAAATATCTGAGAGACCGAGCTTTGCTCGGAAAACATATAAAAACTCAAAAACCAGCGTTTTCCCAGAGATAAGACCTAGCTAGATCGATTTTTCGCCCCCGAAAACCCCCATATACCAAATTTCATCGAAATTGTTAGAGCCGTTTCCGAGATCGCCGAAATATATATATAATTAAATAAACAAGAATTGCTCGTTTAAAGGTATAAGATATTTTAAGTTCTGATACTCTGACTGTAAAGGGGCCCACTGATTAACAGTCCGCCGGACGATATCGGCCTGTCAGTTAGAACAAAAAGTTGACAGTTCTGAGCAACTGACAGGCCGATATCGTCCGGCGGACTGGTAATCAGTGGGCCCCTTTATGAGTTTAAGGCAAATTGCTGATATTAATATGAGTGATGATTACATTGATTACCATGAATCAATGGTTCAAATTCCATCGGCATGAGAAGAACGACTGGCTGTAACTTATGTTATGAGCAATCTTTTAAAAACTTGCAAACCTTCTCTTGTTGTGGGTAAATAGGTAGGAATGTCAATTAGTTAAGTAATGATAAGTTCATACGACTTTTGAACCTTTTTAACAAGCTTTTATTAGGTCGACCTGTATTGTATTGTATGTAACTATGTAATGGAATCTAAGGTAACTAATTTAACCATCTTGCAAGGATCGTAGCGTCATGAAAATTGGCAGCTGTATGTAGTTCTGATGTCAATACAATAATATGGTACTGTCGAACTGATCTGATGATGGAGACAGGAGGTGGCCATAAGAACTCTGTGATTAAACAACGTAACCTAATTGTGTTAGGGGTTTTTAGAATTGTCTCGATGAGTATTAGTTGTCTGTCGTAAGAAAAGTACAGTCAGCGATAAGAGCTTGTACCAAAAATTAAATTTTTGCCAAAAACTTATTTAACAAAATCATCGAGATTCGTGACAATGACAACGCTGCAACATACATACTTACATAGAATGTAAAACCTTCTGAAGTTTATTTTTATTACAATTATCTCGGTAGGTATATAGCGTAAACGAAGAAATCTACTACATATTTGCAATAAAAGCTTGCCTCAACATATTTAACTCGCTACATTTTCACACTACAAACGCATACAAGTGTAAAATTATCAATCGCCTGACAATTAACGATTACATTAACCTGACATTTACTCGATACACCCTAAATAAATCGACAATATAACGATGCGATAAAAAACCGAATGTAACTGATACAATCCGAGGGGGCTCAGCCCTACTTTAATTTCCCTCATGGATTCACACGCCGATCCATACAAATATGCACCTAATGTCCTTAAACTAAAGTCCATATTTCAATGGTGTTAAAGGTTGATATGATGGGCGCCATGTCTAGAATTTAGGCGCCGTAGGGGTGTCAGTGGACTGTTAATGGGACTTTCCTGTAATTAGTCACGGTACATTTAACTCTAACAAGAGCCAGTAGAATTCATTTTTAATTGTACCTACTGGAAACATATTTTTTAAGTGAGTAAGTAGAAACGGTGTAGAAGAAATCGCAATCGGATAAACATAATTGAGGTGCAATGTGTTTTTATCCGTTTTATCCGTTCTTGGGAACAGCACAACAGGATACAGATGTATCTCACAGTTCACATAATCTCCCTAGCACAGCCCAGGTCTATTGTGGGATAGGATTTTACAAAATTCCATGTTATGTTACCTATTTCTTTTTGCACGACGGGGCTGACATTTAGTGAGAGAAGCTGCTTGAAAACGCGACTGTTCCTTTAGTTTTAGTATGATGTAAAGATCGCTATTGAACCAGAATTAAATCAATCTCGATGGTTTTTAGTGAAACTAGGGGTCTCCAGACATTTTGACCAGCACGTCGTAGGCGAAGGTCAGAGTCTCCGTTTAGCGGGTCCCTCTGTATGAAATTTGGTTTTCATTTCAAATGGCTCTGGCAGAATGGTACGTTCGCGTGCCTGTGTTTAGGTATCCATCGACTCGCACCCGTCTAAATAAAAAAACCTTAACAGTATATGACCCCCCAAAGCTCGCCAGTACCCATTTAATATAGACGTGTTGCAGCAAAACACTTCGCGCATACACAGAGCCTGCTTACTTATTGCGACACCGTGACGGGGCGGTCTAATGCCGCTATTACACTGAGCGATTGACATGGTCGAGTTTGCAAGTGATTGGGGATTATAAGCATGTGCACTGACAGGATGGTCTAGGTTCTAGGTGTTTACATAATACAATGTTAGACGGTTTAATTTAGCTTAAGCCATATTTGGAAATCACTCTACCGGCAAAGAGTCTAACTCTTAAATATATGATGATGTCATCATCATCATCATGGATTCATATCCATATTAGCCATTGAGCTTGTAGAACACGGAACATACAAAAAATTCACTGGTTTTGAAGAACCACGTACTTTGTTAGAAAATACCTATGCAGTACGATGTAACTTTTATACTGAGTTGTGGCTTCGTAGGTGTGCCTTAGAAACTAGAAACAAAACAAATACCGTAACTGCTGCCTGTTTTTTACACTACACACAATATACGTAGTTAGCAACACCTAAGTCTAGTCTAACGAAGGTAACATTTACATAGCTTATGCAAAACATGTTTAAACAGTCGGCGCGCGTAGTCTTGCCTAACTATAGACTGGTCAATCAATATTGACAACCTTACCAATACCAGAGGATAATAATAGAATCCGTTTACACCGACTTAAATAGAACAAAGTAAGATGGTGTCATTATATACGTCATATTTACATGGAAATTTGAGATTAATGGTGACGTGGCCACACTCGGTTATTGCAAAACCTTGTAAAGTTACCTTAGTCCGACTCTTGTAAAGCAAGGAACAGTGGTGGAGCGAGCATAGAAATGATTTGAGGCGCCTCTCTCTACAGGGGCCTTACCATGATGTCCTTATTGCGATTCTGTTTAGGACCTAAACTAAATCGCTAAGAGACGGAGCTATGCGACTTATATAGCTCCGTCCTTCATATGGTAAGGGCCCATATGCTTCATATGGTACGGTATAGACATCATGTGGTAAAGGCCCAGGTCTCGAAGTAATTGCAAGATAATTAAACTGCCCAACGGTTTTAAGCTAAGCCTTGAGATAAAAAGGAATTATCTGACATAAAAAGCATTGGGAACTCATGATTATTATCTCAAGAGACCCGTTGCTAGCTTGAACTGAGCAAAGACAATGCATAGTTCGACGAACTATTCGACTGTGGCTACGGGACCAACCGTTAAACGTATTAGTAGTAACAGTATCTACATCATTCTTGCATTAGGTAGAGAGTACCGTAAAACTTCCCAACTATAGTCCAAAATCTTACAACTATGGTCAAAAACAAACCCGAATATCTTGGTTCAGGTGCGACTATTATTTGCCTACATAGTTCTGATGCAATACAACATACTTTCATAGGGAAATCACCCAGAAAATACGAAAAATAATATGTATTGGTATTGGTACCTATGTCTTAAATTCAGTGTTGAATTCACAGACTTGAATTCGTGGACCATAGCTGTAGTATTGGTCTACAGTACAGAAAATTCAAAGAATGAAATTCGTGGCGTGGTAAATTATAACTTCGGCCTATAAATGGAACCAGGAAGTGCAAATTGAAGTATTGCTATTATGTACGAGAGTTCTGCGATTCTCTGCAGTAAAACCGTTGTTTTAAACAAAACAAATGATGTCTCCTCTTTGTCATAAAACAAATCGCCGGAATGTGGCTCCGTTAAGTCGAAATTAAGACCATTTCTCTAACAGCCAACCGTAAATGGTAGCATAAAGCATTAGACTTGCAAAAACTGCAGGCAAGCGCCCTTATAAAATAAAAAACTCATCATCTCCAAACTGCGTATTCAAATTCATATCTAAATACATTATGTTAAGATCGGATTTGAAATACACTTGTTGTTCCAGCTAAGATTGTTTAGCTTTGAGGGTTGGGCAGACGCGCTTTTATAACAAAACGGGTCAACTCCACAGCGACGCTGCTTTAAATTTCAACCTGATATCTTTGTCTTAAGGTTTATTTTGGAATGCGTG
This sequence comes from Cydia amplana, assembly GCF_948474715.1. NCBI lineage: Eukaryota > Metazoa > Arthropoda > Insecta > Lepidoptera > Tortricidae > Cydia > Cydia amplana. The sequence continues at coordinate 4,257,921 of NC_086080.1, read as the reverse complement.
ATTAATTCTAGTTAAGGCTCTTTAGTATTAAGGGTGTGACATGTGGTTGGCGCGCCGGGAGACAGGCGCCTGTGACGTCACCGGTGAATCAGTGACAAGCATCGCAGGGGATTTCTACCCTGACGGGTAAATAAATATGAGCATTGTGGACTGAGATTCACCTTTATGAGGCTGAAAGTATGTGCGGTTAATTTAAACGTATGTAATTTAAAGAATGATAGGATTTGTTTATTACAAAGTGCTTTACGATATTTTTAGTTTTACGTTGCTTAAGGCATAGGCAAACAATTAGGACAGTGGCGTGTAGGGCACGCCTTTCAATCCTATGTTATGGAATGTAATGTAGACAGACATTTGTTACAAACGGAGTTTTTTATAAGAATGTGTATTGTATACCTACTTATAATTATGACAAGTTAAGTGTAAGGCCTGAGTGGATGCTCGAGTTGGGCGTGCAGCGGGGCGGGGCGTGCGGCGTGCATGTTAAACAAATGCAAACGTATAGGAGCGGCCTTAGTGCACGCTGCTCAAATCACTTGGGAGCTCGACGCCACGCTGCACGCCCCGCCGAACGCTCCGCTTCGAGCGTCCACTCAGGCCTTACACTAAAGTGTCATACAATGGAACTAATCGAAGTTACATTCTCATTTTCACATGACACGTGAAATTTGGTACGGACATTCAAGTAATATAATTGGTATACTATATCAATATACCTATGTCTCTACATGCTCTATTTTATTTGAACCATAATTTTTTTGCAGAGATCAAGTAAAATTACATCCCCTATAAAATGTTTGCCTAATTAGGGTCCTTTGTCAAATAATGGATAATAGCCAAATATATTGCAAACCGTAAATACCGATTGAACTGTAAGTAATCGGATGAGCGGCGCCTCGTTATCAGATCGTTATGATAACTTATCGATTCGTTACGATGACGTCATTGATAAGGTTCCGACTATTTGAATATTTACCTATGCAGAACTGCCTAGGGGCCTAGTCAAGATAACAATCGTTGATAGAACACGCCAATCTACCTATACTTAAATAATGCATGGAAATAGTCATGTGATTTTTCGTAGCATCTGTCATGCCGATACAATTTTTTTTTCGTATGGCGCTTGTCGTTGTACGGTTGTTACTGGTCAAATTGTGATTAGATAGGTATAACGACTGGATTTACCGAAAGCAGAGGTTTCCATAAAGAAAGAATAAAAGAACAACCTAACAACGCAAAAAAAAAGTAAAGCCTAACAAGGCTAACGCCAAATCCACAGTAGGTACTAAATCCGGGCTCTACAGATTAACGACCACCTAGGCATTATGAACATTCTATATACCTAGGCGTCTAGTCTACAGTAGAGTCAGCAGCAGAAGTTGCTAAGCGGGCCAGGTGTTCGAAATGATCTTGACGCGCCCTTATTGTTAAGAGAATAAGAGCGTGTCGAGGTAATTTTGAACACCTCGCCCGCGTAGCAACTTATGCTGCTGACTGTAATAGTAACTGGGGATTTTTATGTAAGTTCCAGACAACGGCGGCGCCATCTTATCAGCTTGGCAACAAGAATCGATACTTATGCCTCGTAATCGATAACGAATAAGCCTGCATTGGACCAAAATATGTAGGTAAGTACCTATAGGTAGTAGGTAGGCTGATGCCGTAACTCCACGAATCGAAGGCGTAACGAAAGTGATCAAAAATAAGTACTTATATAATGTACTTACCATGAATAACTACATGGGTACCTAAATTAAAATTGGTAACTTACTAAAACATACTAACTATCGCGGTTTATTTTGTTACATTTATTTATTAGAATTGTAGTTTTTCTGCTCATCACAAAGTGGCACAAACACGGCAAAAATATAAATATAAATTAATAATACCTACTACATATAAGTATATGTACCTACAGTTTAATGTTAATAGGTATGCAAAGTAAACTGTTATTTTTATTTTACATAAAAGCTGAAAGAATTCAATTGCTTTGTACAAAACCATTGTTCCATGATTGTTCCTTTATGACAAAGGGGCATAGAACATGTCTAAACCTGTTCAATGTTGTACCAGCTTGCCTTATCACTTATCGATGCCTTGGTGGCATGACTCACTTTAGATGTCATGAAAAACTACTCCTTCTCCTTGACGAGTACCTACTGTACCTAGTACTAGTACTACTAGTGCCTAGGTATTTATATCTAATTTATAGGGTTCCGTACCCAAAGGGTAAAAACGGGACCCTATTACTAAGACTCCGCTGTCCGTCCGTCCGTCCGTCCGTCCGTCTGTCACCAGGCTGTATCTCACGAACCGTGATAGCTAGACAGTTGAAATTTTCACAGATGATGTATTTCTGTTGCCGCTATAACAACAAATACTAAAAACAGAATAAAATTAAGATTTAAGTGAGGCTCCCATACAACAAACGTGATTTTTGACCGAAGTTAAGCAACGTCGGGCGGGGTCAGTACTTGGATGGGTGACCGTTTTTTTGCTTGTTTTGCTCTATTTTTTGTTGATGGTGCGGAACCCTCTGTGCGCGAGTCCGACTCGCACTTGGCCGGTTTTTCTATAGATACCTGTACTTTTATTTTTCATCTATAATGTACATATAGTGTGTCAATGGTCTGTTTGATTTCAAACATAGCAGAGAGAATCATACTATCTTTGTCTTACACTAGTACTAGCACCCAAAAGAAAAGGATGAGTATAGTTTTTTTTTTCTATTTACTGACAAGATTTGGTTGACCCAGTAGGTATAATAGGCCTGAAGAAAAGATCTATACACATAAATACTCTCATGCCCTGAGACTCCTGAGCGAGTTCCTCAATCCTCATATTACCACAGACCTTGCAACAAATCGCATGCGATTTTCAAAACATTGCCGATCGTATGCGATAAATTTGTTGCAGGGTGAGCAGAGCCCTTTAAAAACAAATTTTACCATAGATACACTTTGTAGTTTCACATTTCCCACGTGTTTTTTTTTCTTTTGTTTATTTCATTACATTTGTCTTTAGAGTTCCATTATTCGGTATTTAGCCCTAAATAGTTTTATTTTCAGATGTTTTAAGTAAATAGTGAGCTGTTCGTGTTGTATTACTTTAAAAGTGTGCTAATATGATGCACAATGATGAAATCGTGTTTCTACACTGGATTAAAATATAATCAGCAGTTGAAGAAAATGTCAAAATTGCTGTGTTGTCTGTTCTGGAATCTCATTAGTTAATAGTGTGATTGTGGCCTTTAATTGCTTAATAGAAGCCTTTATTTATAATTATCAAACAGTAGTAAGTGGCATTAGTGTCATTAGACTCATTAGTCACTGTTGCTATAATTATGTTTGCTTAGCTAAATAACTTAATTAATACAGGAAATCATGTGAGTAAACATATTTGCAAAGTACACATACATTAATTTGCAAGACAAGTAAGAATAAGTTAATTGTTATTAAAGTGATGATTATTCAGAAAACAATTGACTGGTTTAATTAGCAATAATAGCACTGTGAGTGCAATTCAAAGCATTAAAATTGGTGTCTCGCTTTTAATTTCAAATTAAGATTTTTATTTCTAGGTATGTAATTAGTTTTAATACTTGCACTTTATCTGGTTTTAAAGGTTGGAAAAGGCTTAAGTAATAGTTTACTACCTACCTAATCTGTGAAACTTCTAAAAAAGGTGGCATCATACCACCAGACCAGACCAGACAAGCAGACGGGCGGGAATATACATACATAGACATATTAAATTTAAGTTACTTTATTGTATGTTAGTGTGCTTATTTTGAAATTACATAGTAGTAGTTTTTGAAAAGATTTTATTTCATTTAATAAAAGTAAGAAAGTTTTTTACATTTACAAACATACAAGGTGTTTGTGACTAGAAGAGAAAATGTTGCAGCAAATAGTGATAGGGAGACATGCTAGAAATGGTCATTACACACATTATGTATAAACTTCTGTTAATCACTACATAATAAAACAAAGTCGCTTCCCGCTGTCTGTATGCTTAGATCTTTAAAATTACGTAACGGATTTTGATGCGGTTTTTTTTTATAGATAGAGTGATTCAAGAGGAAGGTTTATACGGGTTTTGTTAACCCGTGCAAAGCCGGGGCGGGTCGCTAGTAAGCTAAATAAGCACACAAAAAAATGCCCTTACCAGGATTCAAACCCAGGACCTAGGCAGGGTCAGGGTTGGTAGGCAGGGTCACCTGACTAGGAGGCTGTCAAAGTCGTTAAAGACCAACTCGAAACGACCAACAAATAGGGATAGGGATAGGGAGATGAGCTAGACAACTTTTTAAGGTCCATACAAACTGCTGTTGAGAATTGGTCATTACATTGCGGGTTTTAATCGGTCGGTTGAATTGGACGTAACCAACAGTCCGCAATGTAACTAAAATCACATGCGAGTTCACGCGCCGTCTGAATCAGCCCTTAAGGACTGGATAAAGCAATAAGGCTTTACCCAGCAGTAGAAATCTACTGCTGGGTAAAGCCAAAATACATGATCGAGTTGATGACTTACCGGTCAAAGTCACATCCAAGCTGTCTGCATACGCCGTCGACACCCGGCACACAACAAGCAGCACACACAAGCTCAAGTTGACCGCCATCACTATGTCAATTAAAACCTATCACAACTAATAAACACTAAACAAACATCGCCACAATCCCAACACGCACGGCGTCAGTCATCACCAATATTCTATTTTGAAAATACAACTTCTATTAATAACACTCGTACGGAAAACACATTACAGTTGATATTACACTGGATTACGTATATATTATAGTTAGGTAATTTACACACTTGGGTTATTTTCAATGTTTTTATAATTAAGTTTTGGATTGAACACGCGCTTACGGCTTCGGTCGCTGCGCGACAACACACCACCGCAACGGACAATGTGATACTGACCTGACGGCTGACACTGACAGAAGGAGGAGCGAATGAAAAGAACGTGAAGAGCGAGTGAGCGAATCCGACGCCGGCCGAAACGTAGTGATGGGACTCATTCCATTCTATTAAATTAGTCGATAAAACAATGTTCTAATTGTAATGTTAATGTTTATACTGGACTATGAAACGTGAAAAAAATATATGATGTACATTACCATGCAAACTTCCACCGAAAATTGGTTTGAACGAGATCTAGTAAAGTAGTTTTTTTTAATACGTCATAAATCCCCTGAATACGGAACCCTTCATGGGCGAGTCCGACTCGCACTTGGCCGCTTTTTTAAGTTATTATGTGAGAGGTTTTTAACTATAAAACTGGGAGGTAATCCAAAACTATAAAAAATCACCCTTTTATTTCCATATTATATTCACCATTTTAATACCTCAGGGCCCTCAAGGACAACTCACACTTAACCAAAATTTGAACCATACTAAAATTGATGTGCGTGCGTGTAGTTTCTATAACTGCAGATTTTCCCTCAGAATCAAAAACCCTTATCATACTACAATTATATTTATCATAATCTTAACTAATCTTAAGTAACAGAAGCTAAGCAAATTTATATTGCGTCTGCGTCTGTTGTCGAGATAATATTTATCGATATAATGAAATCGATATTGGTTTGTACCTATTGAATCGCACGCATGGCATGGTGGAATAAGCCGTGACGCTACGAGACCACGTCATTGCAAATTGAACCGTATTAAACGGTAACATAAGACACTATTTATTTGAATTCCTAACTGTATCTAAGGTGTATATTTGCGTGGTGGCGCCACATGGGTGCGTTTTTAGGGTTCCGTAGCTAAATGGCAAAAAACGGAACCCTTATAGATTCGTCATGTCTGTCTGTCTGTCTGTCTGTCCGTCTGTCCGTCTGTCCGTCTGTCTGTCCGTCCGTATGTCACAGCCACTTTTCTCCGAAACTATAAGAACTATACTGTTGAAACTTGGTAAGTAGATGTATTCTGTGAACCGCATTAAGATTTTCACACAAAAATAGAAAAAAAAACAATAAATTTTTGGGGTTCCCCATACTTCGAACTGAAACTCGAAAATTTTTTTTTCATCAAACCCATACGTGTGGGGTATCTATGGATAGGTCTTCAAAAATGATATTGATGTTTCTAATATCATTTTTTTCTAAACTGAATAGTTTGCGCGAGAGACACTTCCAAAGTGGTAAAATGTGTGTCGCCCCCCCCCCCCCGTAACTTCTAAAATAAGAGAATGATAAAACTAAAAAAAATATATGATGTACATTACCATGTAAACTTCCACCGAAAATTGGTTTGAACGAGATCTAGTAAGTAGTTTTTTTTTTATACGTCATAAATCGCCTAAATACGGAACCCTTCATGGGCGAGTCCGACTCGCACTTGGCCGCTTTTTGTAGGTAGCCGGCCGGCGCTAGGTTTGCGCTGTCGACTGCCGTACACATTCTGACGAACTTTGCCGGTTCGTTTTTTTTTACCATGGCTTTATTTACACTTTCTAGTTTTCTAGCCATAGAGCAGTGGTTCCTAACCTTTTCAGTCCGGTCACCCCTATGACTAACTAGGGAACCTGATTTTACCCCTCCTCCCAATGGTAATAAAAAATAAAACGTGTACGTTTGTTGTATTGTTATATTAGGTTAGATTATTACCCCGTAAAATACCAGTTTTACCCCCACGGGGGTAATTACCGCCAGGTTAGGAACCACTGCCATAGAGCCATAAGAGCGTGTCACATATTTTTGCGGCCTTCGAAGAGTAACATAATATTATTGCAGGTAGCTGTACTCTCAATTACATACACTGCTCTATCTACATACTTACATACGAGGGGCGTTCAAAATATTCTCGGTATTGATATCTTACGACCTCTTCTAAAATTTCTTTCGTTACTGGCCGCTAAGGTTTATTCATTGACATTAAAAAAAAGTATAATTCGAACCGAGATGGTCTTTTGTTTTTCTGCAATTGCTGAACAAACATGAACATCATGTGCGAATTGACAATGTTAACTAAATTAGAACATCGATGCGTGATAAAATTCTTGACAAAACAGGGTAAAAATCAAAAAACCATAAAAGAGGAAATGGATTGTGTTTACCGTGAGTCTGCTCCTTCTTTATCTACCATTCAAAAGTGGTCAAGCGAGTTTAAACGCGGAAGGGAGAGTATTGAAGATGACCCTAGACCTGGCCGGCCTGTAGTAGCTACTTCACAAGAAAATATTGATAAAGTGGAAAAACTTATATTGGAAGATGGTCGAGTGAAGGTAAAATCTATAGCACAAGTAACCAATCTCTCTATTGGTACCGTACATGATATTATACATGACCATCTTAATATGTCAAAAGTAAGTGCAAGATGGGTTCCGCGAATGCTGACTCGGCTTCAAAAAGACATGCGTGTAGCTTGTTGTTCCGATTTTATTGACCTGTGCGGTGAAAATCCTGATGAGGTGCTGCAAAGAATAGTTACTGGAGATGAAACCTGGGTTCATCATTATGACCCAGAGAGTAAACAAGAGTCCATGCAGTGGCACATTAAGGGTTCAGCTCATCCCAAGAAGTTCAAGGTCATCCCTTCAGCTGGCAAGGTCATGGCCACGATATTTTGGGATTGTGAAGGAGTATTACTAATCGATTATAAAGAAAAAGGTGTAAATATCACAGGACAGTACTACGCTAACATTCTACGTCAATTAAAGGATGTAATTAAAGAAAAGAGGCGAGGAAAGTTAACCAAAGGTATTCTGCTTCTGCATGACAACGCCCCCGTCCATACTGCTCATATTGCCAAGGCAGCTATTGTTGAATGTGGGTTTAAAACTGTTACTCACCCACCGTATAGTCCGGACTTAGCCCTCAGCGACTTCTTTTTGCTCCCCAATCTTAAAAAGGATCTGCGTGGAAATAAATTTTCTGACGATGAAGCATTGAAGGCGGCAGTGGAGGAGCATTTTTACACGAAAGATAAAAAATATTTTTACGAGGGATTAAAAAAAATAATTGATCGATCTTTTAAGTGTATGAACATAGGGGGGGAGTATATTGAAAAATAAAAATATCAAACTTTTCGTACTTGTTTGTTTTCATTCTCATACCGAGAATATTTTGAACACCCCTCGTATTATAAGCTCTCTATGGTGTGTTCAGGAACCGCATGTTACGACCGCCATTGCGGCATATCATCCGTGGATCACACTCAGACTACTCACAGTACGAGTGACGCTGGATTTCTTTATAAATGCAATACAGTTCAAAAAATTAGGCCTTTTTTGAAAAAAATAATTACTTATCAACTACCTTGCGCTATAATAATATTACATAGGTACAATTTAATTTAATTTACATAGGTAAAAAGGTTGACTGGATAAAGGCATGAATGACATTTAGGATATGGGACACTAATTTCTTCTTTCTTGATTTGGGGTTGGAAGATAAAAAAATAAATAATTTAATTCAAATGAAACTATATCATTATGATTGTTTTAATAGGTAGGTACTTATCCATTTATAGCGTTAGAGATTTCACCCTCCGTAGTTCTCACTGTTATTGTTGTTGATCTTCTTCTTCCTCGTTTTGTTGGTATTGGTTCTGTTGTGGTTGGCGTAGTGGTTGGTGGTGTTGTTTGCAACGTTGTGGTCGGTGTTGTTGTTGGTTCTGTTGTTGTTGACGTTGTGGTGGGTGTTGTTGTTGATGTTGTTGACGTAGTTGTTGGTTCTGTTGTTGTTGTTGTTGACGTTGTGGTCGGTGTTGTTGTTGGTTCGGTTGTTGTTGACGTTGTGGTCGGTGTTGTTGTTGGTTCTGTTGTTGTTGACGTAGTGGTTGGTGTTGTTCTTTGCGACGTTGAGGTCGGTGTTGTTGTTGATGTTGACGGTGTGGCTGGTGTTGTTGTTGTTGGTGGTGACGTGGTTGTTGTAGTGGTAGGAGTTGTTGTTGGTGTTGTAGTCGTTGTTGGGGTTGGTTTTGGCGTTGTTGTTTGAATTTCAGTTGTAGTGGTTGGTTTTATAGTTATAGTTCTGGGTCGGATAACAGATTTTGTACCTCTCAATCGTTGTTTTGAAGCTTTCAACGGTTGTTTTGTAGATGGGTTATTTGGTCTATTTATAATTCGTTTAAGTATACTCTCGGGGATCCAGTGTCCAGGAAACTCGGATTCTATAGGGTTCGAGATGAACACCAGAGGGTCGTTTTTCATGCCCCGGTGTATGGGCGCCGCACCGGCGCTTGCGACCGCGGTGGTTACTGCAAGTAGCACATTCGGAAACACTGCAAGTGCAACAAACGATTTCTGGATAAACTAGAGTAAAAAGAAAATTAAAGACGTGTCATTGGTTTTTATTTACTGAGAGGATTATCACATTGAATTTACGACTAGTGTTTTTAATCATATTAATTGAGTCAAGTAAAGATTCTAAAATCGTTTCTTTAGTTTTGTTTCCCGGGGAGTCTGTAAGCTTTTAGCACGAGTGCACCGCGACGATAACTCGCTCGCAAGATGGACTACCCGTCTATTTCTAACTGTACAAAGTAGAAACGCATGCGTATAGTATGTCTCGCGCGATATTACTGTCGCGTCGCACTCGTGCTAAACTTGCAACCTACAATTCTGTTTTACGAAAGCATGATTATCGATGACGTTACAAAACTGCAGTGGTGGAGTGTACGTTAGTTAGGGTGGAGCGTCGTTGTATGGGAAAAAATAAAAATTTGATTATCAATGTGGAACCGGTACAAAAAGTTGCAGTTTGTCATGTAGATTATAGTGATTATATCAAGTTTCAAAATAAACACTACTTTTAGCCCTCTACCCAGCCGCTAAAGAAATTAATAAAGGTAAATTTTCATCAGTTATTTAAATATACTATTTCACTAATATGTGTACATTTTATTGAAATTATAATACTTAATAAGCGTATAATAAGTTATTACCAAAATTTTTGTGCCTTTTTCAATATGTATGAAATAATAAAATTTCAAACTTTCATATTAAACAGCAATTTCATGCAAAACAAGGAAAATGCTACAGTGTAAAAAAACATATGAGTAATTTTTTTTAGACGTTCTTGTGGCAAAGTAACGGTGTTATTGATTACGAAAAGTATCATTTTAATGCAAAAAATGGGTTATTTATATGTTTAAATGAGCGTCAAATTTTGCCCTTCGGCGTCGCTTACGCCATTTTTGGGTCATGTTCACACGTATGTTAGGCATATATTTACTTTTACTAGTAGTATTTTTATTATCTTATCACGTTCAAAATAGTTTTCACGGTTCTGTAATTAGTTGTAAACTCCAATTTGTGCACAGTATCAGGGTTAAAGGGCCTTTTCCATAAAACCTCGATTTACGTGGTTTTACCGTGTCATAAAAATATACGTTATAAACAAAAATAAGTATAGGAATCGAGTATATCTGTAACAAAAAGATGTTATTTAATGAATAAAACTTGTTATAAAAAAAAGCATAAATTAAATTAATTAAAAATATACATACAGTATGTATCAGAACGAAAGGCCAAGAAAGAGACTCATTAATGTTTCAGTCATACTGAGCAACTTTTACTATGGGACCAACCCCGTAATCGCGAAAAAAAAGTGACTCTCCCATAGGAAATTTCAACATCAGACCAGCAAAATGTATGAAACATCCAATTTTTTTTCCGCGTTTTCGGGGTTGGTCCCATAGTAAAAGTTACTCAGTATCACTTAAACATTAATGGGTCTCTTTCTTGGCCTTTCGTTGTGACACATACTGTATATTGCTATATATAATCGAATAGTAGAGGGCTAAAAGTATATACCAATATATTTTTTATTTTTTTTCCCTTAAATAATAAAAAAATAGACATCCTTTCAGAGGGGTTCCATTGCTATATTCAAGAATTTTGGATTTCGCTCCACCCTAGTGTACGTATGTGTACAAAACTGAATTACCATCGGCTTTCCGATTACGATAATTAAGTACCATCTACACTTGCTATAGTTGTATACGAATGTAGAAACCTAATATACTTGTCAACAGATTTTTATGATGTCCCGTCGTAGCTGATATACGGTACTTACATACGTATATATCTGCAAAACTGTAACAGTTGGTATCGTCTGTCGATTCGGAACTGGCCCCGAACGGCTTATCCTTTGTCTATTGTTAAGTGAAACCGCACGTGCTTGTACCTGCCTAAAAAATAGTTGGGTCGTTTTTACCGGTTATTGAATTACCACTCTATGGCAATTGCAATAAGGTTCAAAATGAACGAATGGAATAATAATTTGCCATTTCTTGTGTCCCTGCCACACAAGAAATGGCAAGAACTACGGTTACTGAGTGCCAGCTTACCCTTTTTTCGCAGGTAGCGGCACGTGCGGTTTTACTTAACACAATAGACAAAGGATTAGCCGTTCGGGGCCAGCTTCCAATCTACGGACTATTACCGGCGGATCCATCTATTTATTAAAATGTCCCTTTTTTACAAAAGAACATCGAAGCGCAAAAAATAAACTCTTCTCAACCCCTATTCTCACGACCATATTAGGGACTATTGGACGGCTATTCCTATTTTTTTTTCTCTACTCAGGGTCCATAAAGTTCTAACTTTACTATGTACCGTGATGGGTGAAATAAATTAATAAATGGACATATTCAAATAGATAATAAGTAGGTACTCGTACTCACTTTTTGCTTTTTGTTGCACCGTTTTCTAATTACAAGCAAGTATTTATACTACTTGCATTTAAAAAAATCAATACTTAGTATGTACTAATTACCTAGGTGTGAGGACCATAATTAATTAATATTTTTAAAGCTTAATCGTAATTACCATACTAAATTGAGCGAAACTTTAGGCAATATCGTAAATGGTCGTCGACAGCAGCGTCACACAACTAAGGTACGTTAGGAATTGGGATACGTGCGAATTATTCAGTTATGTATGTACTTTAAATCTATAAAAAAATACTTAATTTCTCATATCTTTCAAACGGCGCTGGCACAAGAAGCGCTAGTGGCCTAGCGGTAAGAGCGTGCGACTTGCAATCCGCAGGTCGCGGGACTTCAAACCCTTTAGGATAGCCTAAAAAAAGAAAACCAAAACAAAATATATATAATAATAATAATGTGAGCCTATATACGTCCCACTGCTGGGCACAGGCCTCCTCTCATGCGCAAGAGGGAGGCCTGTGCCCAGGGAGGGATGCGGATTGGGGACTTCACATACACCTTTGAATTTCTTCGCAGATGTATGCAGGTTTCCTCACGATGTTTTCCTTCACCGAAAAGCTAGTGGTAAATATCAAATGATATTTCGTACATAAGTTCCGAAAAACTCATTGGTACGAGCCAGGATTTGAACCCGCGACCTCCGGATTGAAAGTCGGACGTCATATCCACTCGGCCACCACCGCTTCAAAACAAAATAACTTAATATAATTTCTTTTTGAAAAAAAGGGAACCGCCTTCAATAAACCAACCCACTGAAAAGCACAAAATAATTTTTATATGGCACCCCTATGTTGTACCAAAGTAGAAGTACGCGCCAGCAAGCAACTACCATAGACACCATCGGCATAACCCAACTTAGACAAAATTAAGGAGTCACAGAGATTTATTCGTAAGTCTACTTTAATAAAGTCACGAAAACGATATAACACGTTCAGCCTGTAAAAACAATTTCGCACTAGTTCCGTGACGTGTTCTTCAAAACGCAGCTTTTCATCCATAATAAGGCCTAAGTTACGGGCTACGTAAACACGCTCTAAGATATCACCCATGATAACTACTTGTGGCACGTAAGTCTCAAGATCAATTAGTCGCTTATTTGAACCAAATATCATTAATTTAGACTTATTTGCATTCAGGACAAGATTATTCGACATGCACCACTTTGCTATGCGTCCTAAATCAGAATTTAATTTGTTAACTGCAGAGTCAGTTTCATTTGGCTTAAATGAAATATACAATTGAATATCGTCAGCGTACAAGTGATAATTACAGTAATTTATATTGTTTATAACATCTGCACTATACAAAATAAATAGGAGTGGTCCCAAAATAGAGCCTTGCGGAACGCCCCGTGTAACAGTTAGGGGATTAGATGCAGATACTACACCATTAACATCACGTACCTAAGATAACTCGCAAACCATTCAAGAGATCGTGTGTCCACTCCATAGAAGGACCACTTAGATAGTAGCAGCGTAGTATTTATAGTGTCAAAAGCACGTGAAAAATCTAGCAACACAAGCATTCCATTTTCGCCATTGTCTCTGGCACCCAGAATGTCATCGACTACATCTATTAACGCTGTTGTTGTGCTACGTGATTTTCTAAAACCCGACTGCTTCCGCGGCAGGATGTCATTGAATTCTACATATTCTGTTAGTTGTAGGCATAGGCACACTGCCCTTTCCAGGATTTTTGATAAAAAGGGGAGAATACTTATCGGGCGAAAATCTTTGAAACTTGTTGGATTCGATATTTTTGGAATAGGTCTAACAACAGAAGACTTCCATGCCTGAGGAAATATGCCTTTTTCTAATGACTTATTAATTATATCAGTAATTAGGGATCTGTTCTCCCAAGTGCTCATCAAGATGTGACGGATGACCAAAATAGCTTGGGCCTATGTAGCACCAAACCTGAGTTCCACTATGTACAGCCAGGGTTCAGCATCAGCTTTATCTTGGGTACTGCTCTCCCAAGTGCTCATCAAGATGTGACGGATGACCAAAATAGCTTGGGCCTATGTAGCACCAAACCTGAGTTCCACTATGTACAGCCAGGGTTCAGCATTTCGTATGAGGCGCCGAAGGCGCCCGACTTTGGAACGCGTACAGCGTGCCTCGTACGTCGGGCTACGCCCGACTCTTTTAGTATGAAGGCGCCCGGCTTTGGACCGCGTACGTTTTAGTGTGGAGGCGCCTTTTGGACAGAGTCCGTTGCGTCACATACATAGGTACGTTTCAGTATGTTTCGTCTGACCACAGCGAAGGCGTTTTTTTTTGTCCTGCAATATTTTACGAGGTAAATATACTACGGTAGTACTATTAGTTATTCTGTGAATATACTAAGCAACTTTTTCTCAAAAATGGACGGCAAAGTCGACGTTGCCGGTTAAAAAATAGGTCGCGAAGTGCGTAGTTTATGGTCATTCAAAAAATTAAAAAGTTAAAAACATTGCAGTCTCGATTTCGGGACTGCAATGTCGCATACAAATTCCATTATTTAACGAGTTCCAAACTTTTTAAAACTTTAAATGGCCATATCAAATGAACGCATAGGTCCCTTAAACAGCCAAACAGATGATCAGCACTTATTATTATAAAGCCTATAACAGACTATCGCACCGCACCGCGACCTTGGAGCGTCGCACCCATAAGTGAGAGCGAGAAAGAGATATCTGTTTCACCCATAAGTGAGAGCGAGAAAGAGATATCTGTTTCACCCATAAATGAGAGGGAGAAAGATATCTGTTTCTCGCTCTCACTTATGGGTGCGACGCTCCAAGGTCGCGGTGCGGTGCGATCGTCTGTTACAGGCTAAATGTTGGTACCGCGACTATTTAGGTGTCTCAAATAGGTTGGCGTATTTTCAGCAGAAAAATACACTTCTTTTTTTTTTTAAAGGCGGCAAGCAAATTTTTTTAATGGTTGTATTTTTCTGTGAAAATTAGAACGTTGCTTCTGTAAAATATTTCTATTTCTTGCACCATTTTTGAGAAAAGCACTATATATGACTCGGCTGGAAGGCTACTTGCTGGCTTCGGATTCAATTAAACGGACTCCCAAGGTCGTCCGTTTAAAACGAATCCTCAGCCAGCAAGTAGCTACTTCCGAACCTCGACAATAATGTACTATTACTATGGGACCAAACCCGATCTCGTAAAAAAAATTGGCTGTTTCATACATTTTGGCTGATCTGGACTTCTATACCTATTCACGTTATAAAATATTGCAGGTCATTAAAAAAACACCATGTATATAGCAGTCAAACAAATTTCTTTTGCAAAAACCTTCTTAACACGCGGATATAATCCAGAGCGCTTGTAAATTCATAGTTCGAATTAACTACCCGATAAATTAATGTTTTATCGGGTGCATCCAAGCAAAGCCAGGTGCAAAAGCTAACAATATGTATATATTTGAAATGTGCTAATTGAGCTCTTTCAAATGATATACAACACGTCATCATTATTTATTTTTATTTTTTTGGTTCGTGACTTTATAACCTCTAGAGGGCGCCGTGTTCATTTTTTAGGGTTCCGTACCCAAAGGGTAAAAACGGGATCCTATTACTAAGACTCCGCTGTCCGTCCGTCCGTCCGTCCGTCCGTCCTCTATCTCACGAACCGTGATAGCTAGACAGTTGAAATTTTCACAGATGATGTATTTCTGTTGCCGCTATAACAACAAATACTAAAAACAGAATAAAATAAAGATTTAAGTGGGGCTCCCATACAACAAACGTGATTTTTGACCGAAGTTAAGCAACGTCGGGCGGGGTCAGTACTTGGATGGGTGACCGTTTTTTGCTTGTTTTGCTCTATTTTTTGTTGATGGTGCGGAACCCTCCGTGCGCGAGTCCGACTCGCACTTGGCCGGTTTTTTTGTGACGTCATATGTCATATAGCCTATAACCAGCGGACGATTAAGACGATTCGAATGACAAATCGTTTGACAAATTATAATGAGTATAGCCTGACCAGTAATATATGATAATTGTCAAGAGGGCGCTGTTATTCTCATGTATAGGGTGACAATTCAGTGTAGTATGAAAAAATTAGTTCCAGTGGAATTCCGCAACATGGCGCACCCTCAATAGATCCTGGTTCACCTATACTTTAGAAGTTATGAGGGAACAGATGAACATACATACATACATACCCACATACATACCTGTCAAAATCATAACCCTCCCCGTAGCCGTAGTCGGGTAAAAAAGGAATGTCCTTTCTTTAGATAAAGGCAATTAATAGACATTTTGGCTATGGGACAACAATTTCTCCTTTCTTGTTTTCGGGGTTGGTAGATAAAGAATTGAAAAAAAAAAATTCAATGAAACAATTTATGATATTTTAATAGGTGTACGCCGCAAAAGTGCATGGCGACTTCATCAATGAATTCATTAATGCAGGTTTGCAAAGTGTAGCAATGACGTAAAGGTTACACTTTTTAAAGCTTATTGTCAGTCTTTTTATGCTTGCAGCCTGTGGACCAGCTTCACGCAGCGATCGTACAATGTGGTACAATGCCCTGCGCGTGCAATATAATAATGCGTTTATCTACCCAAATATCATAAACCCTCCATGATGCGTCCAAGAACCACACATTATGACCACCATAAAAATAGACTGTTTTGTTAGAACAAATTTCCTATCTGTAACAATGTTATTATTGCTAAATAATAACATCGATTTCGATAATATTATGCATTCAAATTTCGAACATCTTTGAAAAACAAAGAAATTTGATTTGACCTCTATTCTAATATCAGTCGAGATGACGTTTAGTTCGAAATGAATTGTTAATTTGCAAACAAATTTGACAAATGTCGCACGTAAGTAAGATATCGAACGATATGATAGTTGGGGCCGACTCTAGTTTGTCTCTGAATTAAAAAAAACTATGACAGCTGCCAGAAAACTTTTCAATACCGCCATTACCGGGTAAAATGTTTTGTTGCATAAAATTGTTCAATTTGTTGAATTTAAACCATAATTAAAAATGAGCGATCAAGATGATATAGATATTTCGGCGACGCCTCCTGATATCCGTGACAAAGCAACTAACGTTATAAATGACTTATTACCAGCTAAGTCAAGGAAACAATACAAAGGAACATACTTCTGTCCGAGCTGGGCAAGTGAATTATAATAATTGCACCATCCAAACTGTAAATAATTATTATTGTTCTAAATCAATTTCTTCATTTTCGCATTTGTTTTCTGTTTTATTTTACTAATAATTGTTGTTAGTGGCCCTGAACAACGCCGCGATGCCGGTCATAATATGCGGCTCCTGAATGCATCATGAAGGCTTATGATATGTGGGTAGATAAAGTAGTGTATGTAACTGTACATAATTAGGCATTAAAACACTCGTGTGATCCTTTTAAGAAACTCACTTCGTTCGTTTCTTAAACCCACACTCGTGTTTAATGCCCTTCATTATGTACAGTCACATAAACTACTATTAGGATGCTGATGGGTCTGCCTCGGTACTGCAGTGCGTCGGGGATGTTCGCCGATGCCCGTACGGATGACTTACGCTATTATGCGTAAAAAAGCGGCATCCCTATTGTCATAGCTATTGCATAGAGTGCGGGGCAGCACCAACAGTCTCCTAAACGCATTTGTCGACAGAGTAGACTGCCCACTGATGAGTAGGGTTGCCAGATGGTCGGGATTTGGCGGGATTCTCCCGATTTTTAGCATGTGTTCCCGATTCCCGACAAAGTGGAAATTGTCCCGAAAAACAGCTGCACGTTATAAAACAATTATTTGAAGTTCCGAACTGTCGTCGAGCGAGCGAGCGACCCGTGTCGAGCGCGTCAGCGTTATAAAAACGTCTATGGGCAGAGCAGCTGACGTAGTGCCAATAATGTAAAATATCGTTGTTTTTAATACAATTACTTTAATTTGAATGTTTTTTTTTTCCGACTTAAGTCTCAAAATCCCGAAAATTTTATATTTTTTCCCGATAATAGCGCCTTTCGATCTGGCAACCCTAGATGAGGCGTTGGAATCAATTACACGAACCCAACGCATCATCAAAATAAATAGTATTAAGTAGTTTTAGGTATTTATTCTTTTACATATAGTACACTAACATAGATAAAGGTAGTATTCAATAATTTCTCCATGCATTTTCGCAGCTCACTGTACATCAGGTTTTTATTAATAGCTTTATCCATTTACACTGTTAGCATTAGTATCATTTTCAATGGGTTTCGGTGTTGTTGTTGTCAATCTTCTATGTTTTGTTGTTGTTGGATCTGTTGTTGTTGTTGGCTCTGTTGTTGTTGTTGGTTCTGTTGTTGTCGTTGGTTCTGTTGTTGTCGTTGGTTCTGTTGTTGTTGATGTTGTTGGTTCTGTTGTTGTTGGTTCAGTTTTTGTGGTTGTTGGGTCGGTTGTTGTTGTTGTTGGTTCTGTTGGTGTTGTTGGCGGTGTGGCTGGTGTTATTGTTGTTGGTGAAGACGTGGTTGTTGTAGTGGTTGGAGTTGCTGTTGTGGTTGGAGTTGTTGTTGTGGTTGGAGTTGGTGTTGTAGTCGTTGTTGTTGGGGTTGGTTTTGGCGTTGTTGTTTGAATTTCAGTTGTAGTGGTTGGTTTTATAGTTATAGGTCTGGGTCGGATAACAGATATTGTAGCTCTCAATCGTTCTTTTGTAGCTTTCAACGGTTGTTTTGTAGACGGGTTATTTGGTCTATTTAAAATTCTTTTGAGGATACTCTCGGGAATCCAGTGTCCAGGAAACTCGGATTCTATAGGGTTCGAGATGAACACCAGAGGGTCGTTTTTCATGCCCCGGTGTATGGGCGCCGCACCGGCGCCTGCGACCGCGGTGGTTATTGCAAGTAGCACATGCGGAAACACTGCAACAAACAATTTCTGGATAAACTAAAATAAAGTAAAGTAACAAAAAGAAAATTGATTCATCATTGGATTTTTAACCGAGTGTCTTTAAACATATTATTGTGTCAAGTATAGATTCAAGAATCGTTTAATTAGTTTTATTTCCTGATTGAACTTGGCTCACACTTATGTTTTTGATGGGATAAGTATGTATGTACTTAGTACTTACTTTATGCTTTTTGTGGCACCTTTTCTTAATTGCAAGTTACAACCAAGTGGTTAAACTTTCTAAGTAAGAATAAAAAATTAAAAATCAATTCTAGTAGGTAATAACGTACTAATTACCTATAAGCGCCATAATTAATTAATATTTAAAAGCCTAATTACAATACTAAATTAAGCGAAACTTTAGGCAATATCGTGTTCGTTATCGCATTTTTTGTTATTACCATAGAGAAATATAGTAAGATAAGAGTGCTCAGTGCTCACTCCATCCTACATCAGTTTTGGTACCAAAAAGACTTATTTTCAGTGTCGACATCTAGCATCGAGTAGCGGAATTATCAGTACCTACTGCTACTTGACAATTAGATGTAGCACCAATTGGAAAGTCTTATGTTGTTGAGCATATTAGTTACTTAGCGGTAGCTTTTATAGACCAGGATCTCAGATAGAACTGTGTCGAATGCATAATTGTTAGACCGCAGTTTGACTTCTGATCCTTGTAGCGGTGCTCCCAGGCTTCAAGGAACTCTATGTTGCCGGGCTGAAAAGTGGTGCCGTTTCCACCACCAGCCCTTTGAATTTCCCCCTTACAATTCTCATACATTCGCTGTCGAGAAAATTGAACTTTTTTTCAGAAATAGGACGGTACGGTCTTGTGGACACCGGGCCAAATCAGCTTTCTTTGGCCTTAGGAACAATTTTAGGGTTCCGTACCTCAAAAGGAAAAATCGGAACCCTTATAGGATCGCACGAGTGATCTGTCTGTCTGTCCATCTGTCACAGCCTATTATGTAAGTTTGTGACCCAAAGACGGACATGTAACGTAAACAAATGAATTTTAAATATGGATGCCACTTTTGGGGGGTAAATGAGCAAAGTTTTTCAAACTATATCGTGTTACATATCAAATGAAAGAGCTCATTGCAGGGATCGGATACCGGTATTTTTTGTATGAGAACGAAAACGGTATTTTTTCGTTCTTTGCTAATTATTTCATTTCTAATTGGGCAATCTAATAATACGAAGTCGTTACCTAAAACATAGCGGAGTCCTACATTTAGAGTATAAAATAATTCGAAAAATATGGTTATTTCGAGGTTTTTGCTAAAAACCGGTTCCGATCCCTGGCTCATTGTAAGAATCTAAAATATATTTTACCCGTAATAGTTCTTTACCTATAGGTGACAGGAAAACCTATTAGTAATTTGCAGTCAAGCGTGAGTAGGACTTAATTACCTACTTAGTTTTTGATCCGACCCCTACGGGTTTTTAATATATGTACATTTAGGGTTACCAGATGACAGGAATTTTCCTGACATGTCAGGAATTTTGGCATTTTGTCAGGAATGGGGACGGAACACGAAAATGTCAGGAAATTTTTGAATTGATAGACTTTATTATAAGTACCTTTTTATTTACTTAAATTAATCACAAACATTGTAAAAAAATAATGAATGAGATCCACTCAACTTCATAATTATTAATTAACAAATCTTTAATCAAGCATAGGTACATATACATGGCGCGCGCGGCTCGGCTCAATCGGATGGCCATCGCTAACGGCTAGACCCCCCCTCCCCGTCGTCGTGAAAAATATGAATGTCAGGAAAAATATTCGGAAATCAGGAATTTTGTCAGGAAATTCTAAATTTGTATCTGGTAACCCTATGTACATTTCACTCACGTTTCACATAAAAATATATATTGTTAAAAATTGTGTACCTAATGTACGGAACCCTTAGAACGCGAGTCCGACTCGCACTTGGCCGGTTTTTTGTGTAAAAACGGTCAGTGAAAGAGGACTTCCGGTTCAAGCGCCAACTTGATATAAACACTACTACTCTATAAATTATAAACTGAAATAAATGTCATATACTTTCTAAGAAAAAGTAACCAAGGCCACAGAATAAGTAATAGTATTATCATACAGAACGGACACGCACCGCCCCGCCCCGACTCGGATTACCTCGCCCCGCGACTGGCCGCGACATGAATGTGTGCGTAAGTCACTCTACTGAGAGCATGCCAGAAGTCCGTCAGATACACAACGACGCGTGTACACTGTACAGACGTGCCGCGCACACACACACATATAAACGCAAATCATTTTTGATGTATGGCGTGTCTGCCCTGTGCCAAGGCTCCAGTGCCTCAAGTTGGAATCGAACCAGCGTCCTCTGATATCGCGGCAGGTGCCTGTACGTGCCATTCGGCCACCCGGCCACAGCGGCATAGGTTGAATATTTTCCCAGTACAAATATGCACTTCTTAAGTTCTTACTGAAGGCTTATGGCGCCCCCTGGCCACCCCTAAGGTAGAACAGTATGTTTCGACCTTCTAACTGGATCATCTCAGGTGATACCGAGCTAGCGAGAGAGATGGCTGGAACTAGGGCATGCAATCCGGATATCCGTTTTATCCGGATATCCGTCCTATTCAAAACGACGGGACGTAGTTTAAGTAGGTACTTATTTTTATAATCATTTCTATGTATCGGCAACCCTAGCGTTGTGCCGGTGCGCGCGGTGTGGGGAGCGGCGCCATGAAGGTCACTCCATTGTATTTTTGTGTAGGTATTAAAACGGTAGGTATTTGCGTTTTCTTTGAGAGATAAGTATCTGTTCGTATATAAGAACTATTATATAATCTGTGGTTTCGTTACAACATTGTAACTTGGGTAGCATATTTGTATTCGTTAATATTTTTAGACAGACTCATCTACGGTACCTGTCACTCCCATAAATTTTTTATCGATTCGTTAGCGATATCTTTTTTCGAAATGCGTTTTGACTAGGCCCCCAGCCCTCCGTACATACACCGCATCGCACGCGCCGGGGTTAGGTTAGTAGTTAGAAAAGTCGGTTTTTTTCTATTAAAGATTGACACTTTGTATACTGGTTCTTAATACCCTAATGCATAATTATGTACATTTCGGCTTTGTCCAATGACTAGGGACACCTTGTATAATGGTATTAAGAGTCGATATTATATTGTGTAAACAATTTCTTGTTTTGACAGAAAGTTTTTAGTAGAATATTATTTTCCATTTTGGACACCATCCGCTGGGGTATTGCTTTCATCGTTGGGCTTAATGCGTGTGTATGTACCCTTTTTGGTACTACTTTCATTGATAGTTTCTTCTTTAGTATCAGTTTCTTGAGTAGTTGTGGGGGTTTCGGGTTCAGTTGGTATGTCATTATGCATCGTTTTATTTGTAGGTTTAGTGCTCATTACTTCATTTTCTGTTGTTTCTTTAGGAGTAGCTTTAGTAACAGTTTTGGGAGTATTAGATTTAATTACTCTCTCATTAGGCATTATTTTAGTGTTTGTTACTTTATTAGCTTCTTTAGTTAAATATTCGTGAGAATTTTTGGGTGTTTTAGGTACAATTGGTCTCTCAGTGGGCACTATTTTAGTGGTAATAACTTCATTGAGTTCATTGTGTTTTGCTGTTCTTGTTACCCATGAAAACCTTGGTCTCATTGGTTTGTTTAGAATCTTTTTAACAATACTCAGTGGCATCCAGTGGCTTGGGAAGTGAGCTTCTATAGGGTTGGATATGAATATTAATGGATCGTCATTTATGGCCCGACTAAGCGGAAAAGCGTTGTTGGTTGCGATCACTGAGAATATAACCACAATGATTGTGAACACTGAAACAAAAATCATAATGATTCACTTACTAATCCACACTGAAGCCTGCACATGAACTTTCATAAATATTTCAAGTCTATTCTGAGTCATGGCTTGTCCAACAGGTCTTCATCGCCATTAGGGTTGCCAGATGGTCGGGATTTGGCGGGATTCTCCCGATTTTTAGCATGTGTTCCCGATTCCCGACAAAGTGGAAATTGCCCCGAAAAACAGCTGCACGTTATAAAACAATAATTTCAAGTTCCGAACTGTCGTCGAGCGAGCGAGCGACCCGTGTCGAGCGCGTCAGCGTTATAAAAACGTCTATGGGCAGAGTAGCTGACGTAGTGCCAATAGTGTAAAATATCGTTGTTTTTAATACAATTACTTTAATTTGAATGTTTATTTTTCCCGACTTAAGTCTCAAAATCCAGAAAAATTTATATTTTTTCCCGATAATAGCGCCTTACGATCTGGCAACCCTAATCGCCATACAGCTGCCAGCCTATTATGGATAGCTTTATCCATCTTTATCCACGTGATAAAATAACTGTCACTGTTTAACACCGTGGGAAAGAAAGTGACGGACACCGTTTTATCACGCTGTCACGTAAACAAGAACGACCATCATATCCGTACTGGTAACACTGCAAGTGTGATGAGGACCTTTGGACCCGGCATGGCTCAGAACGGGTTTTAGTGAACCGGGGTGAAATTATTATTTAAAAAAAAGGTAGGTAAAGTCAGTCTATGAAAAGTCTGCAGCGGATTTGATAGCCCACGCAGTGCACGTGTTATTTTAAACGTCAAACTTCTATGAAATTATGACGCATAAATGACACTTGCACTGCGTGGGCTATCAAATCCGCTGCAGACTTTTCTTGGTCCGACTCTAATGTTCAACTTACTGTTTTTCTCTTTGCTGTTGACCCCAGTGTCTTCAGCATCAGAAAATCAGAAATGAAATAATTAGGCATACCCAATTATCGGAAAGCGGAAAACAGCTTATTGCTAATTAGCATTAACGTTTTACTACCGAATTTTTTACTATTTCTGAAATAGGTACCTATAACCTAATGACTTTTCATTTTCATTTTACATTTCACTGAGTATATAATTTAATTAGATGTAATGGCTCCTCTACACGATGGGCCAACGCCGGCCACTCCAAGGGACGCAACCATGCGGTAGAATGAGAGAGCAATATCACTTGCTCCCTCTAACGCATAAATACGTCCCTTGGAGTGGCCGACGCTGGCCCATCGTGAAGAGGAGCCATAACCGGTGGTGATTGGCGGGCAGGGATGGGCGGAGATTTTTCTTAGCAATTCACTTAAAGAAACAAAACATTGACTTAAAAAAATACATTCATCATCTCTTGAATCTTGAATCTCTTTTATTTACACGATCTATATATTATAGAAGTATTTACGTTCATTAACTACGTCACAAAATTGTAGAGTCGTAATTTCCGTAGTATTTGCTCGCCCTGTCGTATTATTGTCAAAATGACGGAGTATGCAAGAGCCTGGAATGTAAAAATTAGAGATGCGACGAATATTCGGCAACTATTCGGTATTCGGCATGTTCGACCACTTTGCCGAATATTCGGTATTCGGCCGAGTGTTGCCTACTATTCGGCCGAATACCGAATATCTGTTGCACCTACTTAATAAGAAAAATTGCACAATAAAAATAATCAAAAACCTGTAGGTATATTTAGAATGTGTTCTTGGAAAATTGTTAAATACGAAGACCCTTTTTAGGGTTCCGTAGCCAAATGGCAAAAAACGGAACCCTTATAGATTCGTCATGTCTGTCTGTCTGTCTGTCTGTCCGTCTGTCTGTCCGTCCGTATGTCACAGCCACTTTTCTCCGAAACTATAAGAACTATACTGTTGAAACTTGGTAAGTAGATGTATTCTGTGAACCGCATTAAGATTTTCACACAAAAATAGAAAAAAAAACAATAAATTTTTGGGGTTCCCCATACTTCGAACTGAAACTCAAAAATTTTTTTTTCATCAAACCCATACGTGTGGGGTATCTATGGATAGGTCTTCAAATATGATATTGAGGTTTCTAATATCATTTTTTTCTAAACTGAATAGTTTGCGCGAGAGACACTTCCAAAGTGGTAAAATGTGTCCCCCCCCCCTGTAACTTCTAAAATAAGAGAATGATAAAACTAAAAAAAATATATGATGTACATTACCATGTAAACTTCCACCGAAAATTGGTTTGAACGAGATCTAGTAAGTAGTTTTTTTTTATACGTCATAAATCGCCTAAATACGGAACCCTTCATGGGCGAGTCCGACTCGCACTTGGCCGCTTTTTTGAGCATTTGTTGATTAAAAAACATTTTATTTTTATTATTAGTTTGTTTTGTTTCACTCTATTCATTCATGCTGTTCAACAAAAATATATCTTAGCTAACGTCATCTAACGTTGAGCTTTGTTAGCGATCAGTTTTCATAATAATTGTGACTCAAAATGTTCGCATGTCATGCCGAATATTCGGTATTCGATCGAGAGAGGGGCCGAATATTCGGTATTCGGCCAAAACCACTATTCGGGGCATCTCTAGTATAAATGTCAAATTCTTAGTTAAATTATATTTGATTCTATTATCATAGTATTTACAGTGTGAAGCCACTGTTTGCCGCCGTTAGGTCACTACAGAGTTTACCTACCTCAAGAGTCCAAACAGATTCTATTCTACCTAGAACAGTCCATAGTCCTAGGCACCAACTAGACTAGGCTATTTGCTAGGCAGGTGCAGCAGGTTAGTAAAAAAAGCCATCACACATAGAAAATATATTAACAGTGCACATTAAAATACAATCTCAGTCTTTACACCTATCTCTCGCATTCAAAGTCATAGTCGCTGTCGTAGTCCGGAGGCGGGTCCAAGTCCAAGTCCGACAGGTCCACGTACAGTTGCTTCTGATCGTGCAGCTGGCGGGCGATCTGGGCGAAGCTGGGCCGCTGGTGGGGGGAGGGGGCCCAGCATTGCACCATGAGCTGGTAGAGGCGGGGGGAGGCGCGCGCCGGCTTCGGGAGGCGGCTGCCCGCGGCGAGGAAGGGCGGGACTTGGTGGTTGCTCAGCTCTGCGTATGGGAAGCCGCCTGAAATGTATAAATACTAAATAGTAAGATTATTCACTTTTAATACGAATATGCCTCAGCAGCAGCAGGGGTGGCAAACTTTTGAAGAGAAATTTTGATGTTAGTGACTTCGCACGGGTTAACAAATTGTACATAAACCTTCCTCTTGAATCACTATCTATTAAAAAAACCCGCATCAAATCCGTTGCGTAGTTTTAAAGATCTAATCGTAATACAGACAGACAGCGGGAAGCGACTTTGTTTTATACCTATTTAGATTAGTGAAGTGATAGTGATAGTGACATTCATGGGTATAAAATGTAAATTGATTTGAATTGTAGCAATCTCCAATAGTACGCTCATACAACGCTAGCGCTATATGCAGGATGGCTTCTGACCGCCTAGTATGACTTCCATTTTCGATCGCGACTTTATAGAATCGCGCGAGACAGCGTAAGTCACGGTAGGCGATCGTGTCAACTATGGACTGGGGCTAGCGTGTAGGTATTATAGACACGAGACGCACGATCACACAGTTATAGATACCTAATACATACTAACCTAAAGTAGCAATCTCCCATAATAACACGGCGAACGCCCAAACGTCGCTTGCACTGCAGTACTGAGCGTGTAAAATGGCTTCTGGTGCCATCCACCTCAGCGGCACCGGTCGCGCCCTGGTGTGGACGTACACGCCAGACCGTGACAGTCCAAAGTCGGCTACTTTGAGGGTCCCTGCGCCGTCGACCAGGATATTCCGGGCTGCGAGGTCCCTGGAAATTAAATTTGAAGACGGTTAACACACATTTTCCTTTGCTTGAGACTAACATTAACCTGCTGGCTCCTATTTCACCATGGTGACAGCGACAATTGTAAAACGTCACTGTTGGTGACGTCACAGGCATCCATGGGATACGGTTACCGTTAGGCGGGCCTTCCTGTTTGCCATCATAATTGTATTATTTAAAAAAACTTTATTATATCGGAAAAAAAAAACAGATATTTCTCTTGCGAAGTTTATGACAATTGTCACAAGAAACACGACAATTGTCACGAAATTCCGACACAGAACTCATTTCCTGTCAAGAATTACCGAAAATTCTTTTAAATCTTGTGACAATTGTCAGAAACTTCGGAAGAGAAAAATCAGTTTTTTTCCGATATAATAAAGTTTTTTTTAAATAATACAATCATGATGAGATACAGGAATACGGCCCGCCCGATGGTAAGCGGTAACCGTAGCCCATGGATGCCTGTGACGTCACCAACAGTGATGTTTTACAATTGTCGCACCTGCCACCGATGTGAAATTGGTGCCTGAACGCCACACCTAATAAGTAAGTTAGTATTGTGTGCGGCGCGTCATTATGTCATCATGAACCTTGTCAGAATGCACGAAGGTTGATATTGGGCTGCAACTGCGAGCGTGAGTAGTTGTAGTCTTTGGTAGTCAAAGGGTTAAAAGAAAATGTCTTACAGCGTTAAGTTTGGGTATTATTCTCGTTTCGTTAAACGGCAAACAACATGTCGACCTAAATCAAACTGAAATCTTAACACTGTTAATGAATATAGGTACGTACAGCATTAATTTCTCAATAATCTATTTTGTTTAATTCGGCCTAGATCTAAAGTAATTTCCTTCTAATCTAAAATGAGCTTTAATGCTTGAGCAACAGAGTCTATTGTACGATACTCACTTCACATTTAATATAGAATGAGCGCCTAGCAACGGTCGCATAGCAACGTTTCATCACGGATGCGGGGTTTGTTATTGTATGGCAGGCGCCGTACAAAACCCAGATTGAAATATGGAAGATATTTGTAATGGTTAATGGTTAATAAAATACTAATAAAAATGATCCTACTTGACTCGAAAATAATAGGTAAGTACCTACCTATCTATTCGATCAGATCCTACACGAGTTACATGACATTACTTGTTTAGCTTAAGCACTACCTACTCTGCCCACAAAAGGCATGTAATGTGTGAGATTATGTATTTGATTCTTAGGCTAGCTGCTTTACCACCAGAGATGAGCGAGGATGCGTAGCGAGGGATAATATGTGTTTTGTTAACACATTCACTGCCCCCGACGCACATGTGCGGCCACCGTCATACAAGTTCGTTCCTAGGCCACGCTCCCTGGCAGTGAATGCGTTAAACACCAATAGAATGACTTCGTTTGATTTCTATGCTACGATATGTACTTGATACTGTCTAATAAGTACTAAGCTACGCTCACTAGATCGTATAGTGCTGTTATTTGTGTTATTACCTGTGCGTGATACCGCGCTCCTCTAGATGCTGCATGCCCAGCACGACTAACAGCGCAGTCGCGCATCGTCGCGCTGTCTAGATGCAGGGCTGGTTCGGCCACGTAGTGCAGATGTGCTGCGATATCTACTTGATACTGTCTAATACCAAGCTACGCTGAGGGGCTACCGCGAAAACTGAAATTCGCAAATTGCGGGGATCTTTCTCTTTTACTCCAAGTAATTAGAGAGACAGAGACAGATGCCCGCAATTTGCGAACATTGATTTTCGCGGTTATGGATTGTAGCCCTTACTTAATCGTATAGTGCTGTTATTACCTGTGCGTGATCCCGCGCTCCTCTAGATGCTGCATGCCCAGCGCGACTTGCAGCGCGTAGTCGCGCATCGTCGCGCTGTCTAGATGCAGGGCTGGTTCTGCCACGTAGTGCCTTTGCCGTTGCTCCCCGCAGAAGCTGGTCTTCTCCAGGGGCGGGTCGGAGTCACTTAAGTTGGTGTATTCCGCTGAAATTAGGAGTAAGATAAGTTATATTGATTTAAACTAACACGATTCTCACTCATACTTTTTGTCTGCCTGTGACACTGGGTTCGAAACGTCAGGCCATAAATAAACGTAAGTAAGTCTAACGCGATTAAGTCCCGTGTTAGTTATAAAAGTATAAGGTAAGTTACTTATAAGATACAGTATTGTCTAAAGAAACTTATTATTTTTGGATATGTGGAGGGCGAGCGCGGTAGAAGACCAATAGAAAATTATTTACTTTCTGTGTGACCAAATTTTCATATTCATTTGTATGGAAATTTCAGATGCAAGTCGGCACGGGAAACCTGATACAGGAATTACCAGATTTTTTGTTCATAGTGTTTTGGGTAGTATCAAGCAAGAGTAATGTGTAAAAAAAATTAATCAAAAAATTAAGCGCCACCTTTATAGTCAAAAATTTACCAAAGAACCCTATCGAATGCCAGCAAGTGATTTCCAAAACTTTGGTTCGTAAAATAATTACTGAAACATGTTTCCAATTCCGCTTGAAATTGTTTTAAGCCAGAACTAATCTATGTTGAGTCTGAATGACCCCGTCAGCGTCATTGAGAAGTTTACGTAAAGTTTTGATGTTCCTGTAAAACAATAAGCTCTGAGGTTTCGAGTTGTTGTTGCTATTACATTTTCGTAGGCGCTTTTGGATCCATCATTCGTCTGATTAAGTTCGTCCGCTTAGACTTTTCCTTGGTTTAGAAGAGATGCATAGGTACAATCTCGTACATTTTATCATAATGATCACTGACTTTATTCTATATCTATCTATGGGTGGAAGATTTCTAGAGACTGAGCTGAAAGGATAGTGTTCTAAGTGATCTACAATACAACCGAGTTATTATAATCGTAAACCTGGATTAAACGACCACGATACAGTAAAAGCTCCCAATTCAACGAAACAACGATAACATATATAATAGCGTCGTTGACACATGTTGATTTTAAACCTTAGTTAGGTTAGATAAAGATAGTTAGATAACCATAGTTAAGATAAAGATAGTTTAATACAATGCGCTTATGAACGTCAAACAAACTTACTTACGGTACTTAATTAGATAGAAATTTCGTAGAATTAAATTAGGCGCCGTAATTGAATTAAAGGTATGATGGGTACCTAGCTAATTTGATTAGGAATTATTATATTCCTACTTTGGCAATCCAACTTTATCAGTAGGTATATAAAAAGCCGCGAAATTCAAAATATGGATGGAAAATCGATCCTTCGCGCCTACATTTTAAACTTGCCGTCTTTATCTTCCGACAAAGCTGGCTTGCCAGTGTAGGTATACATACATTCGCCCGCTGATAGCTGCCTCTCCCTCGGTTCGTTCCTTCTTCCTCTCGCCGCCCGCAGCAGACTGAGCAGGTCTTCTCTGGGCGCGTGTTCGAGCAGCGCGATGAGCGGCGTCTGCTTGGTGCAGCACGCGACCAGCCGGATCACGTGCTTGTGGTAGCCGACGTGTTAGAGCATTTCGATGTGGTTTATCTTCCTTTCTCCCTCTAGTGAGTCTAGTCTTATATTGTCACTTACATTCGCCGGCTGATAGCTGCCTCTCTTTCGGTTCGTTCCTTCTCCCTCTGGCCGCCCGCAGCAGACTGAGCAGGTCTCATCTGGGCGCGTGTTCGAGCAGCGCGATGAGTGGCGTCTGCTTGGTGCAGCACGCGACCAGACGGATCACGTGCTTGTGGTAGCCGACGTGTTTGAGCATTTCGATGTGGTTCATCTTCCTGTCTCCCTCTAGTGTCTAGTCTCTTATATTGTCACTTACATTCGCCCGCTGATAGCTGCCTCTCCTTCGGTTCGTTTCTTCTCCCCCTCGCCGCCCGCAGCAGACTGAGCAGGTCTCCTCTGGGTGCGTGTTCGAGCAGCGCGATGAGCGGCGTCTGCTTGGTGCAGCACGCGACCAGCCGGATCACGTGCTTGTGGTAGCCGACGTGTTTGAGCATTTCTATTTCGCGGAGGAAATCTTGAGTTCCTTCGTCTGATGCGTTTTCTGTGGATTAAAAACGATGGTTAATCTGATGTAAGACCTAGGTCCTAGTCAAGCAAAACTATGGGTTTTTAGGATAGGTATTTATTTGTAACAACCACATAGAGTCTGTGCGGAAAGAGAAGAGTTGTGGAACGTACCTACTGTATTATTTTTTAGTGGAAATTCTCAGGCATATCATGAAACGCCGCCGTTTCATAATTTAATTTTGGCCAGCAACCATATGCTATACCGTTTATATTAACCTATCATAACTCATTGTTTGACGATGAAAGTCGCCTATAGTAAACACTTCGACGTGGCTCCAGTAAAATAACGTAATCATCACTACATAGTATAAAACAAAGTCACTTCCCTGTCTGTCTGTCTGTCTGTATGCTTAGGTCTTTAAAACTACGCAATGGATTTTGATGCGGTTTTTTTAATAGATAGAGTAACGTGATTCAAGAGGATGGTTTATGTTTAATTTGTTAACCCGTGCGAAGCCGGGGCGGGTCGTCAGTTTATAAACACTGGCGACATTTTACCATAAACAAGAGTCTTAAATAAGTAGAGCTGTTAACTGTGTCCATGATTCGAGGAAATAGTTATAATTTATTCCTTGAAACCAATTGCAGTGTAGATAGTAAGTACCTAGTTCTCGAAAACAGAAAAGATGAATAGATTCAACTTTTAACGCGCAAACCGGTGGAAATTTAACAAGCAGGTATCAGTAAAATGTCAAAGCAAAATATCACGATATTCACGAATTATGATCAGGCGGATTTTACGATCCGCCGACGACATATTTGTACAAATTGTTTGACGCAAGAAACAAGTAGCCTATTTGCATGTTACTTTGTTTAACTCGTCTCTAACAGTAGTAACAGTAGCTACGTTACATAAATTAAAAACCGGCCAAGTGCGAGTCGCCTTTGCAAAGGGTTCCCTTGAAAAGAAATTGATAAATTACACAATACAAGACATGTCACATTTGTAATTGAATTTTGCTTCAGAGCGTACTCCCATCTCAAAGGCCGCCGGCAACGCACTTGCAATCCGTCTGGTGTTGCAGGTGTCCATGGGCGACGGTTATTGCTTACCATCAGGCGATTTGTATACTCGTTTGCCTCAATACGTTATAAAAAATTGTCCAATCGACTGGAAATTTGTATATCTCATTGCAGTCCATAATGTCCAGTTAAAAACGTTGCTTAACAAACGTACGGGACCCAAAATTGTCACCAATGTAACATGTCAATAAACAAAATTAAACGATGGTCTTGTCTGCGAGTACCGGTCCGTCGCACGTGTAAAACTTTCCTTTCCTAGGCGATGATTGTTTTACGTAATACTTTTCTTCAATTTTACAAACTGGTTACACTGGCGATGAAACCAGAAAATTGACAACTTGTTATTAAATTTAGCACACATTGTTGGCGAAATTGTAGTTTCTTTTCTATTTATTACTTGATTGCTTCGTCTCAAATAAGTACTGGTTAGAAATAATGCCTTCTTGGCAGCATATAGTTAGATGTTTTTGCACATTCCTTTAGGCATTTTTGTTAATTGATAAATTGGAATCTTGATATACAGTTAAGTAAATAAGTAAATACGGAACCATAAAATTACTCATGAAGAAATGAGTTATAATTGTTTTAAAGGCTAAGTAGGCCCAGCCCAGCTGGGCACCTACACTACAGCTTACATGTCTTCAAGTAGTGTATATTATAATATATTATACCTGTGAGCATCTTGGCCGCTACAGTGATGGTCTCACCACCCGGCGCAGCTAGTTGTGCCACGTGTACTCGCCCGAAGGCCCCGCTGCCTATTAGAGCGCCCAGATGGACACGGGAGCGGGACACTTCCCATTCGTCCACCTGAAAAATGGTATTTTGGTAAAAAACTGTTAAGGTAAGTAATTGATTGCTGTGGTGTTTATAAATTAAATTATAGAGGTCCGGTTGTTAAAATAAAATGACAATTGCGGTCCGTTTCTCATAAAATAGGTCGGCGGTCCGCCATTTGGTGGCCCCGGAAATAGGATATCCATTGAATTCACTATAACAAGAGCTGCGTAAAAATAATTTAAAAGTAGGTAAGTATTTCCGCTACACCCCCCTCCCCCCAAACTTTTACTGAAGCTTGTTTCAAGTCCTGAATGTTGAATAGGGCGTACCCATGAACAGGATATTTTTTAAGGTTTTATTTGATCCTCTCTCTAGACATTTGTAAGATGTCAATTTGTAAAAGTTTGATTTGAGACATTCACAGGTTCACACAGTTTAATACGTTCTCTTTTCCCTGACCCCTTGCAAAATGGCATCTGATGGGCATTTCAATCTAGACCGACGTACTCCAATGTAATTAATATTAAACACATTTGATACTGCGTCTTAGCTTGATGGAGATTTCAACATGGCTTAGTAATAAACCTATTTGCAACAAGTTAACTTTTATTACTTACGCGTATTCAGATTGTATAATTTGATTTGCTCTGATATTGATATGATACCCTCGATCGCGCTTATGCTTATTCGTTGTTGAAGTTGTAATATTGAAACTCAAATTGTAATCAGGTAATAGTAACACAAATCAGGCCATAACTAAGCTCGTTTCTCAGCGCATAATAATTGATTGTCCTAATGTAATGTTACGAATAAAACTCTTTTCGCATAATTATTCTCCAGCTGAAACAGAAAGTATTTTCGAAGATATTTTGCATAGGTTGTGCAGAACAGGTTTGGTGCAGGTAGGTTAGGTTTCTTTTATAATTTTTCAGAAATTTTAATATTTAGTTTCAGCGCAATAACAATTATGCGAAATGAGTTTTATGCGTAACATTACATTTAGGACAGTCAATTATTATGCGACCCAATATAGTCTCCTGCAGTGTCTGCTCGGCAGTAGCATTAATACAGCGCGACATTGGGTCTCTATTGTTTCCCAAATAGATTTAAGCCACAATGTATTGTTTGCCCGAATTTTCGTTAGTCATAATTCATTTGGTTCATAAACGCGTCACTTTTCAGGATTGCCATAAAACAAACCTAACCTAACCTAACGAAAATCCCGAAATGTTAACGGTTTCAGTTTTATGACTAATGATAATATGACAAACAATACATTATGACTTAAAACTTTATGGGAAACAACGGGACCCCCGCGACATTACTACCGCCTGCATTGCTGCAAATGTCATATTGACATTTGCGGCAGTAATGCAGTCGATAGTAATTTGCGAAGTTTCATAGTTCACTCAGTCCGTCAAGTGAGGTTGGTGCAACTGGGCGTTTTTTTTCTCCTATTAGGATAGAAGGAGCTCGTGATTCTGAGTAGAAATAACATAAAAAATCCCAAATATGAAAAAAAAAGTGTTTGAGACAACAAAAAAAACGGTACATTGGTTCATAAACGCGTCACTTTTCAGGATTGCCATAAAACAAACCTAACCTAACCTAACGAAAATCCCGAAATGTTAACGGTTTCAGTTTTATGACTAATGATAATATGACAAACAATACATTATGACTTAAAACTTTATGGGAAACAACGGGACCCCCGCGACATTACTACCGCCTGCATTGCTGCAAATGTCATATTGACATTTGCGGCAGTAATGCAGTCGATAGTAATTTGCGAAGTTTCATAGTTCACTCAGTCCGTCAAGTGAGGTTGGTGCAACTGGGCGTTTTTTTTCTCCTATTAGGATAGAAGGAGCTCGTGATTCTGAGTAGAAATAACATAAAAAATCCCAAATATGAAAAAAAAAGTGTTTGAGACAACAAAAAAAAAAACGCCCATCTGTCCCTTAGTTGTGTTGGAGGTAAATGTTAAACTTACTTCTACTTCTTTCATGACATACAGCGGACTCTCTTCCATCTGTCCTCTTCTTAGTGGTATCTGATTGTTTCTGTAACAAGAAGAAAATTGTGTCAAATATATTTTAGAAATGTCTCTCCCGTCGACAATACAATAAAAGTTTGTTATCTTTGGTACATAAGGTAACTACATGTTACATATCGGGTGTGGCCTGTAATAGGAGCAAAGAATTATACTGTAGGCTGTACTCCTCAACCTAACTAACATTTGATCAGCAACTTTTCAGCAACAGCAACTTTTAAGACTACATAATTTTTAAAAGTTGTTGAACAAACGTTGGTCAGGCTCAGTAGTGTCAGCCTACAGTTAAAACTTTTTGCTCCTATAACAGGCCACACTCGGTATCTCAAGTCCTGATAAAATGTATCCAGTCTGAAAGGGTGCAGCGTCCAAATTAGCTTTTTGCGATGTCTACAAAAAAGACGCGAACGAGTTAAGCATACAACTAGCGGCCCGATTCGGATTTTGTACTATTACGATTTTGTTGCGATGTCTAAAAGATATCTAACAGATGTCTATACATCTGTTAGATATCTTTTAGACATCGCCAAGATACGATAACGATATGTTTAAGATCTAACCTGTCAGATTTGACATTTCCGCGATTCTGGAGATACTCTTGAACGATTTCCGCAAGATATTACTTAGCGCCACTTGCACCATTTCAATAACCCGGGGTTAACCGGTTAAATCAGGAGTTATCATGGTTACCAGTACAATTTGACATTAGATTAACGGTTTAACCGCTTAACCCTGGGTTAGAGGGATGGTGCAAGTGGGCCTTAGAGATCTAATTCACATCTAATAGATATCTAACACGATCTATCGTAAAAGTGACATTGGTTGCCCGAATTGCGCTGCAAAAGAGAACTAGTTGAAATCTAAACTATAACGTATCTAGAATGGATCTAGTACGTGTCGTCTCTTGTGAATATCTTGAAGTTCGAATACGGCAGAAGTCCAATTTTAGCCAGGCGAATGATAGGATTGATAGGGCGTCTTCTAAACCGGTGATCATGGGTTCAAAATCTGGCTACGATAATAGGGTTAGGTAAATTAAATTTCGCGAAAATATAAAATAAATGTGAGTTAATATAGTTGGGAGGTTTTACGAATATGTTTATTTGTACACAAATATATTTTTTTATTGTAAACAGTAAACATTAATCCTTACCTACTCATGTATATTTTGTTGCTCATTATAGTTAATCGCGTAGATTCTTCTAGAGTGAGATGCAGTTTACGCCACATTCGAGATAGCGCGTACGCACGCAACATTGCGACGTATAGGTAGTGACGTACCATCACTACCATCGACTATCGATATCGATGTTCTTAAGGGCTCCACGAGGGCTTTCCACAAAAAAATCTTACTTCGAGCTCTGTGGCCAAAAAACTAACTTAAAACGTAGGTATGCCTCTTCATCTGAAACTTATTTTTTTTTAAACTACTCTACTTCGATTATAACAAACAGTTTTATTACTTAGCTACTTAGCTAAGTTGTCAGCTTTTGATCATCAGTAGGTACATATAATTAAACTACTACTGCCCGAATTGTATTAATGGACTGCAGAGTGCGGACACTTAATTTAAATAAGCAACAACGGTTGCACTCCGGGAGTGCCGATAGAAGTAAAAACTCACCTCACTATGTTACCGAGGCCCCAGTAACACGATACATACGTTTAGCGGAAATATTCTATTTATTTATTATATATTATTATCATTCTCAAATAAGATCACACTTTTTCATTGACATGTTTATTTACATACTGCCATGACAACGTCAAATTATTTGAACATAGGTAAAGAGTCTTGAAAAGGAGTCCGCAACATAAATGTCAAATAACATTGAGTTTTTCTTTATTGATTTAAATGCCATTTAAATTATGAGTGGCCACCTTACGGGGCTTACGGTCACGTGATCGCCTTACGCTGTCTCGAGTTTATCATTTTTTCCCCACTAAAAGTGCCCAGCGCCGCTAAAGAAGTTTTCGTTTCAAAAAAAAAACATGTCTCCGCCTATTTACCTACCTAATAAACATGTAAATCAATCTAAACCACTGACCATAACATACCAATTTAATCTAAGTACTTACCTTTATTTATGCAATCATCCTAACCTAAAAACGAATCACGTTAGATATGCGCAAACACCAGACAGATTATCGATATAATTGACCTGTCATCACATCACTAAAGGTCATGTGTCACAGGTCGACTCGCGCGCCGATCGATGTTCTAACCGGTGTGACGCAAGCCTTACGTAACGTGCCTTACCCGCCGTCCGTTCTCAGACAAAACAAACATATTAAACTGTAGCTTACGCTAATTTAAACTATAATGCAATCGCATAAGGTATATAAATCAGAAACTACAAGTAAAATTAAGCTTGTAAAAATAGAATAAAACAAACCTATAATCTTCACATGCTTATCATTCCCGGTAATTTAAACTCTAAAGACACGCAGTTAAGGTACATACATCTAAAACCGCATGCAAACCTAAGGATGGTAAAACTACAAATTTATTTTACAGTTATGTAGAGCCTTCGTTATTCAAATTTAAACTTTATTCACACGGTACTTATAAGATTCATGTGTGTAGTTCTTGGAGTACAGATAGAAAGTAGTAGTTTGACCAGCTGATGTTCTCATCGCCAGTACAGTTACGCCGGTCGCCTTTTGTTTCGACAACAGTCTGTTTCCTTTTTGAATTAAAATATGTATACAGTTGAGGTGTGTATTGCGCGAATGGATTGGTCAGAAATATCTATACGTGCTCTTCTACCCAAACAAAAAATTGTCTATAAAGTATGATACCTACCTACCTAAATAAAATAAAAACTTTGTGTTTATCCCCTTTGTTTTAAAGGATTTTTTAATTTTTTCTGATAATTGCTTTTTTTCTTTAATTGTTTCTTTCCAAATAACCTTAATAATAATTTAAGGTAAGTATTATTATGCTTTATCTATACGTATTAATTATCATTGTAACCTGCTTTATCTGTGTCACTTTCACACAAAGCTATTAACGATCACTAGTAATAGGAAAAGCATCGATAATTGTCTCTATCGATATAGGAACTCCCTACCTGTCACTTAATTTTAGTCACCCCTTAAAATTCGCTATCCGTTTATAACCTAACTACATTTTACCCTTTATTAGATAGTGTAAAACCTCAAACGGCAATAAATCACGTTTACTAAGCGTTTTAGTAATAGCAATGCAACATAGCATTGCAATTGGTAATCAATCCAAGCCATAAATAAGTCTTGTAACTCGAAGACCGCTAGAACTTAAACCCGGTTTCAAAATGTATTAACTCTACTTGTGTCACATATGAGTTACTGCCTTTTGGAAGTAAGACTTGGGTTCACGCTGCGCGGACGATCCTACTGCCCTTCTCTCGCTGTTAAGGTTCATTCTTTTTAATATTTCATACAAAGTAAGTTGAGTATCACGAGATATCAATAGGTAATGAATTAGGTTGTTTTTCTACTGTGTGGCTACCAATCCTCAACCAACGGAGCGGCAGCTGACGTTTTCAAAGCTTCACGATACGTCTTGCCAAAGCACAATGGGTTATCACCCAGGAGGAAATGATTGATGCAATTTGTATATGCCTCCCAAGCCATGAATTTTCAATTAAAGACCCCGGTCTGTAATTGAAATTTCATCATATCCGTAATAAAATATTAAGTAGTTATTTACATCACTGTTTAAGAGGCCGGTATCGATTTTAGTCGCAAAAATGTAAAATTTATAGATTTAGTCGATGAAATTGTACACCTTTTGTTACGTAATAGAAAGAACAAGTACATACTAGTATCTATTAGCACGTCTTCTTATCTTGCACTTTTACACATCATTTTTTTGAAAACAGACTCACTAAATTAGTAATGTTTTTTTTTTCTGATGGACGTTTAGGTAAACGCGCGTAAAGCACTGATTTTGTCGATCTTATTTGTATATAATTATCGTAAAGTTTGGACTGCTAAAAATGGTAATTTTGTATTACACATATCCTGTAATCCAACTTTGATAACATTTTTGTTATTATGACTTCGAAGTTGTGTAAATGAAAGTTAGACGAAATCAATTTTCTCCAGAAATTACTTTAAAACAAGTGACAATGTCTCTAAAAATCAACTTAACTTCAAAGTAATTTTGATACTTAAACAATCTACAACATTTCCTGAAACTGCTCTTATACATCATTTTGTATAATTTACCACCATAATTGTTTGATGAATTTTTAAAAACTGCCCCTTCTCGTCATATATTACCGGTGACGCACGCTCGTGACCTCATTATTAAAAGACAAGATGAGAAAACGTGCTAATAGAAACCAATACTTGTTATTTAGATATTACGTAACAAACGGTGTACAATTTCAACGACTAAATTTATCAATTTTAAATTTTTGGTCTAAAATCGATAACGGGCTCTTTTCGGCGATTGTGTGAAATTTCGATTTTATGATTGGCGGTAAAAGCTCAGTAAATATCCATTACTTACACCTAAATAGGTATATTTTAATTTATTATAATTCTGAATGTCAGTTCTTGAAAGGAAAAATAACATATCCTTAACGCCAATTCGAACTTACATTCCGATATCAAAATGATGTACATAATGTAATCTGGACGAATCCCAACAAGGCCTATAGTTTCCCCTCTGGATTGGAAGGTCAGATGGAAGTCGCTTTCGTAAAAACTAGTGCCTACGCCAATTCTCGGGATTAGTTGCCAAGCGGACCCCAGGCTCCTATATGAGCCGTGGCAAAAAGAGGGGATAACGCGAGGACGATGATGATGATGAAAATCAACATGTTTATTTAATTAAGAGGAATTTTAAATGATTATTTTTATTTTTATTCTTTTTTGTACGGTAATTTTTGGAATGACATGTGTACTAATAAGGTAAGTACACATGTCATTCCAAAAATTACCTACCTTTTTGTAAGGTACCTTATGTGATCTAGTATTATTAAGACAACAGGGTATTTTCCTACTAGTCTAATCAGTTTCTTTTTTAGAACTGTCAAAACGATTTGCTGATGTGGAATTTATATGAATGAAACATTACATCGTGACGTCACGGTCAACTCACCTACTTTTTATATTTCTATCAGATCTATTATTAATAAGACTTGTGCTTAAAAATAACTGCTATCTATGTGGTATCACTTATCAATTAAACATTAATTATTATCTGCAAATGATAAACGATTAGTTCTCCTTCAATGCTGCTAGTAGGTCGAGGTTTGACGCGAAGAGCCTTAACTAGATCTAGATCGGATGCGCCTGCGCCGGAGCCACTCACTTGCCCTTTGACATTACACTTGCTGTTTTTGGTAAGGACTTTAACAAGTCATAGACCAATAGCGATTAGCGAGTAGCCATACTCAACCTTTGAGGGTTCCTCGTGCGTCTGTCTGTCCAACCATTCCCCCCTCCTTTATCTCCGAAACTACTGCATGGGTCTAAAATTTTGAAAAAAATACACAAGATAGTTATTTACCTATAGATGACAGGAAAACGTATTAGAAATGTGCAGTCAAGCGTGAGTCGGACTTAATGTACGAGTGCTTGGAGTGCGAGTCCGACTCGCACTGGGCCGGTTTTTTTATGAGGGCCACCACTAGGCCACACTTTGCCTTGTGAGTTGTGGCCACATAGTAATTAGTACTACGTAAAGTACGCACCCGAGTTGCAAGATGAATTTGCTTAGAGGTGATGTTCGGATGGCAGGATTATGTATCTGTACTGAGATCACTTGACGCAAATTTTGATAAGTAGTTGAATTAGAAAGAAATCTTAATGAATACTATTACGAGTAGGTACTAACAAGTCCACATAATCGCATAGGTATGCTCATTATTGCCAAAGCACTCTCTAAAGTTTAGGTACATAAGTTAGAAAATATTGCATTAGGAAGTTTATAATATCTATTGACAAGGAAATTAATATTGATTGCTCGTAAAGTAAGAATATAATTATTTAATAACCTCTCATACTTTGTACCAGCTGGTAAATTGTAACGAGTCCGTTTTGGTCTGGCCCCAATGATGCGTTATACCGTAAAAGGTGCTACTGCTACCGTGACGCAAGACACATTTTATGCAAGCAATATTGGGAGTACCGTAAAATGGGGTGAGTAGGAGCAAAACTGACATTCAAACCTCGATAACATTTTATTTTTACATATGCAAACTCAATGGTGTACATAATAAGTGTTCCAGACGTTTGTATATTAGTTTTTAATTTATTTTGGGTAGTTCCATTTCATAACTTTGACGATAAACAGGAAATCCCACCTCACCCAGTAGTCCCTCGTAATTGGGGTGAGATGGTATTTCATACAAAGGTGATTTTGGAAGATAGTTGGATCGTTTTTTTTTTGTATTATGAGTATTACTATAGCTGCATTTTAAATTGGAATACATTATTTTTGTAGCAGTAGCCTTAGCCTACTTACCCCATTTTACGGTATAGGGACGGTATGGTAGATAATTTATCATACGAGTACTGCACCGATTACACAGACACGTTATTAAGCTTTTACGAAGTGCGAGGTCACCACATAAAGATGCAATTTTATTTGTACCTACCTACCTATCACGCACCGCGGTCACCATTACCAAAGGCCTGTTGTATCATGCGGACCGTCCGTACGGATCGCTTCGCACCGCCAAATTGTATGGCTGTTCGCGCGGACGGTCGCTC
The DNA here is from genome assembly GCF_948474715.1 of Cydia amplana. NCBI lineage: Eukaryota > Metazoa > Arthropoda > Insecta > Lepidoptera > Tortricidae > Cydia > Cydia amplana. The sequence goes on along the minus strand of NC_086080.1, from coordinate 4,217,021 downwards.
CACCACTCTAAAACGCTCCCTGGACTTAATACATATTGGTCCGGTGCGGAGTGCGGAGCGATCCGCACGGACGGTCCGCGTGACACTAAAACCAGCCAAAGAGTTGTTGATTGTAATGTTTGTAATAGAGAGGTAAAGGCTAAATAAAGTGCCTCTTATTTGACAGCTGAACCAGATAGATTTGTGCTGCGCCATATAAACTTTATGGTGACTGCATGGATTGTCAAACGACAATTATTGATATCCAGAGTTACGGAATGTGTTTTACACCTCTTACACAATCAATGTATTTTTGGAATCACTGAGTTGCATTGCATCCTACAGCATTTCATACTACAACCACCCTAAGGATGACCATAGAGCTCAATAAATGTATACGATATTTAATTTACTTGAACAGGTGCATAGGGCCTGCAACGAAAATCGATCATCGAATTTTCGTTATCTGCCTCTCTATCGCACTTGCATATTCGAGCGATAAAGAACCACATAACAAATTACCATTTTGCGGTAGGCCCTGATGTCGTGAACGTTGACGCATCAGGAATAAGCAGTCACGCTTCCCATACAATGTTAACACGGAAGCGCCTTTATGTCGTTGAGCTGCGAGTTGTCTTTAACGCGTCTAGGGTATTTGACTACAAGTCAAAACAGTTTCTTTTCGAACTGTCACCACTATTTTGCTTCTATGGAATTTATACAGGGTGCTTCCTGTAACAGGAGCAATAAATTAAACTGTAGGCTGTACTCCTCAAACTGACCAACATTTGTTCAGCAACTTTTGAAAATAACTCATGTTTTAATTTTTATTACACTTTAAAGTTTATTCTAAGACGCAATGTATTGCAAATTTTGTTATGTTTAAAGCGTGACAAACAAGCAACGTCAAACAAACTGATGTCAGCGTACATTGAAGGCAATATTTATTTTGTATGAAAAAGATGAAGTGTAAAGGATTCATAATTTTTAAAAGTTGCTGAACAAATGTTGGTCAGTTTGAGGAGTACAGCCTTTAGTTTAATTTATTGCTCCTGTTACAGGAAGCGCCCTGTATGAAACACTAGTATGTGACGTCACCATCAAATACTCTTTATAGTTTTATACGGGTTTTAAAATAGAAATAGTGTCTAAAAATTATTGCTGTCTACTTTTCTCTATTAATCTTCTGGTGCTTTATTTTATGCATGGTGTAAGACAATTTATTTTAAATACAGTCAAATACCCTACTGCGGTACGTGAGGTGATCTATTTGTACTCTTGGTATACATACGAGTACAAACGTGAATTTCGTACAGATGAATGTGCAACATCCTTTTAATTCTGTCTGCTTGCTCGTCTGTCAACTCATTCTTTACCGGCGGCGAGAGTCAAAGAAAAGCAATCTCGATCGAGTTTACATTTACAACAGACAAGTTGGTAATAACGACTGTAGATATGTGTATTCAATTGACATATTAAATATATATATTAAAACGGGTCACTCACGTATGTTAAGTCGAAAATCGCTCGACATGTTCATATTCAATTGCCACTGGAGTGTTACTCCAGAATGGTGTTTCCGACCGCTACTCTTTTTTTGAGAATCCTAAGTTAAGTTTTAATTTTTAAGCCAATTAAATATCAATTAAGTAATAATTATATTATACCTAAAATAGTTTTTCAAAAGTATTTAATAAAAACGCTTGTAAGGGACACTGGTGGAAAGCCCCGGTTGTAAAATTGTGCATTGCTGAAAGGGATTTAAGACATACTGGTACATAGGTACATTATATATTATAATGCGCTTAGAAGCTGAAATATGGGTTATATTATGCCATCTACAGTTTCTACAACAAAAAAACACACTATGACCAGCCTGTCCAGTTTATTGTAAACATGTCTCTGCAATTAAAGAATAGCCTCAGGAGTCCTCAGTTCGTGCATCTTGCCAAGACTCGCCGAGCAAATTTAACAACCGTATAATGTACAGAAACTTTAAGTGTCTACTGCTTAGTGTTGCCAATTTAGCAAGATAGATGCTCAATTTAGCAACTTTTGCAGTCATTTAGGACACGAAGTTGCTAATCTGACAACTTTTTATCCATATACCTATATGTAAAAAAAAAATCATTATTTCAGCTGACTAAACTAAGAACTTATTGTATTTTCATTTCAACTTACCAAGTTCGTTGCCTTATTTTGCAACTTTTTATACCACTTTAGGGCAGAATTTTCAGTTACCATTTAACTCGTCCGATAACTATTCTAAAGAATTAAGGTATGAAAATGACACGTGGGAATCGTGTTACCAATGTACCAAATCCTATCCGTCTTCCGTCTGTTTAACCGGAAACTAAAAAATTGGCCCTTAGCATACAAATATGCTAATCTGGCAATTTTTCATCCATCGAAATTTTCACCTGAAAATTTTAGGAACTTTTCCACATCTCTATTGTCATCTTTAAAGATATCGAGTTGGCAACACTTCCTTTAAGATGGTAAAGACGACTTGTGAATTTTAAAATACACGATTATTGGCCAGACATCCGACATTGTGTAACCGCTTTCTACAGACGCGTCTTTGACAAGTTATTTTGTTTGTCACGACTCGTACATACAAATGGTATGTACCTATGTTAATTAAATGACTTGGCAAATGTTTGCAGTAGACTAGTTCCCTTTGCCCATTCAGTGATCAAAAATTATCTTGCCAATACGCGCTCGCGCGTGCTCGCGCTTGTCAAAATTTACAAGATTTACAGAGGCAGAGGTCTGTCTATTTGATTTGTCAAAATAACATGTTGTAATGATGACAACTTACCAAAAAATTTTACAGTCGACGTCAAAGATATGTTTACACTTTTGCACCTTACTCCCTTGTGATAAGGCGAAAATTGTAAACCTATCTTTGACGTCCAATTATAAATGCTTAAATCGATCAAAAACATGATTGCACTTTATGACCAACCGACATACACGGCTTATGCTTAGTGAAAACCCATTTCTGTTGACTTGATTTAGTACCTAAGTAAAAACAATGCAGTGAGCTTTCTACGTGCCTTACCTTACGTAAGTACAAACGGAGATGAAACTGTGTATTGAAAGACCTTATCCCTAAGGTAATAAGGTTTGAAATAGATCAGTTCACTGTTCTCAATGTTACTGTAGATACTCTCACTAACCTTAAGGTTGATTTGATGTACAGTCGCCATCAGATATATCTGAGCGGTCGTAGTGCTCACAAATATCTGAACACGCCTCTATTGTCAAGGCGTTAAAATGCACGTTCAGATATTTTTAGCCCTTCGGCCGCTCCTATATATATAATCACAGAACTATATACGTCCTATTCCGCTAGTTCTATGTCCGCTCTGTGTTATGATATGACAGGTGGATATAATCTGATATGCATTGTGATTTATGGAACAACTTTTTGACAGGTTACACGGTGAATACGATTGGCCCTAATTGAGGGGATTACGTAGGTATTTATTTTCGAAACCAAATCTTTATTATATTATATTAATATGGTTTTTCATTAGGTACATTGAATTCATGACACTATCGTATTTGGATCAAATACTATTTTAATATTTTAGTGTCTTGTTGTTGTTTTACATTTTGTATCTAATTTTCTATAGACTTACAAAATAAACGGACTTTGAAGCCTAATATCCTTTGTTTATCCTTATAGGCATGTTAAAAACCTTAACTTCTTAAAAGTTGCACCTATGATAAAATTCTTAGAACAATGTATCAGAATGTCCACAGAAAAAACACCGGTGTTTCAGATCGTTTTTGACCCATTTACTGTGTTTGACCGAAAGAAATTGTGCGTGGGGCTTTGAATTTCAATTATAATTTTTACAGAATTTGTTGCCTGATATGTGACGTTATTTATGAAAAGGGACCTTATTGTCGATGGCGGTTACGCCATTATAAACGATGCTCCGATATAAATACAATTCCGCGCGACGCTGTGCGGCGTAAGCGCCATCGACAATAAGGTCCCTTTTCATAGATAATGCCTCATATTACGCCACCGTTTCAACTTTGGTAAGACTAAGGTGTAGTGGCAGTGATCAAATCAATATGCTAACCTAACCTAACCTAACCTAACCCCCGAGAAACCTGGGGAAAAATGAGGTAATGTATGTATGTTCGAGATTAATTATGATCTAAAAACCAGTTTATAAATATAGCTATATAGTACTGTTACTACTTGAAATAAAAACAAATTAAAATATTTTCTGAAATTAATTTAATTTGTTCTAATACGTTTCAAATTTATCTATTTACTTTAAATCCCCGGTTTTGGGTCACAGACTTACCTACGTCTACCAAATTTCAACTGCTTAATTAGTTCAGTAGTTTCGGAGCAAAGAGGCTGTGACAGACACACAAGTGATCCTAAGATATAAGGGTTCCGTTTTGAGGCACGGAACTTTAAAAAATGATATCAATTTCCTAATCAAGTTAGTTCTTACACGATCAAGTGATTGCAGACTCCTTTCTCTCAAGATGACAAGACATATCCATCTTTAGATCTGATCTGAGTGGGTTTGACGGAATGCGCGCACCGTGTCCAGATTGGATAACAGAAATTGGTGATGGCCATTACGAAATACTGAAACTCAAGCTAGATCTACCAGTGTATCCTAACCTTTTCAGTCCGGTCACCCCTAATGACTAACTAGGGAACCTGATTTTACCCCTCCTCCCAATGGTAATAAAAAAATAAAACGTGTACGTTTGTTGTATTGTTATATTAGGTTAGCTTATTACCCCCGTAAAATACCAGTTTTATCCCCACGGGGGTAATTACCCCCAGGTTAGGAACCACTGATCTAAGTCAACCGACCATGCCAAGATATAGCATAAGGACATCTTTGTATTTATATATGTACTGTATTAATGCATTTTTGTAAAATACGTGTAAGTTAAAGTATGGTACCCCATCATCACCCGGAACCCGCTGTAGTATGGAACCCTCCTACGTGTGTAAAAACATATATCAAACCCTACTCGATAATTATCTTACGATTAATTGTTATAATTTATAATTACATAACCGAGTTCATTATACGAAATCCGGAAAAAACATAACTCATACTATGGATATCCGGATTGTGACAATGCGTCACACACGCCATGAGAACCTACGTTCTTCCCATTCATTGATAGACGTCACGCTATTCAAGATTTATTTGAAATGAAACCTTGTGTATAAGGCCGTATGGTTGAGTTTGCTGTTGATATATGTAAGTGACATATGTCGGAGTAGTGGGATGTCGTTGTAGATTGTAGATCAATGTCTGTCGAACAATGTGACGAATTACAATTTATAAACAGGCGTTTATTTTAAGTTTATTTGTAGATAGTTTATATTATTATGTGTTTCTTAAATAAATTTCTACCAGCTCTTAAAAAAATTACAAACAATATCTGGAGCTGACTTTTGTATTATGTTTTGATGGCATAGTAAGAATTGTTTTGTGCCTTTTGAAGATCGACACAGGAATGTCAATCAACTTATTTAAAAACTATAGTTTGCGCGAGGAATCGTTTGTCAGTGGAGTGGAGTATTTGACGCTTGCGGCAGTAATGCAGTCGGTGACATTACTACAAGTACTACAACAGTACTGCAACGCGACCATTACTCAAATGAGTCAAAAATCGATGTTGATGCCTGGATATTTGACAATTTTGCAGTAATGCAGTCGGCAGTAATGTCGCGCTGCAATACTGCACAAGTAATTCTGGTGTAGTCTGGTATGCTAGTGTATTATATAACACCAAAATCAAGTGACTGTTACTAGCGAATTTTTTGCCAGACGTTAAATTGGTTAGATGATACATTTCTTATTATACTTACCTAAGTTTATACATCTCTGAAACTATGTATTATCAAAGTGGCTAAAAATATAGGTACAGCTTAAAATCTATTAAGCAATTGAAATCGTTTAATTATTACTTAAACCTAAATAAAACCATTTTTTTATAAATTAACAAAAATGTACAAACACTAATCTTGTTGCCAAAACGAAACACTTAACATTATTAGATTAATTAATATATAGAGTCTGTGCGGAAAGAGAAGAGTGGTGGAATGTATGGTGCCCAATACATTCCACGACTCTTCTCTTTCCGAATTAATACATAATATAATAGATAATATAATTCATTCCATTTACATGGATTATCTCGTCAAATTTATGCGCTACAAGATGCGCAGACATCTCATGCATAATAAACTCATTATTTTACTAGTCGTATTTCATTTACAGCACTTAATGCATATTAAAATATATAAAGAAATTGCGTAAAAGATCGTATATTTACATAGATGATTAACTTTTAGGATTTATCGTCGTATTTAACTAACTTAAACAGTAGTTATAAGGCCCTGTGTGTAAGCAAAAAGTCCCACTATGTTGCTTGCCATAAGAACGATTTGACAGGTTATTCGTATAAAGATACAAGCAAATCTCGTCCTTATGGTAAGTGACAAAGTGGGACCTTTTAGATTTCGACACAAATTATGAACATCATGACCTTTTCTAAACTAACTTTGAAAAATAAGCAAAGTTATTGAAATATTTTGTAATAAAACAATAGTAGATTCAAGTAGATTTAAAAGTTGTGGACAAATTTGTGTCGGTCAAAAAGTAGATTCGCCCAAATACGAATGGCCCCAGTTATTTTTGTATTACAGACTAATCTGACAACTCGACCAACAGGCCAAAATTTCTCGAATCCACAAGGGCTCTCTTAACAGCCTCAACTCACTGTATTTGTACTTAATCAATGTCACCGATGACATTCATAATACAGCTCTTAAGAGCCAACAGGAGTGGTCATTTCTCCATACAAACGTACTTGACTGTTTCCTCCGTGGGTTTCGAAGCTAGAGCAATGATTTTTTTTAACACAGATTAATATTGTCAATATCTGTGTCGGACCGTTTTGCTTTTTTTGATCATTTTGTTTTTTAAGGCGCTAGAGCCCTTCATAAATGGCCTAATTGACTATGCCGCAATGAGAGGCGTGGTATTCGAAACTGATATCAATTAGCCAAAAAAGCAAAACGGTCCGAAACAGATAATTTCATAATCATTTAGATTTCCAAATTTGGTTACGATTGGTTAAGTTTTGCAGGAGGAAACAGTCGAGTACGAAACCTCGATTTTTAGGAGCCTTTTCCGTTAGCGAGACGGGTATATTTACCTAAAATATTTAAATCTCAGCTCCTGTTTCGTCTTAAGTTAGTTAAGTTTCGTTATTTCGACGATACAATGTTATGAGTGTTACGTGGGTTGAATGACCTTTATTAATCATTAACTTCATTAAAGGTTTCCTTATGTCATACTGGCATGGATAAGCTTTTCGCTTGGAAATTATGTAATGAGTATTGTGAGGCAATAAACAAGGGCTGCTTGGTGAGTTATTATAGCCGGGAGTTTAGAGTCCGTCTTAGTTAATGTTGTACCGACAAAGTGTCACAGCGCCATTATAAACACCATATTACTCATAGGAATTGTGCATTTATGGTAACGCTTCCACACACTGTCGTTTGCCAAGTCACAGTATAGAGTCTGTCCGGAAAGAGAAGAGTCGTGGAATGTATTGGGCCCCATACAGTCAACGATTCTTTTCTTTCCGCACAGACTCTAAGCTTAGAGTCTTAGACGGAGTCTAGGATTTGAGGGAAGACTATTTTAATTCATAAAGAAGTTAATAGATTTCGGGCTGGTTGTTCCAAACCTTCTTTTAAAGTCTGGATTTATTTTGCTGAAAACGTAGCGTTGAAGTTGCGCGAAGCTTGGGGTCCACATGAGAATTTCGATTAGGTACAAGCAGAATTTGGCATTCAGGAAAAACTGCATACTTTTTAGCCCCGCCCTTCCCTACTTAAGACGGCGTCACTTTATCTAAGTAACTTGAATTAAAGCCTGTAACTACGTCGTAAACCGTAGCTCCAAGTTTCCAAGGTAAAAGGGAAACCCATCTCATTATCACTGTTTATTACGAAACTTACGATTTGAAATCGGGAAGTTTTCTTGTACCTACCTATCGGTACCTACTCGCAATGCCATCCATGAACTTTATCCGTGCTCGTCACAAGAACAAACCCTTACCGGGATTTGAACCCGGCACATGCAGCTTCGTGAGCTTCGTAGGCGGGGTGACTATTATTACGTGCACTTCGTGTCGTTTGTAGTGCGCGTTTGGTATTTACTATTTAGACAGGTCTAGGGAAATCTACCGAACCCGGTTTTGTTTACTAAATACTGCCTAGGCGACGAAGGCCGAGGTGACATGTACATTATGCACAAACAAACATGAAAAGTCCTTGCTACGTAAGATAAGAATCAACACAGTAAAACACGTTGTCAGGGCTACTACTAAATACTACGGCGTGAACCGATTAACATAAACAAACACAGAAGATGCTTGCTTTCTACAAGTTCGTGTTCCGGACACGTGGGTCGGTGAACTTTGTCAAACGTAAACTATTGATATTATTGAATAACTGCTGTTAAACGGGTAGTAAAGTCATTGTCACACCTACTATGTACACGTTAGCGAAAGTCGTAAATAAATCTTTACAAATATATGTTCACTAATAAAAAAGATAAAAAAAAACACTCGACTGAAGTCTATTTTTTTATTCGGTAGACTAAAATAACATTTCATAATATGAAATGACACATGATGTTCATATTATGAAATCTAATTTTAGTCTACCAAATAAAAAATAGACTGTAGTTCAACACCTCCCAACTATGATCCAAAACTAATATTTTGGTTTAGGTATGAATCAGGGATGTTGCGGATGCCGATTTTTTGACATCCGCGGATGCGGATGCGGATTTTTAAAGGCTCACATCCGCGGATGCGGATGCGGATGTCAAGATAGTACCATAAAAAACGTCAAATATTACATTGTAGTAATTTTTATTTAAAAAAACTGGCCAAGTGCGAGTCGGACTCGCGTTCCAAGGGTTCCGTACATTAAGTCCCACTCACGCTTGACTGCTCATTTCTAATAGGTTTTTTTGGTTAATGACTAAATTACCTAGCAGTCTAGCACTTACGCCGATGCTAAGACGTTCCTGTACCGACCTGTTCCACATCCGCATCCGCATTAAATCCGCATCGATTTTATACGGATGCGGATGCGGATGTTGAAAATAATGCGGAAGTTCCGCGGTTGCGGATGCGGATGCGGATATTCGCAACATCCCTGGTGTGAATATATTATAATTATAAATCTAGAGTCTAGACACGCGGTACTGATCCAGCCAAGTTTTATTGGTACCTATTTGTAATTAAATACGTGGACACTGTGAACTTTAGTTCTGTTACAGTAAAGTGTCATTCAATAGAACTTGCTAACTATGTAAACAAAAGTTACTAGTAATTTGACATTCAGTGTAAATTTTAGTATGGCGGTTTGTTTAGATAGTTAGCAAGTTCTATTGATTGACACTTTACTTATAGTATTGGACTATGGTATGGTGGTAAATATATTATGTAATTATTATAATATCGAAAACTACGTACCTAGGTATCAGTAGACACGGAGCCTTCATTAAGACATTATAACAAGGAAGAAAACCCTACACTGAGTTATTTTCGTCTAAATAATGTAATTTCATATTCAGTCATCCATACATAACGCATGAACAAGTATGAGACACGTGTAAACCGATATCGTCATCGTACCAACGGCCCAATTCGATCAATGCTTATAAGACGTCACAGCGATACGATACCGATCAGTCAGTGTCTAAAGTGACATTGCTTCAACCACAACGTCACTTTTGATAAAAAAACGTCACTTTTGACACCGACATCGGTATCGTATCGCTATGACATCTTATAACCATTGTTCGACTTCGAATTGAGCCATCAAATTAATCTCTTTTTACCGTACACTCTCACTCTCAATGTAAACGTGACTGGTATAGTACCGGTAAGTACATTTCAGACCTATATGTATTTAAATTTGAACTTAATAACGTGTGTCGTTGCGTTCATTTTGCTTTGAACGAATTTTGAGCACTAATTTTAAGATGTAGGCACACATACATAACATGAAATTAAACCTTATTAGGCTTCCGTTATGGTTGTTTTTTGTTTGACTAGGTATTCGGAACCTGTTTCTCTACAGGTTCTGCGAATCGGAAACAATTTAAATATGTCGTAACATCCCGTTGTCTGTGCATGTAATAATTGATAGTGGTTTTATCTGATCGTGACACCACGCCCCGTTACATTATTTATATGTCGGTCGGTCGTGGTCACCACGAGTCTCAAGTATCGGGCGGGGTATACTTGAAATACGAAGTAAAGTATGTTACATAATATATGTGCACTATATGCAGCTTCTGAAAAAACTGATACTTATGAGCAAAGCTACTCGTACTATAGTCATAAGAAACTTCATGTTACGAAGTACGGATTCGACAGTCATCAATCACTCAGACATTACATAAGTCCATTAATATCAAATCACCGCTCACTGTATATAAATTAATTACAATTAATTGTTAACGATGAATTGAATTATTAAATTAATTTTGCTTCGGGAACTCTGACCTTAAACGCAAAGCAACCTATCGCCATACTGGTACTCCGGTTAGGCCCGTAACGAACACTAGTGTGGGATCTCATTGTTTCTGCTGAATTGGAATCAGTTATTACGGCAATCTTCTAATTACCCAATAGTTTCGCAGGTTCACATAATCATAGGGTAATCTTTTACGATAATCTATGGAAGTTGGTTTAGAATTTCCTTAAGTCAGTGAAATATAACCCTCATTTGTTTTTTCAGATAACTACAATGTATAAATTGTGAAGAAAGTTCACTTAACATGACGTAACGGGAAAATAGGAGCGAAAATGGAAAATATTTTGATTATTTGATAATAAAGAAAGCTATTTTATAATTTAACTTTTTCAGTTAGGTATGTTTATGTCCAAACTCTGAAAATATGCACGAACATCTTTATACTTACCTAAAACTAAGCTCTAATACACAAGCCAACTCTGTCAGTAGAAAAAAGCTCGGAATTCATTATTTGTATGGGAGATCGATCCTTCCCGCCTGTTTTTCTTTGCCGCCTTTTTCTACTCATAAATCGGATGGATGATGATGCTGCGTAAGTAAAAAGGAGTTACAGTACGCATGTAAATTAAAAAAAAGCATGCCATAAAAAAAAATTTAACGTGACCTCGCCCTTAATAAAACTCGGAGATCGACCCTGTCTTTTTAGACAAAGTCAGAAAGCTCATTATTCAATATTTTTACAATAAAACAATTGCTGCTGGAGTAGTAAACTTTTAACTTTTAATTTGATTCTCGGCGTTTGTGAAAAAAATAACAGTTTAAAACTGGAGCTCAGTAACGACTTTGCAATGCATTCGCATTTCCTCTTAAACGTTGTTACACTTACAGAAAGTCAAGCAATTAAAACTCTTACGTGACCTTAATGGCTCTTACGTGAGTGTATACAAATTATAGTAATAAACTGTATGCTTTCAACATGTCCTTTAGTGTTTACCATCTCTATTCAAAAGCCAACTCTATTGTAGGGCAAGTAGATTGTTATTGCAGTATCTCAGTATTGAAATATACGACGTTATAGAAGTTATGGGGCATTTGGTTGTGTGCATTGTCTAACCTAGTCGAGACTATTGTCGTGAGAAAAAAATAAGGTAAATGTAGAATCCTCTTTAGTGTGAAATGTTTAGAATACGAACAGGTGTCTGACCTCTTTAGTTTGTTGGTGTTTTGTAATTTGCGAGTCTGAGAATTTTATAATAAATTATTTTGACACAGCTTGATTAGGCAAAATTAAGGCCAGAGCTGATGTGATATTAATCTGACTGAATTTGTATTATATCTGGTTTGGTTGTATTAGACAGTTTTTATTGATTGATTGTTTTCCGTAACGGCTGACGTTTACATACAATAAATATCATAGGCACACATTAACAGAACTTGAAAATACGAAAATTTCCCCCTTACATCATAAAATGCCGAACTAATCATATTCTACACTCGACTTGTCAATTTACTCAAACAAACATCGATGACTCACTCAAACGTCGTTTTACACAAAAGAAAATTTCACTTTCGTAATACACACATTTCTTGGCAAATATTACGAGTCAGCTTTCCAACGTATACGTTAACTCAATAATGATATGCCCAAACACGATCACAGGAATTACGAAACTCTCGAGTATTATAAATATTCAGTAAATAATATAAACCGTTGACCGGTTTCCGCCTGCACTTATGTAATCTGCCAGCCTATTATGGATAGCTTTATCCATCTTTATCCACGTGATAAAATAACTGTCACTGTTTAACACCGTGGGAAAGAAAGTGACGGACACCGTTTTATCACGCTGTCACGTAGACAAGAACGACCATCATATCCGTACTGAACATCATTGTTGTGATCCACTTTTTAACGCGTTTAAAGGACTCGAAATGTCAAGGTGGTGAAATTGTGGAAACTACGGATAAGTTTTGCAATGGATATTTAGCGAAACTCTTATAGGTGTCGTAAGGCGAGATGGTTTCAGTGGTTACGCAAGAGGTCACAATCCAGGTTACGTAATAACTCGTGTCGCCCACATGTAGAAAACGTACTTTCTACCAAACATAACCACCTGTTTGTTATCTCTATGTGTAAATTGTGTAAATTAATACAAAGATGCGACATCGGAGATTTTTGAGCTTTTAGTTTTAGTTTCAGGGCTTGGAATAAGAAGATGATATGTTCGTTCGTTTATCGATTTTTTATGCAAAAAAGTATTTTACAATACAACTAGAATTAATTATGATACATTAAAATTACTATTTACATAAATACATTTAGGCACCGTAATTTTTTGTTCTACTTAAAACTAAGTCGCCGGCAAAGCAGGTATCACATGGGGACGCTCGGCGCGGTGTTTAGTAGGGGCCGGACTGGCCGGGGGGGCCGTACGAGGAGCTGACTCCGCCGGAGCCACCGCCGATGCTGCCACCGTGTCCGCCGCCGATGCTGCCGCCGTGTCCGCCGCCGATGCTGCCGCCGTGTCCGCCGCCGATGCTGCCGCCGGAGATGCCGTGTCCACCACCGATACCACCGCCAATGCTACCGCCAGAGATGCCACCAATGCCAGAGCCGCCTCCGATTCCACCTCCGATAGATCCACCTCCGATAGAGCCACCCTCCTTCTGGGTCTTGTACTTGATGAAGTAAACTTCGGGTTTGGAGGGCTGGGTGGGAGCGGCGGTGGGGATGGTGATGTCGGGCTGTTCGTCCGGTTTCTTGACCAACACGTAGACGAGGGTCTTCTCCTCGTTTTGGGCCTGGGCGGGGATGATGGGCGCGACGGGGGCGGGAGGAGCGGGCGCCTTAATGAAGATGATCTTGTAGTGCTTCTGGGGGACGCCGCCTCCGCCGATGATCTGGGGGCGCTGTTCTTCGGGTTCTGGGGGAGGAACGTGGACGTAGATGTGTTTCTGGACGATGGGAGCGCCACCGAAGCCGCCGCCGAAGCCGCCGCCGAAACCGCCGCCGCCGCCGCCGGAGGAGAATCCGCCGCCGGAGGAGAAGCCGCCACCGCTGCCGCCGCCGATTCCGAAGCTGCTGGAGCTCAGACCACCGGAGGAGAAACCGCCGCCTCCGTGTCCGCCGCCGGAGGAGAAGCCACCAGAGAAGCCACCGCCGTGACCACCACCGGAGGAGAAACCGCCTCCGTGACCACCGCCGGAGGAGAATCCACCGCCGCCACCGCCACCGGGAGCGTTGTAGCTGTAGCCCGCCTCGGGCCTGGCCGAGCCGAGTGCCGCTACGGCAGCTAATACCTACGGAAAACAAAACACTTTTATATAACATGTAAATCACTGCAACTCCAGGACAGAACACTAAAATTGCCAATCCTTAGCACGTCACTCAAAATCCAAATTGCGGCCCGATTGATTCACCATAAAAAAACAATTTTGAAAAAGAACCACTCGATTACAAGAAATCAATTTAGACAAAAACTACGGTCCACTTGAATTGAAATTTGGAAAAACGATTATCGGGTAACATAAGACGTGTCGACATAAGGAAGCGTGAGGTCACGGGTCACAACACTTTCACTGCACGGTACCTACCAAGAATGCTTTCATGTTGACTCGCGGAGGCGCCGAGGTTGTGTGATGCTCCGTACAAAATCCGTACGCTTTTATACTGCCGTGAGCTCCACACCTCTCTCCCTGTGTCTTCCTAACATTCGGCCTTCGGGCATATGAGAATTATGAATTTAATGACACTAGTAGAATTCGTCTTCGGTGAAAACAATGATCGTAACGGTCATCGGTGCTTGAGGTAGGTAATAGCATTAACGTATCAGTGCGTGATTAACCTCTTACATATAACCAGGATCTTGACTGAATTTTTAGTCATCTTTTAGCATTTTTTTCGAGAACGATTTTTTCTGCTCTATACAGCACAACCGAGGGTTGCACTCACGATTTTTGACCAGTATACATATGGAAGGTATAGGATGCCAATTTTATTGACGTTGATGATCATGTTTCTGATGTCCTTTGACAAGTTTTTATCCTTTCAATTTCGTAGGTCACTGTCACACTGAATTCACTTAAAGGTTTATTACACAACATCCATAATTTAGCATTTGCACGGTCCTAAATTATTTATATTTACATAAATTATTGAACAGTACTTACTTATTTATTCAAGATCAATTTTCCCAAATTGGAACTTGGATTGGCACTTATTAGTAGGTACTTAAAGTCCTGGAAGTACCTAGTAGGCTATAATAATAAAACATTTCGACACTGCCTTTGGCTATCTACGTAATTTTCCTTCCATAAACATGGTCAAAGGCCATGGTTACGCCCGGTAAACCCAAATATCTTAATTTGTACAAATTTATGACATTTGTGATGATACATAATATTGCTTGATGTTTCATAACCCCCAAAAACTTAAAGACTTACCAAGAATAGAGTTAATCCCAAGATTGCATACAATCTTGACGTTTGGGCGATTCTATTTTTCACTATCGAAAACTTTGTATTTACCATGTATATTTGTTTTGTAATACCTATGTACTTTAGTTTCAATTGATATTTGCGGTTAGATTTATTTCATAATTGAAGTGTGTTTTTTTTGGTTGTATTTAAATTTCATGTTGACGTGTAAACGTGCCCTATTTGCTGGATAAATGTTGATGTTTGATGTTTAAATGTTTTAATGAGTTCCCGATATAGGATGACTCACGCTAGACCGGGCCGGGCTCGGGACGAGGCGTCCGCTATGTCGTTTTCTATGACGGCTGACCGGTGATCACGTGGTGTTTTCCATAGAAAACGAAGCGCCGGAAGCTCCGGCTCGGCCCCGGCCCGGTCTATACTTCGTTTTTTTAGCATTAGAAATTTGGTAAACAATCTTGATGTGTCTTTTAATTGAAAAACACATTTTAAAAATAAGTTACGGTAAATGTGTAACAATTATGAATCTAATACGATCTTTTATAGTCTTCTGCTTTCTTAAGTAATAGTTATTGAATTTTAAAAAGTGTTTTTCAATTAAAATACATGTCAAAATCGCTTATCTTCTTTCAAGTTCTTTCTAATGCAAAAAAAAACGAACTATAGCGTGAGTCATCCTTATTTCGGCACAGTTGCACATGCCATCTTCACGCATATTTTTCATAATGTTAAAACAGAAACTTTTATGTAAAGATTTCAGGGATAAGATCACAAGAATGATTTCTTATTTACCTATTCGAGATAATAAATAATATCTGGGAGACCGAGCTTTGCTCGCAAAACATATAAAAATGCAAAAATCGATTTTTCGTCCCATAAAATTTCGGCAAAATCCGACTTAAAGAGGTTACACACAACTTAGTTTGCTCATTTCTCACTATTATTTACTAGTGGCTCCGTTAGCAGTAGGTACAGTTGCTAAGCGGGTGAGGTGTTTACAATTACCTTGACACGCTCTTATTCTCTTAATAATAAAGTCGCGTCAATGTCATTTTGAACACGGGGCCCGCTTAGCAACTTCTGGTGCTGACTGTACACCTCGCGAGCATAACTTTTTTGTGGTGCGCGTGCCGCGACCGCTGCAGGGGTACGGTCTTGGTAGCTCAGATGGCAGAGCACTATACTAGTGATCTAGTAGTCGTGGGTTCGACGGCGATACGGGACCCCGTAAACCCGCAAGCGCCGCAACAAACATCTACAACAAATGCTGTGGCCAATGATGATGATGAACTTATAACTCAAGTCAGTGTAAAGTTAGCATAGTCCAGCGGTTCTCAATCTTTTTTTTGACGGAACCCTTTTGGAAAGCGAAATACTTGATGGAACCCTACAATACGGTGGCGGCATAGTAAAATTTTTCGAGGCGACTAAAGCATAGTGTTCTAAATTCTTGCGGAACCCCTGCAGGGGTGTCGCGGAACCCTAGGGTTCCGCGGAACACACTTAGAGTATGGCTGGCATAGTCGGACTCTAATGAGTAAAATGACGTAATTTTTATAACAGTTAGGTACTCAAAACAAAATGCTGCATGCTTGGTAACTATATGTCGTCACGAATCTTTCATACTAGAGTTTAACGAGCATACAGCTGCAGAGATAACTGACCCCCCTGCATAGAAACTTGTTTGCAGAGGTACGTTAAGTATCTCTGCAGCTTACTGTACCTACGACACCAAGATTCACATTTAAATTTTCTTATTGGTTATTCATAAAATACAGCACTTTGTCCTCTGAAATACCGTTTTCTCGAATTCCTTTTGTTAAAAATACTCTCCACTCGTAATATTATTCAACAAGCTAAATATGTGCATTAAAATGCATTAAGGTATATTTTAACGTAAAAAAGTCGTATGACTATGAACCTAGTAAGGAAATAATACATTTTTTTCTACTGTCTGATCATAACAGTTGGAAAAGCTTATTCAAGCGCTCTTTGAATAAATCATTAACCTGGAGATCGCAAATTATCGTTATTAAAAAGCCATAAATTTTTCTAAACCTTTGAAAACGGCATTGGCAATGGTAAGGTTTGGTTAGACTTTTGACCTTTCTGACAATCCGATGGATTATGAAAAAAAAACATGAAAATTTGGCAAGTGAAATATCGACATAACATATTTTGAGGTTGCGGTAGGGAACCTAATGAGTCAAAATAAAACGAATTAATGACATCTTACCAAAATCTGCTTAGTATTTTACTAAATGTCTATATAAATTGACTTTTAAAGTGATAATCTTCTTTACTTATGGCTTAACTCTTTACGTACCTACGTCGTATTAATTGTGCCTATATGTAACCGCAAAATTGAAACACACTTGAAATAAAAATATACCATTCGGGCGGGTCAGAATTCATATTTCAATTCAATTCAAACCCCTAGGGCCTTACCATGATGTCTTATTGCGATTCTGTTTAGGACCTAAACTGAATTGCTAAAGGACGGAGCTACATAATACATAACTCCCTCCTTAGCAATTCAGTTTAGGTCCTAAACAGAATTGCAATAAGACATGGTAAGGCCCCTGTACTGTCTAAAGTGCTTCAGCAGTTGACATACCAACAGTAATACACAAGATTTTCGTGACATTATCGCGTCTGTAAATCGGCGTTGCAAATACGAGTATGTATCACAAGATACTCGTATAATAACATACGGCACTCTCTTGACCTTTTTGGCAAGAAGTCTTCGGATGTTGCATTGCGCTTTCGACCACCGACCGCGAGCTCACTCGTGTGCCAACGTAGTAGTCTCTAGCGAATTTGTTATCATTATTTTTAAATTTAGATTGTGCCAATGTAAAGAAGATATAATAATTATTTTTAAAGTCTGATAATAATTATTTTTAAGAATAATCTTTGTCGATGTTTTTGTCAGAGTTGGATAAAGTTTGGTAGGTTAGTATATAGGAATAGTTCTTCATTCTGTGCCGAATACAAATTAGAAGCACTCTATCGTAGTTTATCCTACAAAAGTGTCACTTAATTACGAAGTGTTTTTTATTTTTGATTTATGAATTTTTATAAAAGTTAGAAGCTTAAATTTGTATATGGAATTCGTTTTTCGCTGTTAACTCTAACTAAAATACGAGTAGTTAATCAAGAAATCGTAAAAAATCTAACGTAGGCATTGTAGGTATACATCAAAATTATGTAAAATATTGTCCATAATGTCAATATCCAGAGAGGAAAATGGGGACTACTTTTGTATGGAGAAGCTTCCGTCCCCTTTCCTCTTAAAATCCGTCTCTGTGTGTGGGAATCGTATATTTACACATAAAGATTAAAACGCATAATAGGTACGTATGTAGTTATGTACGCTTACCGAATTAGCGTTAAATATTGATTTAAAGATGTGTACTTAAAAATGCGCGTATTATCATCTACATACGTGTGAATTTTGGGATTTCTCTGTTTACAAAGTACAATTCATGAACATATTTATTTTCAGAAAAAATGTTTTTTGAGGTTTCTGAGGATTTTGGAGGAAGCGCCTATAAATCAATACATATATGTGACGTTATCTATGAAAAGGGACCTTATTGTCGATGGCGGTTACGCCATTATTAACGATGCTCCGATATAATTACAATGCCGCGCGACGCTGTGCGGCGTAAACGCCATCGACAATAAGGTCCCTTATTATGATAAGGGGCATTATCTATGGATAATGCCCCATATCACTACATAGTATAAAACAGTCGCTTCCCGCTGTCTGTCTGTCCCTATGTATGCTTAGATCTTTAAAACTACGCAACGGATTTTAATGCGTTTTTTTTTAATAGATAGAGTGATTCAAGAGGAAGATTTATGTATAATTTGTTAACCCGTGTGAAGCCGGGGCGGGTCGCTAGTTTATTGTAAAGTAATAACCGCGGTTACGGGGTTTTTCTTCTAACTGCCCACGCGCATGATTTATCGGGTTCATGACAGCGTCGATCGCAGCGCTTACATTTCAATTTGAATATAATTTTCTGGTCTGCGTTTTGAGTTATTGCAGTTTATCGGAGAGTTCAAGGAGTTATTTAGAACGCCTGGGGTTGAGGTAGAGATATCGTCAATACAAATTTTATAAGTTTGAAACCATTAATTGGCACATTTACCTACTTTTTAAGCTCCGACGTTTCGAGGACGGCATTGTCCCCGTGGTTTCGAAAAAAGTAATCTTTCAGAAAACTTATGGTATTATCGTAACTAAAGGGAAAATTATGTTAAAAAAATTTAGTCCCAAATTGGATTTTCGTGTTTATTCCGCACAGTATGAGGCGCTTTTCAAGCTTACCCAATATTATGAAAAACTGACGAAAAATAAAAAACCGGCCAAGTGCGAGTCGGACTCGCGCACGGAGGGTTCCGCACCATCAACAAAAAATAGAGCAAAACAAGCAAAAAAACGGTCACCCATCCAAGTACTGACCCCGCCCGACGTTGCTTAACTTCGGCCAAAAATCACGTTTGTTGTATGGGAGCCCCACTTAAATCTTTATTTTATTCTGTTTTTAGTATTTGTTGTTATAGCGGCAACAGAAATACATCATCTGTGAAAATTTCAACTGTCTAGCTATCAAGGTTCGTGAGATACAGCCTGGTGACAGACGGACGGACGGACGGACGGACGGACGAACGGACAGCGGAGTCTTAGTAATAGCTGGTCCCGTTTTTACCCTTTGGGTACGGAACCCTAAATCGGCCCAGATAGTCCTATAGGTACTTACCTCGTTTTTTTAGCATTAGAAAAAGGGTAGGTAAACAATCTTCACGTGTATTTTTATTTAAAAATACTTTTGAAAAAGAAGTCTCAGCAAATACTTATTACGTAACAATTATACACCATTTATAATTTGTTAATTTACATTCTTTTCGTTTCATAAGTAACATTTATAAATTTTTCAACGTTTTTCAATAAAAAACTAGGTATAGTTCAGGAAAGCCCCACTCAACCCAATCAAAGCGGCATATCAACGGACCTCGGTACAATTATGTCATAGAAAGAGCTTTGTTTTGCAAATGGCAAATAAGATGTAACCGTAACGGGTTGCGTCAGACTAACCCGCGATCTGGATAATCAGGAAGTGACTAATGTTATGGGTAGGTCCTTGTTTAAGAGTGTTTGATGATGGTTTGATGTGTTTAACTTGACTGTGTCACGCTACTGAATACGGTTAGCGTGACTCACGGCCCGATTTGGGTACACATTGGTTAGTGTTAAATGTAATTTCATACCTACATTATACCTAGCTAGGGTTTGCACGATGGATCCGAAATGTATGGGAAGATCCGCGGATCCGGATCCAGATCCGGATAATTTCATACATTTCGGATCCAGATTGCAAACCCTATATCTAGCCATACTTTCGTAGCAAATTTATGAACTCACATTTCGCTAGAATCGCCTGCTTGCGCCTTCTGGAAACACTGGGACGATGTACATATGGGGTCCAGAGGCGTAGTTTATAATTTATTATAGGTAATTTAGTATAGGTCTCACTAACATAAGATTAAGGGAATGTACACTAACACTATGGACATGGTCCAAAATAAAATATATTGAATTGAATTGAATTGAATTGAATGAACACTAATTAATGTGTAAATCTAGTCTAAGACAAATTGCGAGAACTTACAAAGGAATAATAGCAGGTTATTTTAAAGTAAGATTTTAATTTAAGGTAAGTACTAGGTACGTAGTCCTATGTTACGAAATTTTCTATGAAAATGTTGTACCTACATATCAATTCAGTTTAGTGTGAGAATGTAGATTATACAATTGCATAGAAGCTTCTTTCTACTCTCTTTAGATACTGATTGTTATATACTTTGAACGAACTTTTGATAATCTCCATTAGGTACATACAAATTTATTTCTGAATTACATCTTTATAATAAGCTTTTAAGACACTATTAATATGTAACGTGGCCATAAATGCAAGTAAATAATATGATAATTAATCGGACACAGCCATTTCAGAAATACACCACTTTATAATTTCCCCACAACAGCATGCGCTACAACAGTTCTGTCGAGACGTGAACGTAATATACACATCGTGATCTGTATCGAACGCACATCATTATCATATCATCCGTTACGCGATAGATGCGTGGACTTTATGTTCAGGGCATTGAGGTCAAAATCGATTCACAAAGAGACTGGGTTAATAATGATGTCTCACAGACTGACTGAGACGGGGAAATAGTTAACGGGAGGTCTGATATTTATGCTTGTCACTGCTGAGACATATGTGACATGAAAGATTCAATTAATCTGTTTTTTACACACTTGTATTCAGCTTCAGACAATGCAATAATATTCTAACATGGAGCTGATCTGATGATGCGGTCGGAAGGTAGGTAGCCAAAGGAACTCCTCGATGCAAGAACACAAACATATCGAGTTTAGGCTCGTTATAGGAAGTACTTGATAGACATATGTGAGAAGTACTAAGTTTGTGTAAACCTTGTGCGTTGAAACGCTTAAGGTACAGTACACCCAATATGATCACGAGGGTTTAACATAAACATAGCTCCCTTGTAAAACAAATAACTATTATTCCCATAGAATCTCAAAGACTAGACGTCAAGGACGCCCCCTAGCGTGGGCGGGTGCACAGATAGGGCGCACGCATGCGGGTGCCGTTGTAGGTAAAATAAAATCCGTCGCACGCGTCCGTATTTTTCGTTAACCCGCTCATCCGCCCGCGCTACCGCGCCGGCAATCAGACGCCCTAAAATAATTATTATAAGTACAACAAAGAGTCAGGGAAACGAATTGTTTGGTACTTCAAAATCGTTAATACTCAACACTCGACCGATGTCACGGAGTGACGTAAAACGTAATAAAAGCTTTTAAAAGAATAAGAATAAGAATAAGAATTCGTTTATTCATGGCAAACTAACTACATTTAATACAAACGTATTACAAAAAGTATATTTTAAACAGAAATTATAGTTTACCACGAAATGGTCTCGCCTCAGCATAATGCTAACCCGAAAGTCAGCGCTGGTCTTCCGGCGAGACCATTTTAAAACGTCGGCCCATATCAATAGGAATAGGTACATCAAATCTAACTGTCTGTCTGTATGTATGCTTAGATCTTTAAAACTACGCAACGGATTTTGATGCGGTTTTTTTTAAATAGATAGAGTGATTCAAGAGAATTCAAGAGGAAGCCGGGGCGGGTCGCTAGTGATTGATATACAAAGTAACTCAGATCAAAAATATTTCGCCTTTTTCCGCCGCCGCTTATTTAAGTAATTTCCTTAGTAGGTACGTTATTTACTTTTGCGTTATTATGAGCTCAAATCGAATGAACGAGAAGAAAGCGGTTGCAAAATCGATGTTACGTATCAGTCAATACGGCAAATCGAGCGGAAGTGACGGGTCCAGGCCGTGACGGGTCATGTACGCCGCGTTTCAGGTCACTCTATGCTTAGACAGAATAGAGGCTTAGGGCTCATTTAGGGCCCGATTCGGATTTTGAACTAGATATCATCAGATATCTATTAGACATCAGTGACATCACTAAGACACGACAACGATATTTTTAAGATCCAGCCTGTCAAATTTGAATGGTTTCCACAATGGCTAAAACGTCTCGTTATGTATTTTTTTAGATCTAAAAAAGATTTTAAAACGATCTTATTACGATAATTTAACGTACTAAAATGACATTGGTTGCCCGAATTGAACTGCAAAAGATATTTAGAATAGTATAGAATAGAATAGAATATAATTTATTCGTAAGCACAGACAATACATAATATGACAGAAAACACAAAATAAGATTAAAGTGCCACGAAATGGCCTCATCTCAGCATGTTGCTGGTGGTTTCCAGCGCTGGTCTTCCGATGAGACCATCAAGTGAGAAGAATATTTGAAATCTAAACTACCTACCAGGTATCTAGTATCTAGTACATATTGTATCGTTCTCTTCTCTACAACGGATCTTGTTTTCCGAATACCGTGATTAGACGGCGCGCGAACTCGTTTACGATTTTAGTTACATTGCGGACCATTGAGGTTACATCAATTCAGCCGACCGATCAAACGGCGCAATGTAAAGAAACTCGTATGCCGGTTCTCGCACCGTCGAAATGAGCCCTTAGGGTCTCCCCAGATCGGGTCGAAGTGGACTCGGCAAAAGCCGATAGGAAAAAGCTTTGTGTCTCATGCAATAAGAAGGAAAAATACGTCGACACGTCGGCAGGCGCCGGCCGATGCGAGCCGAGCCGAACGACGAATTTTTCGCTCTTATTGCGCAGACATACATTTTTTTCCTATCGGCTTTTGCCGAATCCGCGTCGATATATCGTCTTATTTAAACTTACTTTGTCATATCAAAATCACTACACCTTATAAAACAAAGTCTCCCGCCGCGTCCGTCTGTTTGTGTGTATGTTTGCGATAAACTCCAAAACTACTGAACGGATTTTCATGTCGTTTTCACCTATCAATAGAGTAATTATTGAGGAAGGTTTAGGTGTATAATTTGTTAAGGTTTTGTGTAACCCGTGCGAAGCCGGAGCGGGTCGCTAGTGATATGGGTATCATTTAGAAATGATGTTAGTCGCCCGTGCGTCTCGCTCGGGCCAATACATGTACGGGTATGAGCAAAATACACGCGCGACTGATATAACATAACTTATGTCAAAATGTGATTTGGAATTGGTCTCTAGAAGCACTACCATGAGTTCCGTAAATGACAGTCGACAGTGAGAACGTTAAGGAAAATGTATGGAGTATTTGTACAGTGCCTCTACCGGTCACTTAAAGAACTAAAAATTTCAACTGGTACCATGAGTTCCTAACGTTTTTACGTAAGTTTTCTATCCATGCCTAACTTCACACCTAAAACGCTCTCTTTCTAACTATATAAAGAAAACTGAGCCAGAATTATACAAGTTAATTACTTTACGCCGTTTACGCGAATAAACGTGACAGATGTCATCGAAAAATACGTGCGTTTTCGACGTTACATTTCTGTCAACTTGTAAACACAACAAATAAACATATTTTTCACGATTATCTTTGCAATTTTCAACGTAGTATGTATTTATTTATAAGAGTTACGTGAACTCCAGGCAAAACTAATACGGAATAAATCAAATAGTAGCTCGAAAAAAGGCTGATTTGATACAAAGGTAATGAGTTATATTTACTCCTATTTCTACTGTTTAGTTAAGTACATTTGCAAAGATCACATTACTTACGAGCAGTTTTTGCTTTTAGGCATGAACCTATGATTGAAAACAACATTTCCATACAAACCCGGATGGCATCCAGCGGTACATGCGTGCA
This sequence comes from Cydia amplana, assembly GCF_948474715.1. Classification (NCBI taxonomy): domain Eukaryota; kingdom Metazoa; phylum Arthropoda; class Insecta; order Lepidoptera; family Tortricidae; genus Cydia; species Cydia amplana. The sequence goes on along the minus strand of NC_086080.1, from coordinate 4,192,673 downwards.
AGCAAATCGTTCATTGTTGTATGCATTGTAGAAGTGATTAGTTGGCAAGTGGCTAAATGCCGGGACAACAACTTGAGGAAGATGATGATGTCAAGGAGCGGTACATAGACATGTTGTGTTGTTGTTGCCGGGTGCACATACCACATAGTAACACAATATACATACTTACTGCAAGACCTGTTGTTTATATGTACACAGAGAGAGTTCCTACGTATTTTTTATATTATTGCCTATTATTTTATATCTTAAATAAAATAAAACATACAAATGTTCTGTGAGTTTATTTATTTTTCTTTACTACCTATATATTATTTCCCGATGTTCAAGTTCAGTTCGATGTTTCATGTGTGTGGTGATGATGTTTCATGTCTCGTCAGTTTGGCAACAGGAAATATAAAACTTAACATTTTTTGCTGGTAGTTCACAATCTGAAAATTAAAATAAGGTTTAACACATTCACTGCCCAAAAACCCGCTGAGTGGGTTCATTTTGTATTGGGAAGGGGCGCTTGGCACTGAAAGTGCTAAGATCGAGATCATTTAGGTACCATAAAATTTAGATCGCTGTTAAGGCCGTATAATGTTACTTACTTAGTACGCCGGCACGTACAGCAACCTACACAAAGCGAGGCCAGGGCAAGACCTAACATATATACATACCTATTTTAATACAGATTTCTTATCACGTGTGTACTATTTTCAACATAAGTACATAATAATCTTATTTATGTAGCCAAAAGTAGCCCGTATAATTTGCTTCATATTTTTTAACACGCAAAGGTATAATTCTAACACGATTATTAATGGTGTTTACGTATTTATCATATATTATTTTGCATTTTTTTCTTGAACACAGCACTGTTTATACATTGTTTACTAACATTGATATGTTTAATATTTTCGTAACTATGGCAACGTCAAATCTTTAAATATTGTAAAATGAATGTTGAATCCACAGACTTGTCATTTTCGCGCTCGCGCTTGACAGACAGCTGAAGTGTGCGAAAGGGAAGCCATCACGTATATGAACATACCATGAGTGCGAAAGAGTCAGACTACCAATGAGAAAACGTGACCACTTTTGACTTTGACGACGGCCGCGGACGGCCAAGAGCGTATCACAGTAATTTTCAAATTGAAAAATATACACGGATTAGGACGAAAAGTATTAAATAAAGTAATTCAGTGAAGATTGCGTCTTGTAGTGTGCCGGATTTCAGTGTTACAGTGCCAAATAATCCAAGCAAACACAAATTTCAGAGGATTTATGATATTCCTAGCGAAATTTTCATAACGATATTTTGTCAAAATAACAGCGTAAAAAGTGTAAGAAGCCGGTTTATAAAGTTTATTATAAGTTTTTCTTCCTTTGTGTGCTAATATTTTATCATATTAGTCTATAATTTAAAATATTTTGTGTAAAAACATAACCTGTTACTTTACGCTAGGGCTTGACAAAATGTTCATATGACAGTATCGATAACTTGTCGGTATATTAATAGCTATGTAATTATTTCTTCACAAGACATCATTAAGATATTAGCTTTTATAACCGACTTCAAATAATAACGATTGTTATACCTTTTTGAAGGTGCTCATGTTTAGCGGTAAATTTAAACTTCACTTTCCAACACAGTAAGAGTTACATTAAGATAAGTCTGCAACGATTTTGATAGTACACGCAGTGCAAGTGTTATTTATACGTCATAATGTCGTAGAATTTTAACGTTTAAAATAACACATTTGAAAAAGTAGTCGATAAAGCAATCAAACATCGACAGATTATTAATATGTTGTAACATCACTATTTTCGATCTCACATAGACAATTTACGCACACACTTGCATTTCATTTTTGGTCGCACTTTTGAAGATTGACAGTTGTTCTAGTCATATTAATTCTATGGTTGAATCTGTAAAAAGTGACACACACAAATTCAAGAATGGCGGGTAGCGTGTCAAGCCAAGTTTAAAAGAGAACTGGCGACTCAGCGGCTATGTGTTATATTAACTAGAAATAATTGTTAAATAGAAATAAATGTTAGTTTCGAAATCAATTATGATGAATACTAATGATTTCTGTACAAAAAGTAATCATAATGCATCAAAAACATAAAATAATTTGAAATGAAAGTCAAGTTCAATACTAGGTACTTATAAAAAATATGCGTCGTTGTTGACTTCGCCGGAAAACGAATTGAAATCTTTACCTATACCGGGTATTTTTCCAGTTACTGGCCCTAAACTAAAAATGAATTATATTCACGTATAAACAGAATTCATTTTAGTATTAGGTGGCCAGTTATTGAAAGCTGACCAGTTATTGAACCTATACTACATTGAATTCATTTTATAGATGAATAGAATTCATCATTAGTTTAAGGTGGCCAGCTGGCCAGTCACTGGCGAATTACCCTGGGTGCAAGTCCTAGTTCGCTTGGGATGAAATTAAAGTTCAGGATTTGTCTTGTCTAGTTTTTATACCAACAAACTAAATTCTTAAAAAAGTAACATAGACAAATATAATATAGCGTGTACGTAAAAACTAGTCAAGTAAAATCCTGAACTTTAATTACATCACAAGCGAACTAGAACTTGGCACCCATATAGATATCAATTCTTTTTTCCGCAAAATCAACACCGAGGCATATTCTAAATATTGGACTTGGCTCTCATTTCCCATTTATGTTTTTGATCAGTGATCACCCTATTAGAAACCATAGAAACAGCTAAAACATTTCACAGTTCGCAATATGCGGGCATGCTTCTCTTTTACTCTAATTAAGGAGTAATTAGACTGACAGAGAAAGATGCCCGCAATTTGCAAACTTCGATGTTTTCGGTAGGTTACTTTGATATTTAGTTCTTTAGGTGACTCCTAGGGGCGCTGTACAATCCTCCGATATAATTCTTGCACTGTTTTTAGTATACTTAGAAAGGGACAGCATCGTTTCTAGTGGAGTGAAGTTAGGCACATTAGACCGTAAAGAAACGTAAAACGTGACATAAGGCACGTTTATTCACATAAAGTAAGTGAGAAATACTCAGGCAACTGATGGTAGAGGCTTAGGCCGTGACAGGTCGTACGAACCGCATTTCAGGCAAGTCTGTACTTATAGGCACGTAACAATAAGTACTTTTAAGTTTTAAGATTCATTTGTATGACTAATTTAGGGTTAGGTAATAACAGTAAAAGCGTTTAGACCGAGACCATGGATTCGGTATTTGGCAAAATCAAAATCACTAACCTTATTAGTGATTCTGTTCAAATAGGGACACCTCCCTTGTGACGTGACGGCCTCAATCAACTCGTATGTAACATCTACACTCAACTCAAGAGCAATGAAAGCGAGTAACTCCGTATAAAATATTCAATAGAAAGTTGCCGATTTTATTTGCGCTTGAGTGTAATTGATTAACCGGATACGAGACATTATCAAATCAGATTTACGTCCAGTGAAGGTCGATTATTTGTTTGATCAAATGTATGATTTTCCGATTCTGACAAATACATATTCTAAAATAGTATTTTATGCAACCGTTGTTTAAGAGAGGTCAAAAAAGGCGAGTGGCGTGAGTAACAAATATTTTTAATTCAAGAAGTAGCAAAAATGGAGGGTACTGGCGGGAAAAGAATGAATGAATGAAATAAAAAAAAAACATGTCTATGGTTCACTTATTTGTCAGAGATGACATTTAAAATAAGGTTGGCAACACTGTATTTCATTCATTATTCTTTAAGTGGTCATTACACGAAGTATCGTAAAATCGCCAAAAAGATACTGCGTGTGTATGCACAAATTCTTTTTTGGGGAATAGACTAAAGACTTGTCTTGACAACTATAAAGTAGGGTTTTAAAGGTGTGTGCACGACTCTTTAAATGACAAATAAAAGTACGGGAGTAGAAAAAATATAAATTACCGCCCTTGGCCCTGGTTTATTCCAGTCGTTTTTAGACTATTGGCCCGATTCGAACTTTAAGACACGTCTAGATACCTACGATATATAATAATTTGACATATCTTAAAGTTCGAATCGGGCTGTATCATCGGTTCAGATAATTATATTTTACAGTATTATATTACCTACTCCGTTTTCAGTTTGCCATCGAGAGCAGAACCGGGGAGTGTACATTTCATTCGATAGTGTAACGAGCATTCGCGTTTGCGTTATGTCTATTTTTGTATGGGATTTTGAACAGCGCGCCAAGCGGGACGTTTTGGAAACTCAACAATTCCATACAAAATGAGACTTCACGTCACGCTATTGAATGAAATTTACACTAAGGGGTACCTACTGGGTCGCATTCATAGCCACGTGCCATTTCACGGTCAAAACTTCACGAATAAATAATTGTAAGTTGTAAATGATATACTTAGTCAAGATTGTGTGAAAGGATAAAATAAGCTGCTATAAGCCTAGATATACAGGGTGGCCCATTTATATCGGTCAGTATGGGAAAATCTGAAACTATAAGACATACGACGATCTCTTCTTAGGAACCATGCCATCGATTTTAGTAACAAGAAAAACTGCATTCATACATTTAATTTTTTTTATGTAAAATGTATTGAAAAAAATGGTGGCCATTTCGAAAACATACTAAAATAAATTAAAGGATAATACTGTAAAATATAATTATCTGAACCGATGATACAGCCCGATTCGAACTTTAAGATATGTCAAATTATTATATATCGTAGGTATCTAGACGTGTCTTAAAGTTCGAATCGGGCCAATAGTCTAAAAACGACTGGAATAAACCAGGGCCAAGGGCGGTAATTTATTTTATTTTTAGAATTTTTGTAGCTTTTCCAACTTAATATTATATCCACTTAAAACATTAATAAGAATTAAAGGATATGAAAACAATGCATTTTATTCATTTCAGACATCATGTTTCATAGTAACATTTACTGCTTAAGACCTACACAATCGATATCTAAATAGAAATAATTTTAGATTTTTGTTTTCAAAACGTCCGGGTTCGATTCCCGAGCTGAGTACACATTTTTTTTTAAATGAATGTATGCAGTTTTTCTTGTTACATGACATGGTTCCTAAGAAGAGATCGTCGTATGTCTTATAGTTTTAGATTTTCCCATACTGACCGATCTAAATGGGCCATCCTGTACACCTAACACCATGTCTAATATCTATCTGAAATTCATAGTAAATTGTACAACGTCGCAGTCATAACATCATAAATAAACAATAAACGTGGGAAACTACAGAATCCTGATGCACTCAACCAAAACAAGATGAATCAATCTCTCAACTCTCAAGCTGTGAAACATATCGTACCGCCATTTTATGACTCCACCAAGTTATATTTGCTGCTATAAAAGTGATTTTAACTCCAGCATCGTAGTATCATCAACGGCAAATTTAAGTTTGCAGCGCGAAGAGCTATTATGACAAAAACATTCGAAATTAGCCAAGCACCCTATTATCATACTATGAATTTTATGCGTAAAAATATCGATTTCAAAAACTCGTATAATAACTTTATTCGTCATTGGAATTTAAACTGTATTCTTATGGAAAGAGATTGCTTTCGCAATGTGCCGTTTAGGTAAGACGAGAGTTTTGGAACGTATGGAATATGTATTTTGATCAAGGTTGTATTGGTATTGTGACAATAAATAATCTGGGCGTTAGAATTGTTTTTAGAATTTAAAATCCGACTGTTTGAGGGCATGGTCATATAATAGTAAAAAACTGAGTTATCTTTTACATATAATAATAAATAAATAAATAAATAAATTCATTTATTTAAAGACCATCAGGGATAATTTTTTGTTAGTACTTACGACTATGCCTTATAAAATATTGTTAGTATTATGCTCTATAAACTATACAGGTATATATAGGTATAACTACATAAGTACATACAAATAAATAAATATTATAGGACATTCTTACACAGATTGACTAAGTCCCACAGTAAGCTCAAGTAGGCTTGTGTTGTGGGTTACTCAGACAACGATATATATATAATAATACAAATACATAAATACATAGAAAACACCCAAGACTCAGGAACATAATATATCTGTGTATCTGTGAATCACGTTAGATCAGTCCGACCGGGCCGTGTCCGGGCCGGAGCTTCCGGCGCTTACTTTTCTATGACAGATGACAGGTGACCTGATGCTTTCCATAGAAAACGAAGGCCTGGAACCTCCGGCCCGGACACTGCCCGGTCTAACGTGAGTCATCCTTAATGTACATTAATGCTGGTCTCTCATTGTCAACCTTAATGTTTATTCGGCACTTACGAATACATGTATTAAGAATCAACATAAAATTCACACATTTCCTCTAATAAAGCCAATCTTCAAATCTGTAATTACGCAAGAGTTAGTAATACGCGCGATTCCTTATTAACTTACAGTATATGGACTATAATGGGGTGGACGTGTGAGTCGCTTGTGTCATTTTGATACTGAATCAGTCATAGATGAACAGTCGCTAATTAAATATCTGAGTGTCTCTAATTCGATTAGGCTTTACGGCAAACATTGATTGCGCATATTGTGCCACTTAAATGTACCTATAATTAATATTTTAACAGTACAATGTCTGACGAATGTCGGTTTTATTGTTATTACTAAGTAGAGTCTGTGCGGAAGATAAGAGTCGTGAAATCTATCCCAATACATTCCACGACTCTTCTCTTTCCGCACAGACTCTATAGTACTTTTCACATAGCTTGAGTAAGTACGGTGACAGTTGTAACCTAGAAAGCTTTTGAGTTTTGAGGTTATACATTGTATGGAGTTAACAGATACCTATGTCATCGTACCCAAGCTATGTGAAAAATATTATACTTAGTGCAAAAACTACTAATTTTAGTAAAGTCCATAAATGTTGTCGCATCATTTTTCTACCGTTTCCGTGAATCTACGCTATATCTATCTAATCTACGGACCTACCTATTTTACGAATGCGTTTTATAAATTCCACAGGTACCTCTCATTACCTGTATCAAAGACAAAGTGCAAACTAAATCAATATTTTTTCCGTTACTTTTGAAATCGAAGTCAATATACCGATTATTTTTATACTGCAACCGCCAGAAGTGCACATCGCGGAATATTTTGGGGATATTACGTGTACGATAAATAAATATGAATATAGAAAACATCCATAAGTTAGGAACAAATATTTTCTATATATACTTACCTAAATTAATGCATCCTGGTAAAGGCATTTATAGTTTGTCAAAGTACTGTCTCATTTCAAACATAGACTCGGAGAGTCATACTATCTTTGTCTTACACTAGTACTAGCACCCAAAAGAAAAGGATGAGTATTATAGTTTTCCTGGTTCTTACTGGCTGACAAATTGGTTTGACCAACTATAATATTACTTTTACTTCGCAGGGATACTTCACTACCGGCTATAGTTCGGTTTTTTAGCATTAGAAAAAAAGTAAACAATGTTGACGTATCTTTTTATTGAAAAACACTTTTGAAAAATAAGTGACATCAAATATGTAACAATTATGAATCATATACTTATACGTATATATGTACATTCTTTTGCTTTCATAAGTAAATATCTGCGAGACCAAGCTTTGCTCGGAAAACATATATAAACTCAAAAATGTGCGTTTTCACAGAGTTTTAAGATCTATCTAGATCGTTTTTTCGCCCCCCAAAACCCCCATATAGCAGATTTCATCAAAATCGTTAGAGCCGTTTCCGAGATCCCCGAAATATTAATGAATTACTTGTTTAAACGTATTAGATAGATAGTTACTGATTTGCAAAAGGACATTTTGTACCTATAAAGCGAGTCACTAATGTTAATATGAATTAATTATGCATCCTACGTACTCTTGACAGCCTCAGAGCAGCCTTATGTTTGAACAAGCGCACGCGCACGCGACGCTCGATCGTCATCCGCTTCCTACACGCGGTGAAAGTCCCATCGGTCACAATACGCAGATGCTATAATTACGCATTTATCGATCATTATCTCCTGTAACCAGACTAACTAGTTCTTACCTTAATTAGGCGGTTGGTATGAAGTTATTATGGATCATTTTGAGGGTCTCCTATACTGTCCTCCTAAGCCAAGTAGCGCTATCTGAAAAACAATTTGAGATAGCGCTTTTTGGCTTAGCAGGGCTAGTTCGTTTTTTTTAGCATTAGAAAAAGCCTACCTACGCAATCTTGACGTGTATAATTCAAAAACTCTTTTTAAAAATCAGTAACTATTACTTATGAAAGCAAAGAATATAAATAATCGTATATGATTCATAATTGTTACATATTTGCCGTGACTTATTTTTCAAAAGTGTTTTTCAATGAAAAGACACGTCAAGATGGTTTACCTTTTTTCTAATGCTACAAAAAACGAACTATAGGATCGTATATAGAGTCTGTTCAGAAAGAGAAAAGTCGTGGAATGTATGGGGCTCAATACATTTCACGACTACTCTTTCCACACAGACTCTAGTTGGTTAGACCAAATTGACAGTAAATAAGCACAAAAAAAACTATACCCATCCCTTTCTTTTGGGTGCTAGTACTAGTGGAAGACAAAAACAGTACGATTAACTCTGTCTATGTTTGAAATGAGACAGTCCTTTGACAAACTATACATGTCGCACACCCCGAACAATGCCCAAGATCGATATCAAACCAGGCCGTGTAGCCAACATGCCATCGCTTACGCTCCGTAGCGATCGAAACGCAACTGTCACTGTCGCACTAATATGGAAGAGTGATAGAGAGACACAAAGCGTTTCGTTGTTGAAGCGATAGCGATTGTCACCTTGGCTAGGCCGGCTGAGCAGTGTCTAATTAGCAACCATTTCTACTGTTATTAATTAGCATGCCAGTCCGTCTGTCCGTGTTGCAAATCATAACTACACAGTTTGCAAACGACCAATTCATAAATCATATTGTTTGTACAGTAAAACCAATTCTAGTATAACTTGACCTTAGATCTTAGTTACCCAAAATTTGGCGTAATCTGAATTATTTATCTACAGTACAGCAGCAGAAGTTTCTAAGCGGGCGAGGTGTGCAAAATTACCGTGACACGCTCTTATTATCTCAACAATAAAGTCGCGTCAAGATAATTTTAAACACCTGGCCCGCTTAGCAACTTCTGCCGCTGACTGTACAAGTAGAGCTTACCGCGAAAAACGAAAATCCAAATTTCGTTATCTGCCTCCCTATCGCTCTTGCATATTCGAGCTATAGACACGCAGATTGAAGACAATTCGTTTTTCGTTTTTCGCAGTAAAGTGTCATTCTATGGAACTTGCTAACTATGTAAATAAACCGCCCTATTGAAACTGTATGAATTTACTAGTGACTTTTGTTTACATGGTTAGCAAGTTCCAAAGAATGACACTTTAGGGCGTTAGATTTACAGGTCAGATCAGATATAAGATATAACTGACAGCCAGCAAAACAACCAATGTATTGCAAAAATTAGGCACAGATTCCACCACCAACAACGAAAATCGATTTTATTTCTATCTCACAATACAATATCTTATCTCATCATATCAATATCATATTATAGACTCTGTTCGGAAAGAGAAGAGTCGTGGAATGTATTGGGCCCCATACATTTCACGACTCTTCTTTTTCTGCACAGACTCTAATGATATTAATAATGGAGACCGAAGGTTGCCATAGCAACTAGGCAGGCTTACAGCAAACCACAACGCAACCTCCTTGAATTGTGGTTTGCTGTAAAGTGTATTTTTTTATTCGGTAGACTAAAATGACATTTCATATTATGAAATGTTATTTTATGTTCATATTATGAAATGTCATTTTAGTCTACCGAATAAAAAAATAGACTTTAAGTGTCTCAATAATTACTGTTAAAAAGAGAAGATAAGTAGGTATATACTTCGTTTTTTTTAGCATTAGAAATAAGGTAAACAATCTTGATGTGTCTTTTAATTGAAAAACACATTTTAAAAATAAGTTACGGTAAATATGTAACAATTATGAATCTAATACGATCTTTTATAGTCTTCTGCTTTCATAAGTAATAGTTATTGATTTTAAAAAAGTGTTTTTCAATTAAAAGACATGTCAAAATCGCTTACCTTCTTTGAAGTTCTTTCTAATGCTAAAAAAAACGAACTATAGTATGGATATAGGTGTTAAAAGCTTATACCTACATACATTTTGTAACTATTAATTATTACTGGTTGGTCTAGAATTGCTATCAAGAAGCGGTATGAGTTACAAACAACACCCAGTCCATTGCACATGATCATTTAAACACACAAATTGTGGATCTTATATCCTCGTGTTAAGGTTCACAATAGCCACAATAGGTCATCTGAGTGTTGTACAATGTAGGTACATGTCTGGCGCAATGAACACTAATTATCGGTTGAATCGATTTATAATTTCATAATTCAAAAGCTTACATACATTGCTTTTGTTCTCTATCTATCTATCCATCTATAGCAGCGGTCGGCAACCTTTTAGCAGCCAAGGGCCACATAGTAGGTAACGAAGTTGACGCGGGCCGCACTTTGTTAATATGACATGACTAGATGCCGCAAGTGACAGGTTCACGGGCCGCATGCGGCCCGCGGGCCGCGGGTTGCCGACCGCTGATCTATAGTATGTCCTATTGATATTTGAGTGCTGTTATGTATTAGCAATATGAGAGCCAATCAAAAGCGGCATTCGAAACTGTAAACTTGATTTCAGTTTGATATTGATTTCACTTGACTTGTAGAGCTGAATACATACAACATCAACCCTCAAATAGCTTTAGAAAATATTATACAGGGTGGAATATTCATGTTCCAAACTTTTATGGGTAAAATTTAATTCTCATATTATTTATGATCGATTGATGCATTAGAAAATTTAAAAAGCATAATTTCCTCTTCCTCTTTTATAGTTCAATAAATAACTAGGAATCGATAAAATAAAACGACATTCGTTACGTTCTCGCTATATCACGATACAAAATACATTGCATATTAAGTACAAGAAAACTTTTTACTGATCATAAACTTCTTAGAACAATGGATAAAATGGTAATTACCTGATGTAGAAGCTGTAAAAGTTTAAGTGCTCCGTAAAATGGTGTAAAGCAAAGGAATCGTTCCACAGATTGCCGATTGGCGTATGCTGATTACAGATTATGGTTTAAGTGATAAGAGAAAAGCGAAATCAGGATAAAACTCTACAGTGGTGTTCGCTTGTCATTTGATATTTGACAGTTTACAGTTATTAAACATCAAACATCAAGTTTAGAGGTAAAGAAATACGGAGAAAAAATGAATGTGATCCAAAGGAGGTTTGTTTTTTTAAGTTTATTTTGTGATTTAAAATTAGGGCAGAACTGAAATCAAATGACCATTCAATCACAAACTTGAATAGGGGAAACTGGGGAGGGTTGATCACCCCTTTTGTTTTTAGCATACATTTTCTTAACTATTTGTAGTATTGAAAAACTTTATAGACCATACGATTCAGAATTTATCTCTTCATTAATAGTTTGAATTAGAACAGATTTGTGCAATAAATTAGACCATTATTTAATGAAAACCCATACTGTTGACTTTTACCATGTGTCCCCTATGTAAGGGAGACTTGTTTACCCCTGGTCGGGAGCCTTGATCCTAGGGGGATCAAGTGACCCTGGTTCTTGGGACACATGGTAAACAGATTTTTACCATGTCTCCCCATACCAGATTCTCATTGATTATATAACTCGGATCGCTATTAGCAATGCATCTATAATTTGTAAAATACACAGCAAACATATATATATTGCATCTTCCATGCTTTGAAGTTGTATTTCCGGTAATCAGATGTCTAAGCCGAAGGGATCAAGTCTTCCAGATTTGGGGACACTTGGTAAAAAGATTTTAAGCGCCAATGTCATATTTCGAGGGTAGTATCTACATTAATTTATTCACTTTATCTACAGAAAATTAATATATGAAGATATCAAACACATATTAATCCATAACCTTATACGTTTAAAAAACAATGTAATCGTATTATCCATAAAACAACATAAAATAGGGAATCAATTTTTGAACCAAAAAAAAAGTTAAAAAAAAAAAACAAAAATCTATGTTATTAACATAAAATTTCTTGTAACAAGCTAAATTTTTTAAAGTTATTATGAAGGTACCCATCTCAGTTCGTTATTGTTTACTATAATGAATAAGTTTAGAAATTTACTGCTCACGTTTCGAGGATGGTGTTTGAGCTGCATAATCCTAAAATCCTTTCTATGGACCGTCGGTTCTATAGTACATAAGGTCGGAAAGCCATTGAAATAGCATTTCATCCATAAAAACAAATATCGCCGGTTGAAAACCAAATATCGTTATAAGTGTTGTTTGTCGACCGAGTAACATCCCCTGTGTGTAAAACGTTTAACTTGATAAACAAGACCAAGTGCGGGTAGTTCGTAAAATGTTGATGTTAACTTTAGTTAGTCTTTTCAAAGGCCACGGGGATAATTCCGTTTTCGGAGTTCGGAGTCGGTTGTATAATTAAAAACTGAATTATACGCCATTAAATCCCGTTTTAGTAAACAATAATGAGTCAAAAACCTTGAAAGTTTAAATCAGTGTTTCTCTGGTCGTACTTTTGCGGCATGATTTACTAAAGAAAAGAAAATATTTATGATAGCACTATGAATCATTTTGTAAGTAAATTTATTACAATGTATACTTGATCGCTTTGGGGGTGACATGATCCCGGAATCATATCTCCCCTGAAGAAAAAGACAAAGTCTCCCCATACATAGTAAGATTATAAAACGTGCCGTACTCGAAACGTGTGTTCGCGTATATCAATGTAATCCAAGTTAATCATCACTTCAATAAACAACAAATAAAATAAGCACACTCACTAACATCATTTCCATCTCATATTATAAAATAAATCCAGTTAAAGCTTACCGAAAATTTAATATAGTACGCAGAAAATCTTTCACCGTCCGCCATTTTTGAACCACTGACTTTTCCGATACAGTGCCATGACAGAACGTGAAGTTAGGAACGAATGAATGAGTGTTACCAGTGCAAAAAAATGTATCTCTTTTGGTTTGATTAAAAATGAAGTTTACCAAGTGTCCCCTAGGGATCGACCCTCCCCACCCTCACCTAGGTCTTGACCATAACCAATTGATCCTAATCCGCATCGACCAGGCGGAATTAGAAAGAAAAAAAATACATACATTTATTAAAAGTAGGTAATGATATTAATTTGCATTAAACATTGATGTAGTATAAAGAACTGGATACCCAATCAGCCGCCAAAAATGGCCCCAGAAAAGTAATGTCAAAACAGATCATGCATTACTTTTTCGTTTAGTCTTGTTTGAAACGCTCAAATGTGAAGTTGTCAACAATTACGAAATGTGCCGTTAAAATATGTAAAAATAACAATGATAAAACAAGGAAAAAGGATGGAATGTATTTCTTTCGGTTAGTTCTTTGGATAGCATTACATAATTTATGTAATCTGGTGGTAATTTTATGGTTTTGAATAAATTAATTTGTTAGTACCAAAGAAGGGATGTCAAGGAACAAAAATCTAATGAGTCGATGTGAGGTCAATATTTTTTTATATTTTTATATGGAATTCATAAGGAATAATATTATGTTTAAATTCAAGATTTCCAAGAAAACCTATGCGACGTGCAAAGTGGACTGCTATTTAATTATAGCAAGAGATAGGGGTGATGCAGTTTTAAACAAGGCAAAACGGCACTTGTGTGTCGGTCCATTTCCCTGTTTCCGACATATACACCACCAATAAGGGCTTATATCGACTAACTGTAAATGCTAAATCTGTCTGAACACAGTGACAACCACAGGATTTTTTTATACTTTTAGACTTTATAAAAAAAATCCAATCAGTACCTAAATGTCCTCGTGCACCCGTGCTATGAGTAAATGTAGATCTTAAATACACAGTTATTTAATAAGTAGAATTTATTTCAAGGAAATTAGTATTTAAAGGCGTATACTTACGAATTAAAAATTTAATTTGTTTGAATTTGAACCACGAATTAATTTTATTTGAGCTCCCGATTAAATTAAATTTGTTTTATTTATTACTTCAATTGGTTTTCCTGTACAGTAATACATATTAAAGTGTACCAAAGTGACTCTATTCGTTCATTATTCTCGTTTGACGTTGTTTGACGTAAATACGTTACGTTTAGTGCCATCGGACTAAATTTTTTAACAGTGTTGGTACTTATGTTTGCAAATTTGACACTTAATGCTTACGACATTAAGCTCTTTTCTGTACGAAACATTTATCTTGACTCAAAATTTACGTAAGCGTTTTTATCATCAATGCAAATGGTGCGAAACGTCATTGGGATCCACATTTCTTGACGTTTTTGTTCTGCTTTGTGTGTCTATTTCTTTTATATTAAGTCAGTGGCATTAAATAGAAACCGGGAAAATATATTCATTAAGTAGTGTTTATATCCGACAAATGCAATAAACTGAGGAATATGTATTTCTTAATTATTAACGCGATTCTAAAAACTAGTAAAAAAAGCGGCCAATAATGGAAACCTCAATATCATTTTTGAAGACCTACTTATCCATAGATACTTACCCCACACGTATGGGTTTGATGAAAAAAAAGTTTTTGAATTTCAGTTCTAAGTATGGGGAACCCCCAAAATTTATTGTTTTTTTTTTCTATTTTTGTGTGAAAATCTTAATGCGGTTCACAGAATACATCTACGTACCAAGTTTCAGTATAGTTGTTATAGTTTCGGAAAAAAGTGGCTGTGACATACGGACGGACAGACAGACAGATAGACAGACATGACGAATCCATAAGGGTTCCGTTTTTTGCCATTTGGCTACAGAACCCTAAAAATAGCATCATATTGCTGCCCGCCTACGCTCACTGCATGGACCAAAAATGAACAGTTACAAAACCATTATTGTGATGTTTTTTTCTCAGTAGATGTGGCAATATAAACGTTGCCTACGAACGGATTTGCTATTATTGTTCTACGGGTTTTGGGTCGTTTATTAGCATAATTTAAATTAGAAGTTTTGTTTTTGGGATTCCCAAAGTGTTCGTTCAGAGTTCACGGTTGTGAATGATGTCAAAATTGTACTTTGAAGCTCAGCAAAATAGTTGAACTCGCAAAGGGTAAAGTAAGAAATAAAACAGGCACCTTACCAAAAAAAGTTTATTAAAATTATTTTAAAACGGGTCACTCACGTAATATTAAGTCAAATAGCTCGCTAATTTTAATAGATTTGAGTCTCACGGGAGTTTTATAGTTAAAATAAAAAGAGTGATTTAATTTTAAAGAAAAAATTACATTGAAATTTTATTTAGTTTTACCTTAAAATTAAGGTATGCCTGCCTACCTATATATTTTATTAGAAAAATAATATAAACAAGAGAGACCATGGTATATTCGTATAAAATTAATCCTCACAGCAAAATATTCGAAATTTAGATTTCACCTGTATATTGCACATTTCAATATTATATGAGTTTTATATAAAAAAAATTGTTGACAATTAAATATTGGGCAAATATTTTTATTTTGAAACAATTTATTTTTCTTGGCATTAAACCACCCCACGTCTAATCTGATGCTGTCAATGTGTCCAAAACAAGATAGATAGATAACCTAACATAATCATTGATCTCTTTTAAAGGTCAATCTTCTAGGATGGACGTAAAGTTTGAGAAACACTTGCGCGCTAAATTTATGTACGGCTTTTAGAGAATGAAAGTAGGGTCAAAGTTGATTTAATGTAAAAGTGACGCTCGTGTACTACAAATATGCATGTTAATTATATACGAATTTGCAATGCATAAATCATAATGTACTTGTAATGCTTGATGTGGAGGCGGTCCAAGTTAACTTAGCACAGATTTGGCAAGAGACAGAGTGTAGCCACTAGGTATAAATGTCACAGTAAATGCATCAAAAAGAAAAACAGTTTAATTTCGAAACACCGCTTCGCTTAGGTACTACGCTAGTATTTTTGTTTATTCAGTCCGATGATTGATTGATTGCGGAATGTCAAGATCCCGCAAGAACATAAAATGTAAAAAATATGCCAAGTTCTATGACGTTAACACCCGTTACGCTTTTATTTGAAAAGGACATTCTGAAATAACGTGAAATTTAGCATGAACATTTATGTAACATATACATATCTATGTCTGATACTAGTTTTCGTTGCTAGCAATTGTAATACAAAGAAATTACACGCGAGTAGCAGTATAACATACGCTCTGTTTTCTTTGTACATATTACAATAACAATAATCTCCTCCATTTTTGAAATTGGTTTAAACAGAGTACCAGACATAGATACAATGAAAATGAGAGCGTATAACTTCGATTGTATGGGAGAGTAAACTTATTTCATATCTTATTCTTATTGTTAGCTCGCTCCATCGTAGGTCACGTCTTCGCCTCGGCTAGTCTGTGGCTATGATTAAGCCCATTTATAATTAAAAAAAAATTACAAGCTTTACGTACAAACGCATTTTGAGACGCATTTTGTTAGACGTTTTTATTGAATTTTTTGATTTGGTTAAATACTACAAGATAGTTATACATACTAGACCTCAGAATGCTAATTGGAATTATTGTTAAATATTACATCTAGTCGGTGTGTTGCCTTATTACTTTGCGCACTTGGCTGATACACTCTGCGGTGTCGAGATTTCGAAATAATGTATCTTGACAAGGTATCTTATGTCTTTGAATTACTTCAAAAGCGAGAAGTATCTTTTCACGGTTAATGCGTGGGAGTTACTTATGATGTATTTGCAAGGTTTGAGAAACA
The DNA here is from genome assembly GCF_948474715.1 of Cydia amplana. Taxonomy (NCBI): domain Eukaryota; kingdom Metazoa; phylum Arthropoda; class Insecta; order Lepidoptera; family Tortricidae; genus Cydia; species Cydia amplana. The sequence goes on along the minus strand of NC_086080.1, from coordinate 4,175,849 downwards.
GGTCTATTTCTGTAACAACATTGTACTATGTAGGAATATATTCCCATAGATCACGTGAATAATCTCAAAAAGGGGTAAAAAGGGCTAGTAGATTTGTCGGTGACAATTTTCAATTAGGTCAACTTATTTTAACCTTTGTTTTACGACTTTTAAGCTAGATAATTAATTACCACATAAACTTGTGCAAATTGTGAAAATTTGTTGGAAAATCTGAAAATCGAAAAGAAAAATGTACCGGGATGACAAATCCAACGAAAAGTCACGTGATAATTTCCATACTTTATTTCCCTTTCTTTTCTATCAAACGATTGTCACTTGGCTAGGCCCCCAGTAATCAAGCGAGCATGTCTCTTTCTAACATATATGGTTATTAAAAAGAGAGAAATGGAAATTCCAGGTTTTAAAAAAGGGGAGGGGAGGCGTTTATAAATGGTACCTTGATGTACTTATGTCAAAATATTTCAGGAAGATTTTTGAAATCATGTATGTATGTCATTTACCATTACCTACTGCAGCCAAAGTGGTAGTCAAAAGTACATGCTCATACCTAAGTACGCTAAATATAGCTTTTCTTTTTCTTTCTGTTTCAAGTGTAACCTGTCAAAAAGTATAACATCCGCTTGTATTACAAGTTACAAGCTTTTGAGAAACGGGCCCAGGGCTATAACCGCGAAAATCGAAGTTCGCAAATTTCGAGCATCTTTCTCTGTCACTCTTGTTACGCCTTCATTAGAGTAAAAGAGAAAGATCCCCGCAATTTGCGAAATTCATCCACATGCAGCCTACACACAATACGATTCAATAACTACTGCCGTCTATCAAAATAATTTAAATGTTTTTGTAACCATGTATTAAAAAATCTAAAAACTTAAATAACCACAGTAGGGTCATGACCATGCATTCAATTACCCGCCATATTGGGCATTGATCAAATGGTCATGTCAACCGCAAACATGAATCTAGTATATAACTGGATCTGGCATGAGGGGTGGGGGAAATGACCGAACGGGATAGTCTTATGTATCTTTCAGTAGGAGTAGCAGCGAAAGCGCTATTATTGTTTGTCCTTTTCACAGTCTCATTTTTTTTTATTCCCCACCGTAAATTTAGTATGTATTATGGTGGGCAACAAATAAATTCGACCAATCATAGTGTCGCATTGCCTATGTTTTGTCCCTCACGGAGGCACGCGTATACCACTTCTATAGGATCCTACCTTCTATAACCGCAAAGTGAACGTACTCTTGACATTCTAACATTGAAAGTTAACGTTAAGATGCAATCAATTTGCACTTTTGACTGTCATTTTCGGATAGGTTTTTGTGTTAAAAGTTTAAGCCTTGTGTACTTAATTATGCAACACGCTGCAGCTAGCACGACTGAAGTTGACGCTAGTCGAGCGAAATAAGATCTTTCGTCTTTATCCCACAATACAACTCAAAAGAGGAGTGCTTACGTCGCGCAGCAGAGCAATAGTATTGAAGCGTCGTTATTTTTTAAATATACATATTTCGTTAAATTTAAATAATCACGATTATTTAACAGTGGCGCTAGTGTGCACGTTGATGGGCTCTTACTTAACAGCGTTAGCGCCGACCGCCATACGAGTAAAGGTACCATAAGGCGGTCGGCGCTCGAACGTCACAAATTACCTAGTGCCTATGCCTAAAGCCAAATCGTAAGAGTCTGAAACTCATTAAAGTGCGGATCACGATCTCCTTTCGAAAGCCAAAGGTTAATATTGACTGACAAATTCATCGGCTAGCTGTAATTATCTAGCTTGCATGAAATTTACATGCCCGTATTTGCATGTCGAATTATTAATTGCCGTTTTGCAGTGGTGGGGCCTATGTGCAAGCTGGAGTTTATTTAGCTTGCTTTTCGAGAACTGTAGAAGGTTGATTGAAAAAAACAATATCCTGTAAGTTAGCAAAACTACGTATATGCTACCTAACTGAAGGCTCATTTAGACGGGGCAAGAACTTGCATGCGAGTTTGATTACATTGCGTCGTTTGATCGGTCGGCTGAATCGATGTAACCTCAATGGTCCGCAATGTAACTAAATCTAACTGCTACCAAAAGTCACGTGACTATCTCCAAACTTGTTCAAGTTTCAATTTCCGTTTACTATCAACGATTGTCATCTTGGATAGGAGATACTGCTGAGCTCAGGGTGCTTAGCAAATGCACCTTTTTATATAAAATATGCTTAGGTAAATACTTTCGTAATGTGTAATTACTGGTTTGGTTTGACGTAAATAAATGTATTTTCATTCTTTCTTTCTTTTGAAATTTTTCGTCACTATCACAAAATAAACAATCTTAAATGTGACCCCAAACGCTAATTAGCTACTTACTAATGACATTAGTGAGGTAATGACTGATTGTATATGTATAGCGGGTGAGGTTTTGTTGATGCAATGCTCAATGTATAATTGATCATTTAATGCACAAGGATAGGTTACTTAAGATTTAAAAAGGTTAAGATGAAGAGTAAGCACTCTTGTTACTCGTAAATACCTCTCAATCGACACCTTAATAAATAAGGTAATGGGTATTAAGTAAAGATGCCTCCTGCCCACACTGTGCCAATGAGAAGACTAGGGGCCCGTTTCTCAAAAGCTTGTAACTTGTAATACAAGCGGATGTCACTTTTTGACAGCTTTTGTTAGAAATTAAGGGACTTCCAATTGTATACACTAATATTAGCAGAATGTATTATCTTGACGCGATATAATAAATTCTGTAGACAAAAAATAGACGAGAGCAAACTACGTAAATGATGTCGAACTAAAATATGTCCTTCAAGCTTTAGGTTCTTAAGGAATAGGTATTACTTTGTAGGTTAATATTTCCGTGCATTTGTTTGAGAGTATACCTGGGCTTGTAAAGGCATGCCTCGTATCAGTCGTATCCCTATCAGAACTCGCTACGCTCGTCCGTCTATAACTGCTTTACCTACTAGAAATCCCTTATGTCCTGGCCTCTATAATATTAAAGTACCTACTTACTATTGAAATTGGGTGGAAACCTTCGATAATTGTTATTGTATTCTCTACGGCTTGGAATATATTTTCTCCTTGTTTAGTTTGCGTCATTCATCTGCGTGTTTACGTACAGTCAAGTTCAGAATTACAAATAAAGCTGGAAACAAATTATCGGACGCGGCTGACGGACGCGGCTGACGCGCGCGACATAAAAGTGTGCACAGTCAGGAACATCCAGCGGGCCAGATTTCTGTCGGATGTCCGAAGGCTCAAGGTTACGTCCACGGCTTACCTCCGATAGTTTGCACAGTTCAGTGTATATTCATTATCTAGATACCTATAAGTCGCGGCTGTGAGCCGCGTCCGTCAGCCGCGTCCGATAATTTGTTTCCAGCTTAAACATCGTCCCAATAACGAATATTATTTCCATTTTATTTACGTTAATACTGGGGTTGTTTACTAGTATATATAATGTATATTATATTATGCCCCGGCTCGTACTAATGAGTTATTCGGAACTTATGTACGAAATATTTATCATTTGATATTTACCAGGCGCTTTTCGGTGAAAGAAAAATTGTGAGGAAATCAGACTAACCCCAATAAGGCCTAGTTTACCCTCTGGGTTGGAAGGTCAGATGGCAGTCGCTTTTGTAAAAGCTAGTGCCTTCGCCAATTCTTGGGATTAAGTAGTTGTCAAGCGGACCCCTAGGCTCCCATGAGCCGTGGCAAAATGGGACAACGCGAGGAAGATGATGATGATATATAGTACGGCACTTCTGAGGTGAACTTTTCGCTTCAAACCGTAATCTTTCAAACAAAGGCCATTGTCTCTATTATCGCAAAAGCGCTTGTTCCCGACTTGGCACGTGCCAGTACAACATTCATATTGAAAAACAACCGGTATCGTCATAGTATTAAGGTTCAAATTTAATGTCACTGATATTCTAGATATTACGTTTTGGTAGTGTAGGACGATAAACCGCCCCGAAGCGATACGGCGCTCATATTATTTTGATACTTAGTGTGGTGTTAAAAATGAAACGCGGTAATAAATATTATATTGTTTTATTTAAATTATTAGCTTGCGGTGGTAAATGTAATAATTTACAAAGGTGCAGCTGCAAGCATTGTTATTTTTTCTTATCTTTAAAATAACGATACTGTGAAATTAGCACCTCTGATGTGATGCCGACGCATAGTAACAATAAAAACACTGATAAGGCAAACGTGGAGCTTTGAAGCGTACAGCTTTTCTAACAAAACGTCACGTGTCAACGGTCAGAAGAAAGGTCGGTTATAATATAAGAAAGAAATTGATTATATCTGATTTTTTATGACACGATTTTATCTAGTAGTACGTATAACTGTTTATATACCTACACAGAAAAATTTTGATTATACCTATGTTAAACTTATTAATCTTAAATTTACATTGTTACCTTAGATTTTGTTATATAACAAATATACAACGCTTTATCATAAATAACCGTGTTTCATTTTTAACACCACACTAAGTATCAAAATAATATGAGTGCCGTATCGCTTCGGGGCGGTCTATCGTCCTACACTACCAAAACGTAATATATAGAATATCAGTGACATTAAATTTGAACCTTAATACTATGACGATACCGGTTGTTTTTCAATATGAATGTTGTACTGGCACGTGCCAAGTCGGGAGCAAGCGCTTTTGCGATAATAGAGACAATGGCCTTTGTTTGAAAGATTACGGTTTGAAGCGAAAAGTTCACCTCAGAAGAGCCGTACTATACCTATATTATATAGGGCTTATCAGAACGACAGACCATAGAGACTCCACATTATGAACAACTTATACAAAAATCCGGCCTAAAGCCTGCCGGGTCTTGCTCAGTGTAGGGTTCCGTAGTTACCTGTCCGTCAGAATAGGCTGCCGTGGACGGTGGCTATCATGTAGTAAAATGTCATTCAATAGAACTTGCTAACTATGTAAACAAAAGTTACTAGTAAACTGACATTCAGTGTCAATTTTAGTATGGCGGTTTGTTTACATAGTTAGCAAGTTCTATTGAATGACAGTTTAGGTATGTTTAAGGTACCTACACAAGCAAGAGGGAATACCTTCACAGCGTTTTGTACGTCTTTTTACTAAAAGGGAAGACTTTTGCGATAACTCAAAAGCGGCTTAACTATTCATATTCGCTATAGTTTTTAATTGGATGTCTTTCTTAAGTTCTACTTTCAAGATTTTTGAAGTGAAAACTTCTTTAGCGGCACTGTGCACTTTTTGTGTTAAACTCGCGAGAGGTAAGATTCGTAAGACGTAAGACGGACACGTGACCTGATCGAAAAATTGTCATTGAGTTTTTCTTTATTGATTTAAATGCCATCTAGTGAGTTTCCCACTAACTGGTAATAATATAACTCGAGTACTAACAGTGATGTGCTTAGGGGTTTCAAGTAATGCGACGAAATAACGCTAGTTGGCGTTAATCTCAATTATACATAGTGCTGCAGACATTTTGCACTACTCATTGAGTTTTCACTTCTGCCGGCACTCCCGGAGTGCAACCCGTTGTTTTTTTTCTATATTACCCAATTTTTTGGACCCATGGTTTAAAAGTTAGTTATAAGGGGGGTGCGAACTCAATTGCATGGGACCGTCTTTTTTGAAGCGGGCTCGTGTGACTCCTAAGATAAGATCCGTGTGTCATAAGTATCATAACCCTACAAGCTGCACTAGGAAGTACCCATTGCCCATTACAGGTTGAAAAGGTCATGGCTTTCATAGGTGGAGAGTTGTTGTGGACTGTAGATTTTAAATTAAATATCTTCAATAGGAAAAATTGAGTTTTATTTAGGAAATCACGAAACATACATCTTTGTAGGAAAGAAAATTGATGAAGTGCCGCTATGGCAACGAATAATAATAATTTTCATGGATTTTAAATATAGAATCCTTCAATGTTGCTAACATTATTGCGCCACGAGAATGGAATTAAATTAAATTCATTTAAATGCGTATGTTAACATGAACAACATTTAACATCGAGTCATTACAATTAAATTATATATTACTTACTTTTAAAGAAACATGTTTAAGTATAACAGTGATACAATTATTATCTTTTAATTGTTAACGTTCAATAAAATAAAATTAATAGCACTAAGACCGAGCGCATATAAATTCAAAACAAATCTTAGCAGATGTAAACAAAAGCTCTTTGTTTACACTAAAATAAATACATAAATGTATGCCTTTATAATAGGCACTTGAGACACTTATAACTAAAGATAAGGCTAAGTTCCTATCTATAGGCAGTACACATATTTTTGTAATGGGCCCATTGTGAGTATGACCGCACATACTGCGTGTACTGTACCGGCCTTCCCCGGGAATAAGTTAGTTACCCTCGCCATGGGCCACTCGAGAGGAGGTGAATTGTAACTACGCAGTATGACTAAACTAGGAATACCGAACTCGCACGAAGCACGAACTCGCACGAAGTTGTGAAGCGTGGGGCTGGCATAAAACCCATCAGCTAAGTATTGCAGCCGCGTTCAGTCTGAAACACATTACACATTTATGTATTATCTTTTTTACAGTGGTTAAACTATCTATTATACAGAACCTTTGTCATGAATAGCATAAGATTAAATTTTGTCCCGTATCTAGTGAACATATTTGCTCATTTCTTATAATCAAGTTTTTAATAGCATGATGCTGTGCAGTATAAGGAAGCGACGCGTTTTGCAGTCGACCACCAGCTCGTATAATGCCTCCTTCGGTATCAAGGAAGGGAATCAGCAGTTTTAAGTTACCTTTAACTTGCTTGTGAGATTGCAGCATCTTTAAGTCATCTGAAAATAATTGAGCTTGCCCATGTTTGAATATTAACATGAGGGCCTTGTTGAGTTCGACTATAGTTAAGAAACCCTTAAGATTCTGGGATGTCAGTTTGACATTATTGCAAAACCTAAGAATATGTGCAAGAACATGGGTCATTTTTGCTATAGTAGAAAACTTTTTTATTATTTCAAAGAGATCAGGGTTGTGCGCTGTGGTTGTAAGGCACAGAGCACTGGTATGATCGGCTTTCAGTTCAGGCAACTTGGTGGGCACAGGTGAATATTCTGAAAGGATACAATTTTCATTATGCAGGGTTAATTGCCCATGCCCCTCATGACTATTTGTGAAAAGAGTTTCATTCTTTTCATGTAACCTCTTTTCTAGTTTAGGTGCCAAGTGACAAGATTTTCCTAACTCAGAGTTGACTTTCTCTAAAGGGACCTTAGTGGGCAGTGAGACCTCATATGTATTATCTACTAGCTTCGTAGATTCCCTAAAAAGGTTATCACAATAGTCTTGCTCTGGTAAATTATCTAGGAAAATTCCAGGCACCTTTTTTGTTTCCCCAAAATCACTTGACAGATCGCTTGAATATTCATTGCCTTCCCTACACAGCAAAGATATTACCTGTTTAGACTTTTTTCTTGCAGGTAGCTGCATTCGACCACCGATGATCACGCCAAATGATGTCTGCACTAGTGTAGGGCCTTGTGGTGTAGCGGCGCATGCTATTGAAGTACTCGAAGCTGCAGCACTCGAGGTTGTAAAGCTCGGTGCCGAAGTACTTGCACTGCCCGCAGTCACAAAAGGCTGTTTGGTAGCTTGGTCTCCATTATTCTTCATCTGCGTCAGAAGAATCTGAAAGAAGACACCAGCATCTAGCAGCAAATCCACATCACCACGCTTATTAAAATTCTCATCGGCTAACTTGCAGTTAGTAGGCAATGTAATGTGCGACTTGTTAATAGGAATCTGTGGCAACTTTGTTGTTATTTTATCAACAACCTTGCAATTGACATTTATTTTGAATGGATAAACAGCAGAATGCACATCAAGGTTTATACATTTGTCAATCTTATGCTTGGCATTCTTGATACCAGTTATATTAGAACTAGTATTTTGCATCGGTAACCCCAATAAATCGACAATCTTCTGTGTAATGAACGATGCCTGTGAGCAACCATCTAACAATGCCTTGCAATATATTGCTACCCCTGACTTAGTAATCAGCTTGACACGAGCAGAAGGCAAGACTATATTATGGGCTCTATTCCTTGTTGCAGACAAGGTTACAGAAGGAGTGGGAGACTTGTCTTGATGCAATAAGCTATTGTGCTGTAGCTTGCACACCTTACACCGAAAATGAAATTTGCATTTGCGCTTGTGTTGTGACAAACAAATCTTACACAAGTTGTTTGTTGAAGCGAACTCCATGCGTTTATGAATGGAAGCTAAATTAAAATTCGGGCAATTATATAATCTGTGTGCAGACTTACAGTATAAACATTGCAGCTGAGGCTTATGCGCTGACGGCTTTGCTGGTGCAGCTACAGGATGGCTGACAAAGCTCTGCGAAGGCCCCTTTTGCACGTCAGTGTTTTCAAATGCTAGGGCACGTTTTTCCACGTAACCTAGGAATTCCTTTACCGTGGGCGACACATTGTTATTTCGCTCCAGTTGAAATGCTCTGTAGGTAGGCAGGTCGATCTTCTTAGATAGGATGCAAATAATTATGGCATCCCACTTATCTACAGGCTCACCCAGGTTTTGCAGAGCAGCAAGATGCTGTTTGACAACTGAAATAAAATTTCGTAAATTAGTGACGTTAGATCGCGTGATTGTAGGCATATCTAGCAGTGCATTAACATGTTCTTGCGTAATTCGAACTTTATTATCGTATCGTTCTTTCAGTAAGCGCAGTGCTTCTGGATAGCTGTTGTCTTCTAATGGCAGATTTTTTATTAAATCGAGCGGTTCATCACTTAAAAAACCTTTAAGATAATACAGCTTCTGCACGGCTGAAAAAGAACTACACTTATCGATCATGGCTGTGAACATGTTTATAAATTCGTAATATTCAGTGTATTTACCTGTGAATGTTTTTATCACGACCCGAGGCAGTTTGAGGTTGTCCGACTTGACACTTACGCCATTTGCGCTGCTGGTAGTGGATTGAGCAGCCACTTGAGGATTGTCCCTTTGGCGGATAACATTTATGATGCTATCTAACTGAGCTACCAATAAAATGTAATTGTCTTCAACCTCCTCGTCATCGGTGGCGAGAGTAACTGGTGGGGAGGAAAAAAGCGAGGCAACCTTGCTAGTGAGGCGCTCATACTCACGAAAGGCCTCTAGAAGCCTAGTTTTCTTTGCTAGCACTAACTCTATCGGCGAATTTATGAGCGCTTCTCGGTCAAAGCTGTTTTTTAAACGTGTGATCGAGCCTTTGGCGCGACCTCTCGCTGCCATTGCCTCTTTCTGTTCGGTGTCTGACATTTTTACAATTCTGTATAAAATGCTCTAAACAATCACTACACTTAAATATTTCAATTATACACTAATACACGAAGTCACAACTCACAAGTGATCTACTGAATTCGGTAAAGAAATTAAATTGTTCAAACACGAAACGGGTAATGGCGTCGTCGCGTTATCGCTGTGTTGAATCGCAGTGTTGGGCTATTGGGCTGTTGCGTTCTCGGCGTTCACGTACGGCGCTGCGATTGGTCGAGGAACTCGAGGATTGCGCAATGCTGCCGCCCGCACGAGCACGAAGGGATGCGTTCAGATAGCACGTTGAGTACACGAGACGATTAAATGTTGCTTGCACGAGCACGAAGGGATGCGTTCAGATAGCACGTTGAGTACACGAGACGATTAAATGTTGCTTGCACGCGCTTTATGATAGCGCTTGTTTGGTGCATCATAGCGTTTCATATTATATGAATCTTGCGTTTTTCTTTGTATTGCGCCGCTCGGCTTTGCAAGACGGCGAAAGAAAAAACGATAATTATTTTATTCTTCTTTTATTGCGCCGTTGGCGAGAAGAATGTATTATATTGCATTCTTTATCATTTATAATGCGCCGCTCAGGACTTCAATAAGTCGGCGTGATAAAGAATGATTTCTGACCTTCAATGTACTTTATTGCGTGATTCCATCTTCGGCACTGATTTTTTCCATAGAAGGACCATATGAAAAGGTCTGGCCTTCACATGATCTTGAATTTTTAAATTGGTGAAAATATCGTGTAAAAATATAGAAACCACGTTACATTGTCGTAGGAAAGAAAATTGATGAAGTGCCGCTATGGCAACGAATAATAATAATTTTCATGGATTTTAAATATAGAATCCTTCAATGTTGCTAACACAGGTCACATGTCAAAAGTCATGACGATGCTAGATTGACACGAGTCATGATTTCTTTATCAGAATCACGCGGATCTTGCAACTGGCAAGGTAATGTTGGCCACATTGTTGCAACATGGCAAAATTATCGCGTTCGCGTGTGTTAGCTATGAAAAATTGTGACATATTCAGAGGTCAGAACAGAAAATAATAATTTGACCATGCGTATTTCGTGCCCTCACATTATATAGGTACCTATATTACTTTTCGCCGAAGGGTATCGTGTTTCGGAGGTTCCGGGGCAAACTGCCGAATCCTACATTAGATCAGACGAATGGAGCCACCGCTGTGATATCGCCAAAATATAATAAAATATAATGATAATTGATTAAACATACTTCAGTACAAATATCAAACTCGGTGTGATAATAGACTTATTTACGATACAAGTGCGGAAAAGAGGAAATTCGTAACTATTCGCTCGTGTATCGAAGGTACAACGTTTTACAGTACATATGGCACTTTAAACCAGGGATGTTGCGGATGCCGATTTTTTGACATCCGCGGATGCGGATGCGGATGCGGATTTTTAAAGGCTTACATCCGCGGATGCGGATGCGGATGCGGATGTCAAGATAGTACCATAAAAAACGTCAAATATTACATTTTAGTAATTTTTATTTCAAAAAACCGGCCAAGTGCGAGTCGGACTCGCATTCCAAGGGCTCCGTACATTAAGTCCCACTCACGCTTGACTGCTCATTTCTAATAGGTTTTTTGGTTAATGACTAAATTACCTAGCAGTCTAGCACTTACGCCGATGCTAAGACGTTCCTGTACCGACCTGTTCCACATCCGCATCCGCATTACATCCGCATCGATTTTATGCGGATGCGGATGCGGATGCGGATGTTGAAAATAATGCGGAAGTTCCGCGGTTGCGGATGCGGATGCGGATATTCGCAACATCCCTGCTTTAAACTTTCGACATACGCACGGAAAGTGCTCTTTCCCGCACTAGTTCGGGAAAATAGCACCATCCATATGCACTGTACAAGAATAATATTCAGTGTGTATTTTTGATATTCCCGCATATTGTAAGGGTAGTTAATATAGACCCAAATGATTCAACTTTCATAATTATGTTTTGGTAAAAAAAAAAATTGTGGCACTTATTGACGCGACGTCACAACTATGACAAGTCATGACTAATGCACGCAGTGCATTAATTAATTAAAGTTAATAAATGCTAAATTAATAAAAATATTTTAAATCGTTTCATGCCACTGAAAATACGTCAAATACTAGATATCGAAACGATATGGATTGGATATGTCAGTGTCAAACTTGTGTCAATAGTGACGTTTCTTCAAACAAACACGTCACTTATGACACTGGACACTGACATATCTTAGTGATGTCTATTAGACATCTAATAGATATCTAGATCAAAATCGGAATCGGGCCCATACATTCTACGACTCTTCTCTTTCCGAACAGACTCTACAGTTGCGGTTGTATAAAAATACACGCTGTATACTGTAAAAAAAAACAAATAATAAGATTGCGCTTAAAAAACAAAAAGATGAAGAAATTTTCATCATAAGACCATACAAATGTACAGGTAACATAACAATCACAATTATCAACATATTAAGCGAGATGAGTTAACATTAACATCGTAATCGTGCCCTTACATGGCGCTAGTAATAATAATAATTAAGAGTTTTATTAAATAAGGCATTATTGCGTCGGCCATTATGACCACAATGACGTTATGCAACGAAGAGTCATCCGAAATTAATGGCATCGCGCTTGGGGCCATGAAACGCGCGAACGCTATTAGGCCCTCTCCAGACGCGCACGAGTGTGGAGGAGGCTCTAAGTAAACAATCAGAATATACGGTATTCATTTGGAAAGAAAATCATATAGTATAGGTAAAACGAAATCGCTTCCCGCAGTCTGTCCCTTTTAGATCTTTAAAACTACGCAACGGATTTTGATGCAGCTTTTTTAATAGATAGAGTGATTCAAGGGGAAGATTTATGTATAATTTGTTAACCCGTGCGAAGCCGGGGCGGGTGGCTAGTTTTACTTATAATTATATTATCTTAAGCTGAAGATTCCCTAGCCGTCCTCAGTTTATATAGGTAGTAGTAACAGTTAAACATTTTACTTAGAATAATACTAAACAAAACAGTTTTATTTGTATTTGTCAAGTGTAACTGATCGCTCGCTAGTTTCGTGGCCGTACACGACTAGACTTCCTAGACTTAGAATTTAGAATCCATAATGCCGCCATAATCACGACTCGATATCGTTAGCATTTCTACTTTTACCGTCCATCTAATCGCCTCTTACAGTTTACCTTTCAAATATGAGATAGCGGCACAGAGGGGCTACCGCGAAAACCGAAATTCGCGAATTGCGGGGATCTTTCTCTTTTACTCCAGTGAAGGCGTAATTAGAGTGAAAGAGAAAAATGCCCGCAATTTGCGAACTTCGATTTTCGCGGCTATAGCCCAGAACAATTAATAGTACTACCGTACAGAAAGGACACTTCCTACAAAACCGAAGTTTGACAGCGATTCAGGGTCGAATCGTCATATCCCTTTCTAACGTATGGCACTATCCCTTTCGGCTATTTAGGGTTGTCAAAATTCAAGCCATTATCTTATCTGTGGTCGTACACGCAACAGGACGTCAAGTTGTGTCGAATAACCCTAATAATTGCTTGGAGCAATGCTGAGCCGAACGGAGCCGAGTTTGCCCGAAGTCAGGAGTGTCTCCCCACTGTTAGGGGTCGCTTGTCGCTTCCCGCTCTCTGTCTGTCTGCCTGTATGTATGTATGCTTAGATAATTAAAACTACGCAACGGACTTTGATGCGGTTTTTTTAAAAGATAGAGTGATTCAAGAGGAAGGTTTATGTATAGGTAATTTGTTAACCCGTGCAGAGCCGGGGCGGGTCGCTAGTTTTGTATATTTTCCAATTTCTTCGAAAACAGCTGCATTAAGTTAATTGATAAATCTTTTTATACTAGCTTTATTTAACTTTTTTTGGATGGATTAATTTTTTAATAAATTCATATAAACTCTTAGAAAAAATATATCTTGTTGTTCGTGTTCATATCTAAGTTAATAGTCCTCAAATATTACAAACTTATTTTCGATCACTTGTTGTTTGGGTTTTCAAAAATGATCCGGAGAAATTGCAAGAACTTTTGAAATAGAGGATGCAAAAGCAAGGTGTACTTATAGCAAAACCAAGGTATACAATATGTTGTAACCTACCTATTACATACCCATAAGTATTATACTTTTCGCTCATTACCAAACTCGACCCTTGACATCCGAGCTGGACGGTCATTCCATCATTCTGGCATTATGAGGCAATCGCACTTGACAGTTTGTGCTTAGAAATGTTGCATATGAAGTAGTTAAAGAAATACTTTTTATTAACGAGGTTTCGAAAAGGGCGGCTTCACCTTGTAATTAGTGCTGCCACAGAATAGATACAGTACTAGGTACAGAATATTCTCTCTCTAACAAAACGCGTCTGTTACGATTACGACAGATATGACTCCGGGTTCGAATCCATAACATCATCCTCATCATCTTGTCTCAAAGCGTTTTTGCCACTGTGCGAGCGAGACATGGCTACGCACCACCAGGCCCACACGCGGCCTATGGCTAGCCACCAAAATTGGTGTGGGACAGATGTACTTGTTGCGACGTGACGAAATCGCGGAGTGAGCTCCGCGAACAAGTACATCCGTCCCACACCAATTTTGGTGGCTAGCCATAGGCCGCGTGTGGGCCTGGTGGTGCGTAGCCATGTCTCGCTCGCACAGTGGCAAAAACGCTTTAAGACAAGATGATTCAAATTCAAATTCAAATTCAAAATGTTTTATTTGCAAATATAGGTACATACAGTGATGGTAATCTTACAATAAGTGGTGTCGCTACATTTGACCAACAGGCATGCAAAAAACATATGTACATATGTAGAAATGATTAAAATTTTAAGCATATTATTGTATGTTTAAGATTAAAATCACTCCAAGATATAGGTTGTCTTAAATCTAAATTAAACTAATGTGCAGAAAATATGAATAGAAATCAATATCAAGGAATTAAATGACATTTGAATATACTACAGTTACCATTGAAATACTAGTTTTATATGATATTTTATATGATGAGGATGATGTTATGGATTCGAACCCAGACCCACCAACTCTGCACTATATAGATATACATAGTGTCACTACCAGCTTAGCAAAGTGGCCAAGCTATGTAAGTTGTTAGCATTAGCAGTTAATTATTTTAAGAAATTTTATTTATATAAAATACAAACCAATCAACTTTAAATTACCAACTGTAAACAAAAAACCTGAACAGGAAAATCTTTAATATACTAATTCTAATGCGAATCACCTTCTAGATGGTGCAAATAAGACGACTTTTTGCCAACATTGTACTTTTTTGCAATTTAACGAACACGCAGCCTGTACTTTATTTGAATCCACTTTAATTACCTACTTGAAATCACATAAATTACAATTTTAATCAATGTAAAATAAAACATTCAACCGATTCCTTCTTTTAAATTTTGAAGTCAGATAAAATGGAAGCTACTTTCGTCTGGCGGTCCTTGCGTAGAATGCGTAGTATTTCAGTCAGTTTTGGAGTACCTACCGTAAAACCTCCCAACTTCCAACTAAGTATAGTCCAGTATTGCAACTATGGTCCAAAAGTTCAATAAGTAATTAAGTATCAATACTAATGTTCTTTTTGGTTATGTATGGGTCTTTATTTTCATTTGTACTAGCCTAATAACTTTAAAAATCAAATAAATGTCACACCTGAATGAATATATTAGGGTTTGGACCATAGCTGGGAAGTTTTACGGTAGTGTTTCACCGCGAGTCTTCCAAAGACTTTAATGCGACGTCTAAGAAATGTAATCTGTGGTTTTAACGGAATTTTACCTGGCTTATTACATTAGGAAAGTTGAAAAAAGAATTTTATTTAATAACAGCTTCATTCACTGGAAGCAATACTTAAATTAATGAATACTTTAGTTAAATTAACTTAAAATACTTACGTAAGTATTTTCCTCATATTGTTTCCACTCCCCGGAGCAAATAAAATAATCTAAGTATGTTTACGTAGATATACACCGTGGGCCCACATAACCCGACAGATTTTAAAGGTGTATTTTTGACCACATTTAGATACTAAAATGTCCTACAAAGTTATTTGAAATCGGTCTAGTTTTAGAGATAATGACAATTGTTGTGAATATTAGTTTCTGTAATAAACTCTATGAAAAACGCCTTTTTGGCTGCGACGCTGCCACTATGTGACTGCTTGTAGCGACACTATACTTAGGTAGTTAATTATTTTAGTATTAGAAAAAAGGTAAACAATCTTGACGTGTCTTTTTATTGAAAGGCACTTTTGAAAAATAAGTCTCGGCAAATATGTAACAATTATAAATCATATACGACTATTTACATTCTTTTGCTTTAATAATAGTTAAGTAATAGGTAGTTACTGATTTTTAAAAAGCGTTTTTCAATTAAAACACACGTCAATATTGCGTAGTCTTTTTCTAATTCTAAAAAAACGAGCTAAATATTTCAGGGCCAAATAGAATCTTGCGAGGCATTACTTTTTGTATTAAATCTTTCCTCCCATAAAATTACATTCAAAAAAGCCCGCAGGCAACATTACATAACGCATTGCAACGCCACGTGACTTGTCAGACTAATTGAACATAATTATTGGCAAAAGCTCGCGATACATTAACAATCTGTGCGATTACGTGGAATAAAGTGACCTAAAAACGAAATATAGGGAAAGATACACATAACAACAGTCTAGACCATGAAGCTGGATTTCTTATCTCCGTACTAATTTAGTTTGTGGTCTTGAAAAAATCTTCTAATTATTCACTAATCAATAAAGTATACCTAAGGCAAATAAAATATACATAACAATATGTAGTTAAAACCAAAACAAATTTAAAAATCTGGGTTTGATAAAAAAAAATTTTTTGAGTTTCAGTTCTAAGTATGGGGACCCCCAAAATTTATTGTTTTTTTTCTATTTTTGTGTGAAAATCTTAATGCGGTTCACAGAATACATCTACTTACCAAGTTTCAACAGTATAGTTCTTATAGTTTCGGAGAAAAGTGGCTGTGACATACGGACGGACAGACAGACAGACAGACATGACGAATCTATAAGGGTTCCGTTTTTTGCCATTTTGCTACGGAACCCTAAAAAAGCCAATGGCGTCTGCCGGCCTTGGCCTGCCTTGACACGCGCGAATAATCTTTTTTATTTGCGCGTGCACACTTAATACGTAGATAATATTTACGAGATGTGTTAGATAAGATAGGCACAAAGTGGCACAAAATCAAATTCCTTCACTGTAAATTGGTCTGAGCCTATTTGGGTTAGGTAGGTAATATACACTTTTTATTGTAAGCTTCACGCGTTCCCGCCTTTCCAGTAGACATCGCAAAGTTAAAGGAATCCAAAGCTAATTTTTACGCTGCGCGGCGCTTGTAAGGGCGCAGGCTGCAGGCATATATTTTTTCAGTACCGTAAAATGGGGTGAGTAGGCGCAAAACTGACATTCAAACCTCGATAACATTTTATTTTTACATATGCAAACTGAATGGTGTATATAATAAGTGTTCCGGACGTTTGTGTTTTAGTTTTTATTTTATTTTGGGTAGTTCCATTTCATAACTTTGACGATAAACAGGAAAACCCACCTCACCCCGTAGTCCCTCGTATTTGGGGTGAGTTGGGTTTTCATACAACGGTGATTATGGAAGATTGATTGATCGATTTTTTTTATTATGAGTATTACTATAGCTCCATTTTAAATTGGAATACATAATTTTTGTAGCAGTAGCCTTAAAAATCCATCTCACCCCCCTTTCAACCCTTCTCTCCCCATTCATAACCCAACTCTCCCCGCGAATCCTACTCACCCCATTTTACGGTATTTGAGACTCAAATAATGAAAACGAATTAATTACTAATATTGTTCCTGGGTCCGTTACCTTTTAATTTATATTGTCCACAGAACTGATTTTTTTGAAATTTGTTTGACCCATATGACTTGTTTGAATACCAGGTCATGACGTTGCTTAGGTACTTACTCTTTAGTGGTACTTAACTAAAGAAGATGTCGCTTCCAGACTCTACCAATATAATGACAATGATACCATTCGATAAATCGTCCACAGTTACGTAAATCGACTTCTATCGGTCATCAATCGATTAATTCTGTCAGTTCAGTTATGTTATTCATTCGAATATTATTTAAGCAATAATTTTTTTTACAAATAACCCATTAATTACCATTGGTCTACTTTTATTGGGATTAACAAAGTAATGACTATACTTATTATATTACGCATTCTTAATGTTGAAACAAACACCTAGATTTCGGTTACCTAGGCACTCAATCTACTTACTAACAATGCTAAAAAACTATTTCGTAACCTTACCACAATACAATATAACGTAAGAAGCATTATGTTCAATAATTTAAGAGTGCATCCTAACTATAACTTACCGAACGTCATTTCTTAGAGAAATGATAACGTAAAATGCAACCTTGTTTCGTGATTATTAAGGTTCATATTTAAAGGCAAAGGAAATGTTAGAAGGTGGCTTAAAATAGTCCATAATGGTGCAATCTTAACACTTCGACTGCCCTGATATTGCATTATGATACATAGTAAAAGTAAATTGATGTTTCGGACGCTGCATCTCGGATGATGTTGCTTTTTATATTGTTTCTAGTGGTGTAATATTTGTGTGATGTGTACTGGGGCATGAAGGTTCTTGAGCGATCGTTAACAGGAAAAGGTATTGTATAAGTTTGAATTACGTGCTTTCTGTTCAGAATCTTCAGAAACAGTTCGATGTAGACAGGACCAACGCATTGTGGAGATCCTTGTCTTAAAGAGGGGGCCGTGAGACAGGTCTGTTGTATAACTTTTTTGATGCTAATTGATGTAGGTATTGAAATGGGAGGACTCAAAGTTTTCTTCAAAACCGCGTGGCGTTGCAAATTAAAAATAGGATTTAGTTAGTAGGGTCAATTTCTGAACACGATTTTTTTTCTGTCCGTGATGAAAATCGCGGGTTAGCATCAGACAATACTTACCAATTTTTTTTTACATAAAGAAGTCACACTTTCACACCGAGTTCCATATGAATTCACTGATTAGTTGGTTTTTAGAGTACACATAAAAATACCTAAAGGCTCAAATTACTACTCCCGTGCCCTGTCCGGAATCTACTTTTGAGCATAATGAAAAATCCTACGAAAAATTCTACATTAGTACCACTAATTTAGTGTCAAATACTTAAACTAGATGATATTTACTATCACTGAGCACATATACTATTAACTTCATTGTGGTAAATAACTCGTGATCGATGTTTAAATTTTGTCCGAGCGCGCGAGTAAAATTTCGTCGGCAAAACTCAAAGGGCTCTGACAGCCGACGTTTGTATTTGAACCGCCTCGTGTCCCGCCTCACCTGTACTGGCAGTATTCGGCTGTCTCTCAAAGCAAGCGGATGTAAGTCAAGCCGCGGCGTGTTCGAGCAAATCGCGTAAGTATTTCGGAATCCGGGTGGGCGACAATTTTTTTCTAATTTCGATGCCCCTTATAAATTTTATTTTCCACATAGCTTTTCAATAGCAATTGTCATATTTAGGAGCCCTTTATGTATCTTTATGTAAGCGATAACATAACAGTTTGGTCAAACACGATTTAAATTTTTGGCGAATTTTTTTATTACGAATTCTAATTTCCGTGCCCTAATTCCCATAACAAATTTACCTAAAACAGCTGATTAAGTGGCACGGGAATTAGAAAGTATTACATATATTGTCAACAAATCTTTTATTGGGGGCAATGTAAGTTAATTGGCAATGTTTACGTCATATTATTATTACTTATATATATTGGCATTGAATATATATTATATGTAATAATAATACGACGTATATCTTTCTATTTTACATTTAAGGAAATCTTAAAAAATGCACAAAAATCTGTGAATAGTTTTTTAGTATAAGTACTATAGTATTTACATACAGGATCGACCCGAATAACCCGGGCAATTTTAATACGTAAGGTAAGGTGGGGTAAGACTATCACTTGTATGGAATCCTTGTACTGTTAGTCTTGCCCCACCTTACCTTATTCATTGATCATATTATAATATAACATTAAAATATTATATAAACATAAAACTATTTCTGGAATTATTACATATTATAATACCTGTACCTAAGGTTACATGAAACAAAATGAATGTTTTTGTAAATTTGACAGCTGACAGCGTATGCCGTATAAAGTTTAAATATCTGGGAGACCGAGCTTTGCTTGGAAAACATATAGGTACCTACCTACCTAAAAACTCAAAAATGCGCGTTTTTCCAGAGATACCTACCTAGATAGATTTTTCACCCCAGAAAACCCTCATATATGATAAAATTTCATCGAAATCGTTAGAGCCGTTTCCGAGATCCCCGAAATATATACAAGAATTGCTCGTTTAATAGATTAGTTGTTATAAATTAGCTTTTCTAATACAAGAAAAATTAAATATATCCTATTCTTACTATATTATAAATGCGAAAGTATCTCTGTCTGTCTGTCTGTTATCTCGTCACGCTTAAACCGCTGAACCAATATCATGTTGATGATATTTGGCATGGAGATAGTTTGAGGCCCGGGGAAGGACAAAGGATCTGGGGACACGGCAGTGCCGCCGCCAAGTCGAGCAAAACAAAGTGGCACGGTCAAAATAACATTTAATTTGAACATGTAATCTAAGAATTAATGCACTTTAAAATCCCTTAGTTTTGTCACTGACACAATCACTCACGATCATCATTATTCTAAGGTACTTCTAGCATACCCACAAGTTCCAAATTTGAAACGTAATTAGGTTTAAGCTTTTTAAGCCAATAAAAATCTAATAATACTGCAATATTAGTCACGTTCTAAAGATCTAATAACTGCATAAATAAGTTTGTAATCCTATAGAAATATATGCGATAACAAATTTACCTTTTAGTTCTTACAATTAGTAGGGAAAGTAAAGGTACACTACGATGTACGATGTGAGTGTGAATAAAGATGTTATGAAAGGTGTTATGATATGTGTATACATAGTATCAGTATGGTATGGGTATGATTACCTGAAAAGAAGGACAGCCTACAAAAAGAGATGGGATCCTATCAAAAACATTACATGTAAAAAGATGCAAGTCTCGCAACGCAGTTCTTCTACTACAAAAAAAGTTTTGAGATGTAATGTGAAACCAAGTCGGTTATTTTAGACAATGCCAGGGGGGTATTAAAACCGTAATACTATTAGATATCTTATTAGGGTTCCGTAGCCAAATGGCAAAAAACGGAACCCTTATGGATTCGTCATGTCTGTCTGTCTGTGATATTCTTACCCCGGTGATAGTCTTACCCCACCTTACCTCATATGTGGTTAAACAATTGTTTGTGTTATGAATTTATGAAGCATATTCGATTTCTTCAGATTAACTTACACAATAACTTCTTCTCTCTGTGCCCCTATTTATTTCTTAGTATCATTTCCTATACGGCCATAAAGCAGATCATACACCTTGTACCTATCTACATGCAGATACATAATGACACTTTTTAATGAATAGTTTTGTATGTAAGGCGGACATGTTTACGCAACTACTCAAAGTATTGTTTTGAAATATATATATTTTACTAAGAAAGAGAGATTAGTTGCCATTAAAATCAAGGAAACTATTAGTCAAATACGTAGTTTTTAGTGTATCATACTTTCGTAGATTTGTCGTCCGAAACTAAAATTAAAGTAGATAAATATGTTCGATGCCGCTTCAGTATGGTTGAAGTATATTATTGTAGATTAAAATATACATAAATAATAGTTTTAACTACCAAAATAAGCTAAGAAAACAATTCCTGTGCCATGTTCTAATTTCCGTGCTAGTAAAATCTAATTCCCATGGACACACTAATTCCCGTGCCCTGACCAAAATTTTAAATTGAAATAACTTTTATAGTTTTATGAATATTTTTACCCCATAAGAAAATTAATGTTTATTATATTTTTTATCAAATTATCAGCATATTTTTTTTTGTGTAATGTTGGTATTTCAAAATTCCATGGGAATTAGACAAAAATGCTCGTTTGGTGAAATTGATCCAGTTACCTAATTGCGGATTTTGAAATAGCCAGTGAAGGCTCCGTGTAAATACTCTGTGCTTGCACTGTTAATTTTGTTTAATGTGAATGTGCTATGGAGTATTTACACATAGGTAAACGTTTGCATGGATTTTACAGCTAACATCCGTTAATAGTTAAATTTATAGTTTGGTCTTGAGAACTGTTAAGCATATAACTAAACATTTCATATTATTGAACAACCAGATTAGCTTAAAGTATTTAGAAAATTGCTCCAAAAGCCCGAAAAGTCCATAACCCAATTCACCCGGACGTAACATGATGAAATTGACTCCAAAACGGAGTGGACCTAGATTTACCTATATTTAGGTAACACCGTGACATCATCCGCGTAAACAGGCGATTCCGTATTCCACCACATGTGCAGATTTCTAGAGGTTATGCAATGGTGACTAACAATCCCTCCTATTGAATAGCAATCCCATATGAAAGCTAGAATTACGCAAATTAAAATAATGTGTACTTAGGATGAAATTATTAGGTAGTTACTCAGAGGTGTTAATTTAATGTTATTATTATTAAACTTAAGCCCTTTATAGGTTCCTTATGAGTTATGTTCGGTAGTACCTTTTCATTTCTGTAGAATTATAATCATATGATTGAATGAAATTGAATGAAATTAATTTATTCCAGAAAATATGTCCATATGGGATTCGAGCTAATTAATTAAATAATAAAATACGCTTAAATTAAATTAAGACATATACATACATATAGTGCTATAGTTAGCTCTATATCAATATTGGGTCGTTTTTTTTGTTGTCCTTTACACTTTTTTTCAAATTTGGTATTTTTTATGTTATTTCTACTCAGAATCACGAGCTCTTTCTATCCTAATAGGAGAAAAAAAGTGTCCTAAGGTTTTTATTTCCATTACGTCACCATTTTTCATAGACTTTGTATGGCGGTCGCGGAATGGAAAGATCGAAAAATGTATGGAAATTTTGGGCCACTTTTTTTCTCCTATTAGGATAGAAAGAGCTCGTGATTCTGAGTAGAAATAACATAAAAAATCCCAAATTTAAAAAAAAGTGTAGGGGACAACAAAAAAAAAAACGCCCCAATACCAATTCTGACAGCATTACTTACATTGTAACGTAAATACTGCCCATTTCCTTTTAGATAATGAGAGTTATTGATATTTATTTCGTTTCATATAAATCTAAAGCGCGCAATTTCTGACACGGATAAATTAGTCAAGATTGGTTCACATCTTTGGCTAAAAAGGACCTAAGCTTCATCTTTTTCAAAAGTTTGTACCTCGTCAAATAATGGAATTAGTTTTCAACATTGCTGTCGCGAAAATAAAGAATGAAATGTTTTTAACTTTTAATTTATTTGACTGACCATAAACTATGCAGTTCGCGTCCTAATTTTAAACCGCTCGCACTCATATGCGAGTACGAGCGAGATGCATAGAAAGTAAATTACGTTCTCGATGGCGTTTATGTCAGTGCCAAACTGGTGGTAGCCACACTGGATGAAAGATGTTGCGAAAAGTCACGTACACTAATTTTATACAAGATTATAAGGTAAACGTCCCTGTGCTCGACATGCTAATGCCCAATAGATGACACCCTGCTGTCACCTCTATTGACAATGACTTAAGTTTCAAGATGACATATACTGTGTGACGAACACTAGTACGTTTACCTTATGGTTTTTATAGTAAAGTTTAACTATTAGGTAGGCGACCAAATGCGCAATAAAATTAGGAAAAGGGTTTAATTTAAAAGTGATTCTTGACTGTTATTGACCTGAAATTATAATTTACCCAACAGCTTAGCTTCTGACTTGCTTATTTTGTGTTGACCGTATTGCAAGAAAGGAGGGTAATGCGTTCTGCCATTGATATGAGCAATCGCTTTGGAAATACAAATAGAGTGTGAGATTAGGTAATAATGCTACTTATAGATACTTACTTTAGGTAAAATTGAAGAATGATTATGAATGAAATTTACGGATATCATTTTAAAATTATTTTCATATAGCTGGTCAAGCAAATCTTGTCAGTAAAAAAGGCGCGAAATTCAAATGTTCTATGGGACGATATCCATTCACGCTTACATTTTTCAAATTTGCCGCCTTTTTCTACTGACAAGATCTGCGTGACCAGCTATAGTTATTATTTCTACTAATAAAACAGGCAATATAGTTTCTAAAAATGCTGATAATGAGACAGTCGCTCGCACTTATTGGTGCGCGTGAAATGCACTGCGAGTCATGTCATCGTAGTGTCAAAACAATAACAAGTCAAGTTGAGATTGTGCGCTCAGAATCAGCCTCCGTGTGGATGTGCGGAACCGTGACCAGTTGACCACTGATGGGCTATTTCTCTGTCACTCTAATTATGCCTTCATTGGAGTAAAAGAGAAAGATCCCCGCAATTTGCGAAATTCGGTTTTCGCGGTAGCCCCTCTGATTTTAATTTAATTGTTTTTATGATGTTACTTTCTTGAATTCGAATAGCCGACAATACAGATTGTCGTAAACCTAAGATGATAACTTAGAATTGACTTCGCATCTAACATATAAAGAAATACTTCAGCAAACATGAATTGCCGGTAAATCACTTTCCCCGCTTTCTATTGGCCAATGTCCGACAAATGCCCAATAAAGCATAATTTCAATTAAATCTCAGGCCAATTCGAACGCACACTGACATCAGAAAATATTTGAATCCTGTTAGTAATCGTGCATTTCCTTGGTAATTGTCCGTAGCAAAGGGAATAGATAGTATATTAGAGGGGTCCTGTCATAGTAAATTTTTTAGTCACAGTAAGTTTACTGCCATCTATCGACACACGATTAAAACTCAAAATAAAAATGTATAATACTATCAAAAATGTATATATATGGATAAATTATTTTATTATTTTTATATCAATTCGACCCATGTTCTTTCACTGATACCTATATGTGTTAAAATTGTTAAATATCAAATGGTGTCGTCAACGCTATCTAGCCGAGCATAGGCCAAAGGTGTATGCTGTATGCGCGCCATCTATCCGAGAATGACTTTTTCTTAATTTCAGATGCACGTTTTTTTCCTTAGACTTTTATATTCATCTTATACGGAGTTACATATATCTTTGCTCGTAGGTACATGTAGGTATTGGCGCGCGCGAGACGCACGATAACTAAATGACATTATTCAAATATCATTATGATGTCAGTTTACGTTCGAATTGACCTGTCTGTTTGGTTACGCAGTAGGAATTACTAAGCAATATTAAATTTGTAAGGACCTGTCGGTAATCAATGGAAAATAATTAGCTTCAATGCTTTTGCTTACTGTGCAGTGGCCTTAACTTTACGAAAAATCTTGAATTATTATTATTATGTTCAATCTATTCTTTTACCGTTACCATGAGTAGTTTAGATACTTAATAACTTTCATTTAAAGTTCTTAAATGTATGTTTTTAATTTTATTGAGGATTTTGTAGGCCTTTAGGCAAGTAAGTACCTACTTTAATAATGATATATTTTACGAATGTGTGAATTTCCAAATTAATTACTTACTTAATGTGCATTTTATATAATACAAGCCATTACAAAGTATTAGATCGTCTCTTAGAGTAGAAAAATACCGCTAAATGCGTTTTTGAAACGCAAATTGAATCGAAAATAAATATTGTACTGACGATGATTGAGAGACTTTGCCGAACGACTGATGGGTTCGTAACGATGCTTTTTATTCTAAGTTTATTTATGCAAAGTCAAGTAATTTATCAAATCCAAATTAGGGTTAATGAGATTCTCCTACAGGAATAGTATAAGGACTGTTTATATAAATCAATAGGTATTTACGTTAGAATTCTGATATTAAATTCCGTATTTTAATCAGAAAGTTCCATAAGTATTTCCAAAGTAAGTTTAAGTTCCAAAGTCCAGAGTGACTTTTGTTGGCTTCCTGCTTGCCGCCCGCTTGCCGTTTTGCTACTGGCGTGCTTCTGGCCCTTTCCCCGACTCAGCGCCACGCAGTTCCGAGCTGCGCTGAACTCAGCGCCGATCAGAAAAACGGCGCCTACCACCTCGGCACCGTCAGGGGAGTACTTCGGCTGCAAATGATTAGCGGAATCCGATCCTAATAAGTATTAGCGCGAACCACGACATTTTACCCGCTTTACCATCTGAGCTAGTTGTGGTAATAAATATTTTGTACCGTTCTTCTGCCTACTCATTTATAATTTCCCATACCTAACGGGACACCTAGTAGGTTAGAACGCTTCTAGAACGCGACACTGGCCTTAAATGGCGTAACAATCCCGTGTGGTGACTGTACTAATATTTCTAAAATGTTCACACGCCTCGCCTATATGAATTATTCGCGCAATTTTAGGACCCGTGGATACTGCTCGTAGATTGTGAAAAGGTGAACCATAGGTTTGATTAAAATCTCACTATTTTCAATACTTTCACACTATTGTACAGCGAATTCTAATTAGAAACCTTTTATATAACAACGGTGGACTGTCAAATATATCGAGAGAAAATTCCAAACGAAAGCACAAAAATAGCCGATAGCCATTAATGGAAGAATATTTTATTTTTAAAACAGTAAGAGTAAGATTTTATTTATGAAAATAAATTCTTAGGTATTATGGAGCATTTCCAGTAATACTATGTTTGTAGTAAACACTTAGTTTTAAGATTATTCAAGATGTCTTAACTATGGTCATGGGAAATGGTTAAGTAGGGACAAAGACAAGACAAATAAAACTTGTCAATATCGCTGAAAGTTCTGAAACACCCAATCTCAAGTCAGCTAAAAAACGTTGTAAACAGCTTCATCATTATGCCTCTCTTCGTGTACCTACGCCACTTTTCGCGGTCCTAGGCTAGTCTCATCCAGAAAATACCCGCCATCCTCCGAATGTCTTTCACCCAACGAGCTAACGAACGCCAGGCGCTTACTCTGCCGGGCAACATATCCCGCCCAATTCCAGTTTAGCGTTGTAATGACGTCACTCACTCAAATAACCAGCTTATTGAATAGTACTCACCCCCAGCCGTGTGTGGGTGGGCACCCCGCCACGGGCGCGGGCCGCAGCGCGCGCAGCACGCGCTTGACGACGCCGGCGCCGCTCGCCACGCAGCCCGCCACGCAGATCAGGAGCAGGCCCAGTGTGACCCAGACGAGCCATAGTATCTGGCAACAAAAGGGGGATCAAAAATATGGAAGGGTCACTAAATATGACATGCATTTTTTAATGTAATGATAATTACTTTATTATAGACTTCATTTCCTTTCCTGCATATAAAGTTATATATATGTACAGTCGCCATTACATATATCGGAGCTGCCAAGGTGGTCAAAAATATCTGAACACGCACTCTAGCGTCTTGACAATAGAGTCGTGTTTAGATTAGATATTTTGTGAGCACCTTGGCCGCTCCGATATATCTGATTGCGACTAGACATATGTAGTTGATTGGTGGTGGTTGATTGGTTGGTTCTGCCTTTGGCGTAAACTAACTATTCCGTTCTACAACTTTTTTGCACATAGCTGGTTTTTTCCTTTGATCCGGCGATATAGTACTTACATAAGTATCAAATGCGGATTCAGCAACTTTTGCTGGATCTGAAACAATTTACATGCAATGTATAAGCATTTTACTCATACAAATAAACAAAATTAATCGATTCGAGCCTTAGAAATAAAGTGCTAGTGGACCAGAAAGCTACCGATATGACCCCGATGTAAGTTCAGCGATAATTAATGATTTCGAAGAAATCGGTAGCTTTCTAGTATGGTCCTCTGTCACTTGCTTTCACATGATTCATACTGAACGCGACACCATGTATAAAATAAACCTTTTTTATTTCTAAGTTCTACCAGAACCTCTACAACGACGGACTTAACAGCGATATTAAGTACATAAAAGTTGACACAGAACAAGAACACAGCTCTACAACAAATATATTACCCTTTGAAAACAAAGAAATATCAGCCAAAATAGAAAAACTGAAGAAAGAAAAAAGCCCTGGACTTGACTGCATTCCCAACGAAGCTCTGAAAATTGGAAAAAACATTTTATTGGGACCTATTACAATACTTTTTAATAAAATTGTAGAATTTCAAGTAATTCCTCAAATATGGGCAGAATCAAGGATAATCCTTTTATATAAAAAGGGAGACCCCACGGACATTAACAACTACCGACCCATAAGCTTGCTCCCTACATTATACAAACTATTTGCAATGTGTCTGGAAAAAAGAAAAGCACCGATGATCGAGAAACAGCAACCAGTTGAGCAAGCTGGTTTTTGTTCGAGCTACTCGACTATAGATCACATCCATACATTGGAACTTATAATAGAAAAACATCAAGAGTATAAACAGCCACTCTACCTAGCATACATCGATTACGCTAAGGCGTTTGACTCAATTTCGCACGAGAGCATATGGCAAGCACTTTCAAACCAAAATGTCCCGAGTATATATATTAACATAATTAAGGATATTTATAAGAAGAGCACAAGCAGGGTGAAGCTGGACACACTTGGGCCAAAAATCTTAATCAGAAAAGGAGTAAAACAAGGAGACCCGCTGTCCCCCAGGATATTTATATAGCTGTGTTGCAGGATATCATGAAAGAGCTAAATTGGAATAAAAAAGGAATCAATATCGATTCAGAATTCCTGAGTAATCTAAGATTTGCTGATGATATCGTCCTTTTCGCAAAATCATCTACAGAGCTCGAAAAAATGATCTTAGAACTAAGCCAAGTCAGCGGAAATATAGGATTACAACTTAATACGTCCAAAACTAAAGTCGCTACCAATAGTGTAAAAGACCCTATAACGATAAATAATACAACTATAGAATACGCCGACAGCTATATATATCTTGGTAAACAAATTTCCTTCGAGAAATCAAGACATGAGGACGAGATAGAACGCCGTATCAACATGACTTGGAAGAGGTTATGGAGCTTTAAAGAAATTTTAAAATCTAAACTTCCCCTAAAGCTCAAAAAGAAGGTAATAGATTCGTGCTTGCTACCTTGTCTATCATATGGAGCACAAACTTGGATCTTCCAAAAGAGAACTAAAACAAAAATACGCTCTTGCCAGCGCGCTATGGAGCGAAGCATCCTTGGTGTTAAACTTACAGACAGATATAGAAGTGAAGATATCCGCAGAAAAACCAAACTGATAGACGCCGGACAACACGCACTACAATTAAAATGGCGATGGGCGGGACACGTAGCGCGAATCACAGACCAAAGATGGACGAAACCGGTAACCGAGTGGATGGGCCCCACTGGTAAGAGGAGCAGAGGGAAGCCAAAAGAACGCTGGATAGACGAAATTCAAAAGAAAGCTGGTAGAGACTGGATCTTGAAAGCGCAGGACAGGAAACAATGGAAACTGATGGAGGAGGCCTTTACCCTAACTGGGGCCATGTGACACTCACTTACATTACAAAAACTATAACTATTTAATTGTTATATAACTGTTTAAATTGTATTTATTTCATGTGTTTAAGTATGTTTTAACTATGTAGTTACATGGCAATAAAGGCTTTTTTATTTTTTTTATTTTTTTATTTATTTCTTTACCACAGCCCTCTATAAAAGCTGTGTGCTGACTAATGATGATTGTGTTTTACATAAGCACCTCATTTTATCTCTCTCATTTCAAAAGTCGCAAAATTTCAATTTCAATGCAGCATCAGCGTTCATTACATAAAAAATTCGTTCGCTTTTACTTCGGTGAATTTTTTGCCTGCGACTATAATAATACAGTAAATTCCATTCAATTTAGCCATGATTAACATATTATACAGTCGCCATTAGATATATCTGAGCGGTCAAGGTGCTCACAACTCACAAATATCTGAACACGCCTCTATTGTCAAGGCGCTAGAGTGCGTGTTTAGATTTTTTGAGCACCTCGGCCGCTCCGATATATCGGATGGCGACTGTACTATTTTTGCGCTTTCGTAACTTTCGTAACAACACGTTGGGCTGTACAATGTACCAAACGATTGAGTGATCTGTCTAAAAATATAGCGCGTGTTATGGTTTTATTTTGTTTGGGAAGACAACGCGTTTTCCATGCCTAAATACTCGTAGCGTAATCTATAGGTATGCGTAAACACTACATACTTACCTACAAACTTTTATGTAGAAAAAATCTAAATTATAATTAAGTAAGTAAGTTATATTTATTAGCACAAGAAATTAACAAATTAGCATAAAAAATAACAAAATATAAAAACAAAAATTCATTAGGACGAGCAGAAGAAAAAAATACATTGTGCTAAAAGGTCCCCACTCAGCTTAGGGCCCGATTCGGATTTTGAAATAGACATCTACTAGATATCTTTTAGACATCACCAAGATACGATAACGATATGTTTAAGATATAACCTGTCAAATTTGACGTTTCCGCGATTCTGCATGGAGATACTCTTGAACGATTTCCATAATATATTACTTAGAGATCCAATTCACATCTAATAGATATCTAACTCTATTTAACGTAAAAGTGACATTGGTTGCCCGAATTGAGCTGCAAAAGAGAACTAGTTGAAATCTAAACTATAACGTATCTAGAATGGATCTAGTACGTGTCGTCTCTTGTGAATATCTTGAAGTTCGAATAGGGCAGTGAGTGTCACGAAGTGAGTCCTAAGGACCCACAACGTGACACTGATTTTCAGTGAGGCCTGATAAAACTAAAAACTAAAACGAACGAAAACGGAAATAGATGTGAGATGTCATATATTTACGAAATAAAAAGTGACCCAGGCTTTCAGTGCCCACGGCTCGAACTAAACTCCAGTTTTGTTTCTTCTTGTTCTTCCACTGAGGAACATAAAATAGAAACCTCCTCTCTTCTCTCGACCGTCGGCAGTAGGTAGTATCCAGGTTCATCGCGGGGATACGACGTGCCAGGTTCTAAGAGATTATTTTCTTACCATAGACCGTAGCATTCCCCGACGGTCCAATGCACATCCTCTCATCCACCACCCTGACTCTAGCCAGCAGTTTCACGTCCTTCAGCCTCTTGTCTTCTCTTGGTCATCGGCAGCAGGTAGTATCTAAGTTCATCGCGGGACTGCAACGTGCCTGGTGATTCTATGGGGAACTCTTTTCTCTTACCGTAGGCCGTAGCATTCCCCGCTGGTCCAATGCACGTCCTCTCATCCACCACGCTAACTCTAGCCAGCAGTTTCACGTCCTTCAGCCTCTTGTCTTCTCTTGGTCATCGGCAGCAGGTAGTATCTAAGTTCATCGCGGGACTGCAACGTGCCTGGTGATTCTATGGGGAACTCTTTTCTCTTACCGTAGGCCGTAGCATTCCCCGCTGGTCCAATGCACGTCCTGTCATCCACCACGCTGACTCTAGCCAGCAGTTTTACGTCCTTCAGCCTCTTGTCTTCTCTCCTCTCGGCCGTCGGCAGCAGGTAGTAGCGAGGGCCGTCGCCGTCGGCTATAGGGCCGAAGGCTGGGACATGCCTAATGATCTTGTGGGCGAACCAGGGCGATGGGTGCGCGTCGGACACCATTTGCTCACCGATACTGTTAATAGCAAACAAAACGTTTGAAATCTTTAAGCCTACTAAAGTTTTTCTCGTAAAAAATCTGCTAAATATTTTAAAATTATATCTTTGTCATGTAGATTAATCGATTGACACCTCATATATACAGGGTGGTCCAAACTTTGACGTCCAAAAATTTTTTTTAGATTCCTCACGTCGTGGTTCCTGTCTATCAGAAAATTTGGCTGTTTGATACATTTTGGTTGATGGTCCATTTTCTATGGAAGGGTAATTTTTTTTTCGCGATTTCGGGGTTGGTCCCATAGTAAAAGTTGCTCAGTATAATCCCATAACCTCCCTGGCAACGGGAATGCAGTTATTTTTAGCCACTCTGTACGGGAACCCCGGAATTTCATTAACAAAATTTAAAAGTTTAAAAAATCATTACTCGAAAAGTACGAAAAATCGGCTAACATACATGGGGTATATTCTGATAGCCCACGACGTGAGGAATCTAAAAAAAATTTTTGGACGTCAAGGTTTGGACCACCCTGTATATCAAACCCGGCACGCACGATACAAGCATGTACAGCATACCCACATAATGGTAAAAAAACTTAGCGGAGGTCCCTAACAGTAAAAAAAATTCACTGCGAAGACTGAAGTATACTCTGGCAAACCCACTTTGTCAGTAAAAAAAGGAGCAAAATTCAAATATTCTACGGAGGTCAACCTTTAGCACCTATTTTTATTTTATTTGCCGCTTTTTCTACTTGCACAAATGTGATGCACGCTTTTACAAGCTAAATAATCGTTTCACAACAAAGCTGATATGGTGTGTAATGCTGAAGCAGGATAGCAGATGTTATATACATATCTACATTAACTTGTGACGTCACACTTTCACGGTCTATTGAGATCAGGATGGTCGTTCAAAAGTCATGATTGTTCATGACTTCATGAGCGAGTTCGACGCCTACTACTCTGACTCGTACTTGACGATTTACGGGTGGCTGTGACCACAACCTTTATTGAGGGCTGGATCCGCGCCTGATTAACCAACAAAGTTTCTAAGCTTCAGGTGCGAGGCAAATCTGACCTGAGGGACGCGACGGTCAGGGCTGGGCTGTCAGCACCGCTGCTTTCTGGGCATCCACTGTTTAGGGTTTTAGAGGAACCTCGACATGAGAGAAGAAGAAGTGATAAATACCTGACAAAATAGAATTGTTTCTTCAGCCCCTTCGGTAGCCTCTGTGGGTAGGCCGGGGGAGGTAGTGACCAGCTGATGTTCACAAACATGTCTCCCATGTCCAAGACGGTTTCAGCGCGTACAACCGGCGCGGGGAGGCGCGGGGCATGTGCGCATGAGCATACTCCTGACACGCATTCTGGAACAAGATGATAGTTTAATACAAGGCGAATGGCGGCGGGAGGTTGTGATTTGTGAACTCGACCGTATACCTGCTGCTATCACAACATTATCACACTGCGGACTTAACTTACTTGGACTCATCCCTCAATCTAAGAGGATTTTGGGGAAACCGAGCTCTAGGGAAATAATTTAACATATAAAAAAACATAAGGCCACATTGAGAACCATTTTTTTTGTTGACGCTGAAAGTTAACGTTTAAAGGACTACTAAAGCCGCGTCTACCGCTCCGTAAGCCACGCCCACTAGTTCTTCCCTCCCCGCTAGAACACACACATGGAAGCGTTTCGCGCCGCACATGAATATTGTGTGAGCTTTAGCTCCATCTGACGTTACAAAAATTTATATTTAGTTCAATGAGACTTAAGACGAGATGAAAACCTTTAATTTAAGGTGGATTATGCTGGATATAGGCATGTTTTCTAGTTGCACTACGCTTAAAACGAAAAATTAAGACGTAAGTTTGGTTTTATTTTCATCGAGAAAATTTTAAGCATTCGTGTTTCGACTAGTATCAAACCCCTTATCATATAGTCAAGAAACATATCCGAAAATCACATCTGTTTGTTTCCGGGGCTAGCCACTGCCACCTTTCAAAGATCCTGTTATTTTTCGATGCAGGGCCTTAAATTCTGATAATGTATACCTACCTATA
Organism: Cydia amplana; assembly: GCF_948474715.1. Taxonomy (NCBI): domain Eukaryota; kingdom Metazoa; phylum Arthropoda; class Insecta; order Lepidoptera; family Tortricidae; genus Cydia; species Cydia amplana. The sequence continues at coordinate 4,142,782 of NC_086080.1, read as the reverse complement.
ACCGCATCACGTGACCGAACGTTTGCCGCTGTTCTACAAATTTTAATGCATCGCGACGAGTGATATGCTATTTCAGCATTGTTTGTTTACAAACTTTGACTGGACTAAAAGAGCCGTGCTGTATGGGAATTGTGGAGGTATTATAATAATAATGTATTAATATGTTGGTCATAATAAATGATGTGTTTTTTATTATTTGTTTTATACATTGTGTTCCACGTCGTGCAGCCACATAATCATGGCCACGACGGAAGACCAGCTAGCCCAGCCAGGCTAGCACCATGCTGAGTCGGGACCACTTCGTGTCACGTGTTGTTTTCTTCTTTTATTTTGCAACGAATAAAAGATGACTCACACTAAACCGGGCCGGGGCCGAACTGGAGCTCCCGGCGCTTCTTTTTCTTTGGAAATAACCACGTGATCACCAATCCGCCGTCATAGAAGATGACATGTCGGACGCCCCGGCCCGGGCACGGCCCGGTCTAGCGTGAGTCATCCTTAAGTAGTCTGGTCGCACGGCGCCAGTTTCAGGGAGGTGGCTCAACGCTCAAAATTGTCGATAGTTATAGTTGATAAATTCGATCAAATGCCATAGGATGACATAGAGGAACTTACCATGCAATTCTGTGCGCAGAGTAGCCTCGGTCCGACCGTTCCACGAATGCGCGAGCAGTCTTATTTTGTACGCGCAGCCTGGTCCCACTGCGCAAGTTTCCGGGACGTGGCTCAACGCTCAAAATTGTCGATAGTTGATGAATTAGATCAAATGCCATAGGATGATATGGAGGATCTTACCATGTAACTCTGTGCGCAGAGTAGCCTCGGTCCGGCCGTCCCACGGATGCGCGAGTAGCCTTATTTTGTACGCGCAGCCTGGTCGCACTGCGCAAGTTTCAGGGACGGGGCTCGCGTGCGCAGGGATCGTCCACCACGTAGCGTCCTGGTGACAATAACGGGTGTAAATCATACAATTGCAGAAAAGACAGTATGTATGGTACAGATATATACCTACTACGGTAAAACAGTGTATCTTATTAAGTTCCAACTCTAGTTCGTTTACTTTCAAGGGTGGTTAATTTTAAATAATGAACTGCCAGATACAACCTTAAATAATAGAAACGTCATTTCATTATACATCTTGTTATCTTTAAGTGAATGCAAACAGCGTAGCAAATTGAACTAGCGAATTTGAACTCGTGTGAACTCACTCGCGTGTAATTAATTTAAAACCTTTAAATGTATTTAAACCTGTTTACACTAACTTATTTCAACTTTAAATTTATTTTGAACTTTGACTTCATATTTACAGAGATATAAAAAGAGAGAGCATTATGAGAGGTGCCCGAGGGCCTTAGATCAACACGGAAGGGATGCGGCATTCGCACTGTTTCCCCTCTGCCTAGGTACAAAATCAACTGATCTAGCGCGGGTAATAAAACTAGTTGCGCTCGGATTTTTAACTAGACCGAGACTAGACGCGCGAGTGAACACAGCAGCAGAAAAAAATGCCTAATTGCTCGGTTTTTTGTTGTAAAAAGAGGTTACTACTTGCTGGATTTATCGATTTTGCTCGCCCCGTACAAATTGCGGATCGGTCGAGCGACAAATCCGACTTCTCATCTCTCAGAAAACAATAAAATTCTTTGACGAAAATGTGTTAGTGTGCGTGTTGTGACACTTGTGATTCGTCCGTACACAAAAACAGATCGAGGTGTGCAAGATTTGTCTGTGTAGGGTGTCATTTTCTATGTATTTGTGTCGTCATTACAGATTGGATTTTGTATGTAAGTGTGTGAGAAGTGCGACTGTGTGCACGTTCCCCTCCGCGAAAAATGGCAGAATGATTTGAATGTCAAGATATCGCTTGGGCCTATCCCTTCCGACGTGTCGGAAGCCCGTGTTGATCGAAGCCGAGGGCAGTGAACGGAAATCCTGAGAGGCTCATAATCATAATAAATCTGATTTGGATTATTTCTTACAGTGACATTGAAATTATTTTATTCTTCAGGATTTATACCTAGCAAAGGTAAAGTCCGACCAAGCTAACTCTGCAGGGCATTTGCAATAACAAATTGTGGCAAAAATATGACGTTAATAAATTACACCCGCAGGGTAACCGCGAGAATCGAATTTTATGTTAATCTGAGTTGTGTAACTTGTGTACAATAAAGTGATTACTACTACTACTAAAATCGAGGTACGCAAATTACGGGGGCATTATTCTCTTTCACTCTAATTACGCCTTCATTGGAGAAAGATCACCGCAATTTGTGAAATTCGGTTTTTGCGGTAGCCCCTCTGTTTATATTGTTCTGTTCAATAACGTGCATAGTTAGCTGAGTCTAGGGTGTTCACAAATATATGAACAAAAAATGTATCAAGAAGTTAAAGTGCATGTTCAGATATTTTGAGCACCTAGCCAAGATGACAATCGTATTGACAAAAAAACACTAAACAAAAAATAATGTATTTCTGTACATTATTTAATTTTCAAATGGCGTCTATCAATAATTGTTATCATGACTAGGCACTCCGATTAGGCTTTGTTGCCTAGGTTCTAGTATTTACTGCATGAGTGTTATCTAATGACGTGGTCGACGATATTGTAATAGATAGCAGATAAGTACTTAGTTTATCTACTGTCATTGATTACCAAAAAATTGCTTGTAAATCGCAAATTATCAGTTAGCGTACCTTATTACGTCGCATACTGATAAGTTGTACCTATAGCTACTACATATGTATATACTGCATATGCCATGGGCGAATTGAAATACTATAGAAAGGCAAAGGCAAAGGAAAATCACATAAAATAAAAATTATTTAGTCTATTCCTTGTACATGGATCTGGAGGCCTAGCCAAGAATACAATCGTCTACAGAAAACGAAACGAAACGCTAAGATTAACGAGAAAAATAATATTATTATTATCGAAATGATTGTTGTAAACAAAAAAACACCTTACGTGGCCAATTTAACATTTTCACACAATCCAACACTTATATTCATGGTCTTAAGATGGCATTTGGATGGCAACTGGCATTTGGCTTGATTGGTAACTTGGTCGCATCAATATTAGTAGTACTATCTTCTTAAGTCTGCCTTGCCACTGAAGCGAAGATGAGAGATGAGAGAAAACCTGCGGGAATCAACCAACAGCATCTCCTCTCCACTACGCTGGATTAAAATCAACGCTATTGATGTATTCTCCTCTCATTTCCGCCTCAGTGGAAAGGTTGCCTAAAAGGTAGCTTACCCCAGGAATGTTGTATTCATAACACATGGTCATCCTGCAGTCTTCAGTGTCAGTTTCACTGTGTACCTCCAGGGAGTAGTCAAAAGCCGGCGACCCTGGAACAAAAACAAATAGCAATGTCCAGTTCCGAGTTTTTATATAAAGTAGTTACTGTGAGCTACTGTGGTTTACGAGCGTACTTTGTTTTTTTCTACTCGTCGACTGCAATGCTTGAATTAAGACTCCAAAGTGATACCAAAGTGAAATCGTATACTTTTTCCACTATGGGACCCCACAACTCAACTATAATATTCATTTCGATACAGTTTAGTCAACTATAATATTCATTTCGATACAGTTTAGTCAACTATAATGAAATTGACCAATTGAAAGCGCGGATCAAGTACCAGGGCCTCATGGGTTACGAGAAGGTGTCGTTGACCAACCGGCCGGGGGCGCGGGGCGCGGCGGCCGGGTCGCGTACGAGTATGAAGGTATCGCGGCTACTCGCGCATCTTAACTGTATACTTTTGGTTTTTTTACCTACATATATGATTCTTCTACTAGTTTTAAGTATTTTTTTTTGTTGACTCGTAGAAAAAGTATTGTATACAATAGTGATATAATCAAGCTTTTCAATCTCGTACCTTACTTAAGCAACTCAGCAAGCTTCGTTGCCTAAACACGGTACTCGACTGAAAGGCTCTCCATTATATCACGATTGTATAAAATACTATTTTTTGTCAGAGGTGAAGGTAATCCTCATTGTATACTGTCGGAGTGTACTTTGTTTGATTTCGCGTTTGAGGCTTAGCGGTGTGATGTGACGCTGACATACTCCACTGCCTCGTTGCCGCTTAGGTTGAATCAGCAGAGAAATGGGGCCTTACAGACCTTACAGTAAAATAGCACTGTAACGTCAACATTGCCTCCCTCTTGTAGTCTCCTCTTCCATGTCCTTGCTGCAGCATTTGCTGTAGGTAAACTAGATAGTCCAGTGGTTACTGTAATTTAGTCAACCCTCCCACTTTTATCAAATAGCCTAGCACAGGGGTATACAAACCAAGGAAACGCGAGACTGCCAACTAGGCCCGCAAAAAGAACCAAATTTCATACAATTCAATGGGCCGTAGCCCGTGGGTCAAAAAGGTAGCTTCCATTTTCCCTTAATCACGTCTGGCGGCACGGCTAGGGCTTCCACGCTGGACTAGCATTCTAGAGTAACTTAGTTTGCACCTAAACTCCCTATGTCTAACCTGATATCTAAGATTTCTAACCTGATTGGTTGAATAACCAACTAAACTAACTATAACATGTTTCTCTAGATATCAACAAACTATGTTCCTCGAAATATACTCACCTAGAGGCGGCAGCCAGGACACGTTGAACATCAGCTCATGGTCTGACTCCTTAAGCGGCAGTGGAACTGCGATCAGGTTCCTCGCTGGACCAGCATGCTGGACCGGGTAGTGAGGGTCTGGAGGATCTGGACCGCCGTCCTGTGGACAACGATATTTGAACATTATGCGTTACTAATCTAATTTTTTACAAGCAGAAACGTCTGCGACCGATGCTATTAAGCTTAGAATAAATTTAAGAGTGGAAAAATTATTGTCTTGGGTGAGACTTGAACTCTCATACGGTAGATGTCGCTAAGGGTCCCCTAAACCTATAATATGGTGGAAAGATTTGCTGGCTATGGATGAGGTCTTGGTGGCTCAGATGGCAGAGCGCTGGAATATCTATCCAGAGGCCGTGAGTTCAAGTCTCACCCAAGACAGTAATTTTTCCACTTTTAAATTTATTCTAAGATTATGCGTTACTTATTCATAAACGTCTGCTAAGTTAATCAACTGATGATCGTCGTTTGTCCTCTCTAAGCATAACGACAGATAACGGGTCACTCACGTCGGATCATCGGAAATTGGATCGAAACATGTCGAGCTATTCGATTTAATAATACGTGAGTGACTCGTTTAAAATAATTTTAATATAATTAACCCTTATTTATTACACGACTGCCCCAAAAAAAGAGTGTATTGTTTTCAGGGTTCATGTTTGTATGTGGGTATGTAAGTTTCTTTGTTACACCGTAACAGCTAAGTGCCTGAACCGATTTAGGTGTTTGAGATGTCATTGGAATCCTTACGTCATCCCGAGTAACATAGGCTATGTGACGTCATCACAAAACCAATATGGCGGATTATGCACTGCAAATTGTGCAACCGAAACAAAAATAAAACTTATAAACCTATCGAGTTGGGTATTAAAATAAAGGATTTTGAAAGACGATTCTAAAACTGTACACAAAATATGGTTTAAACTATTCATTTGGTAGGACAAGATTTTACAAAATGTAAGTATAACGCAAAGATAAATGAATTGTCTAAATCTATTGAATGGGATATTAGAAGAAAGGATTTTTTAAGGCGATCATACGAATATATATAAGTTATATGTTTAATTGTATCGTTGGAGAGAAAATACGAAATGTTCTACATCGCGCTAATGACATTTCCCTTTGCAGCTATATACGACAACGTCATACGTGGCGCTTACGTTATTTTCAATTGCGAAAGTGTCAAATACGAAAGCAACGGTTTGAACGATTGACTAGGTGAGCATTTCTCAAACAAATTGTACATTTCGATCACATCTTAGATTTCTATAAAAATTGGTATGCTGGTAAAGTACATGAAGCTGAACAATTTCCACCATATTTCCTAAAATGTCCAAGAAAGTTTGTATGAAACATCCTTTTTTGTTACCAGATTTCCTTACACATTTGGTAACAAAAAGGAATGTTTCATACAAACTTTCTTGGACATTTTGGGAAATATGGTGGAAATTGTTCAGCTTCATGTACTTTACCAGCATACCAATTTTTATAGAATTAGAAGAATTAATCTAAGATGTGATCGAAATGTACAAATTATTTGAGAAAGGTGCACGCTTTCTGCAGCTTTTCCAAGTTTCTTAATTGCGAAGGCCGAAGGCCGACCTTCGCGTAGGGCCGAAGGCCCAGAGCGTAAGAAAGGTGCACGCTTTCTGTAGCTTCCCCAAGAATCTCAATTGCGAAGGCCGAAGGCCGAGCTTCGCGTAGGGCCGAAGGCCCGGAGCTTAAGAAAGGTGCACGCTTTCTGCAGCTCGAAGTATCTTAATTGCGAAGGCCGAAGGCCGAGCTTCGCGCAGGGCCGAAGGCCCGGAGCGTAAGGAAGGTGCACGCTTTCTGCAGCTTTTCCAAGTTTCTTAATTGCGAAGGCCGAAGGCCGACCTTCGCGTAGGGCCGAAGGCCCAGAGCGTAAGAAAGGTGCGCGCTTTCTGTAGCTTCCCCAAGATTCTTAATTGCAAAGGCCGAAGGCCGAGCTTCGCGTAGGGCCGAAGGCCCGGAACGTAAGATAGGTGCATGCTTTCTGCAGCTTCCCTAAGTATCTTAATTGCGAAGGCCGAAAGCCAACTAATGGGAAATAATTATGTAGTTGCAGAGATATTAAGCCATAGCACTTTTCAATACGTCTGGTTTTTGGGTCCGGCCTATTTAGGTTTTTAAGCACGTTTTATGCTAACATATCAAATATCAACATGATGAAAGCTCCTTGAAGCAACTTAAGTGCCTTAAATCATATAAAAAAGGTGATTGGTTTGTATGGTCACTAAAATGTATAAAATAAAATAAATTAATTAAAAATTAAAAAACACGACTGCAGTTTAAAAGCGAACTGAAAAGCTAAAAATAATTTTTAGTTATGTTAGTTACTCAACTTAATGAATGTAAAATATAATATATAAGTGTTCTGTCAGGGTCGTAAACAGCAAACGAAAAAGCTGAGGCTCATTTAGGATCGTGACTGTACCTGTATATTTTATTTCGATGCAGTCGGGGACCTGTGAATGGGAAAAATTCAATATATCAAGGTCCCCGACTGCATCGAAATAAAATATACAGGTACAGTCACGATCCTAAATGAGCCTAAGCTTTTCCGTTTGCTGTTTACGACCCTGACAGAACACTTATATATTATATTTTACATTCATTAAGTTGAGTAACTAACATAACTAAAAATTATTTTTAGCTTTTCAGTTCGCTTTTAAACTGCAGTCGTGTTTTTTAATTTTTAATTAATTTATTTTATTTATGATATTTGTTTGTTCTGACGTTGTTTTGGTGTTTGTTTATTTGTAATTTTTGGTTCGACAGGTTTTATTAAAATCATGAAAAAAAACAAGCTTATTGTGACTTTAAGGTCCATAAAACTACCCAAGCGTCACCGAAAATCTCACTTTTATAGACCTTATACATATTAGTATACTGGTTCCCTTGAGGCGATAGACTCAGTATGTGACTGGAATAAGAGACTTAGTGTATATTTTCCTTTGTTTCGCCTTATTACGAAATTGATCTATAAACAAACGAGGGTGTAAATTTTAGCCGAAGCTAACAAAACTTACTAAGCTTTACTGTAATTTTATGTGTGATTGTGTTACGGCTGCCAACATAATTAGTTCGCCTGTCTTTGCCGTCATGGTAAGCCGCCATATCAAAAATAAAAACTCTCTAATTAATAAAACTTACCAACCTCATACAAAGTTCTGTTAAATTTTGTTTCTTTCTAACAACCAGAAATGTCAAAATGACGGATAAAGACAAACGATTATTGACGGTTTGTTAGATTTGAAAGAGATTTAGGAAGGAATAACGCCACTCTGATAAGTATTTATGTCAGATGGCAACCGATGTCTAAAAACTGAATCTAATATTATAGGAAAAGGAATATGTACTTCATTCACTTCATTAAAGTCATGGATCGCCTATTTATTACATAATTTTCGATGTAAATTAAAATACTAAGAATCCCGTCGCAAAATTATGGAACTCACAAAGTAGATCGGGCGAGGGTGAGGCGGGCGAAATCCGGGAATTATTCTCTGCCCAGAATTACCGGGAAATAACGGAAAGTCCTGTAGCCCCAGACACCACGTGGCCATGCCAGAAAATGTAAACAAACAGACACTGAGACACAACACACTTTTGCACATATTTAACACATTGGTATCACAATGAGTCAATGAATAACACAGGGAAAAAGGCACTGGTATTTTAGTCGTTCTGTGATTTTCATGCTACCTTGTAGGTATTACACTGTATTACACAATTATTAAATATTATTACCACAACACTAAACACTAAATTTTAGGCAAAAACTATAGTTAAGTTTTTATGTTTAATCTCAGATTAAAATAGTGTATTTACGCTTGCGTTTACTAAGACATATTTGTATACACATACTCGTATGTAGTTGCTGCTGCTAAAACAACTGAAGTTATCAATTTTCCGTTCTGACCAATCTGATGATAATGAGGCAAGCACACGATTGTCTGAATAACCGAAAACAGACAAATACAAACGCAATGCCAAGAAGTAACAAACATAAATGGATTTTAAGCCATTGAAATAAAGCATACAATTGTGTTGACATTTTATCAAATTGATTTGGATTTACTGCGTTTCTTGTTGGGATGGGTTGATGTCAATCGGATATCGGAGATAAGATAAACAAATAACGTGAATTGTACGCGATTTACGCGAATAGGGGCCCGATTCGGATTTTGTAATAGATACCTATCTATTAGACATCGCCAAGATACGATAACGATATGTTTAAGATCTAACCTGTCAAATTTGACATTTCCGCGATTCTGGAGATACTTTTGAACGATTTCCACAAGATATTACTTAGAGATCTAATTCACATCTAATAGATATCTAACACGATCTATCGTAAAAGTGACATTGGTTGCCCGAATTGCGCAGCAAAAGAGAACTTAGTTGAAATCTAAACTATAACGTATCTAGAATGGATCTAGTACGTGTCGTCTCTTGTGAATATCTTGAAGTTCGAATACGGCAGTAGATCGACGATTCGTTTGTACAACGGTAAACAAGTGCTTGTAATGTAATACTGAATAGTACTGATTTACTGAACTGTTGGAGTGGTGGAATTATTAAAATTCAGTAAAGTGTAGCTAGAAAACTATACTCCTCGACTACTAGCTTGTAATATAGCCGAGTGATCTGACAAGCCAAATTTAAACAGAAGTATTGAGAGTGTTGTTAAGTTAAAAGGTAAAAATCCGCGCAACGGCCATATCTGCTGTCGCAACTCGCGCGGCGCGCCATATCTTTTGATTCCTTCTAATTAGCCAGGAGAATCGAAAAGGAAACTAATAAGCGCGTTGGAGAGTGTAGGCCCTAGTTTCTACGAAAACATCAGCACAATAAGGGAATATTTAAATGTAGATTATTATTAATATCGTGACACTTAATTATTTATTAATTTATATTCTTGGCTCTATTTTCATTGTAAATACTTCATAAATTATTGTAATGGATTATGTAATGTAATTTAATGTAAATAGGTTTCAAATATTTTGCATGCCTACTAGTATAAAATAAAGTATTGACATTATCTAGACATAATAATATTGACTCTACTATCTTATCTGCACATAATGCAATTATCTGCAAATAAACGCATTTCATTTCAAAACACAGGCCTTTATTTGGATTTTCCGGTTTTCTTATGATATTTCTCTTCATTGATATTTCGTTAATAAATCCTGTGGACCGGAAGAAGAGGAAGAAGATGAGGCAGGTGTGACTGGCTGCTAACGTGCAAAAATAATTCAGACTTAGAGTCGGACCAAGAAAAGTCTGCAGCGGATTTGATAGCCCACGCAGTGCAAGTGTTGTTTATAAGTCAATATATAAATGCACGTGTCCTGACTGATTGACTGACTGACTGACTGACTGACTCATCAACGCAGAGCCGAAACTACAAACGCTAGAAATTTGAAATTTGGACACTAGGTTGCATTTATAAAATGTATAAGAGCTAAGAAGCGATTTTGAGAAATTCAACCCCTAAGGGGGTTAAAAAGGGGATGAAAGTTTGTATGGGGTTCAAGTTTTATTTTGAGTTAGGAAATTGAAACTTCGTAAAAAGATATATTATTAAAATACACGAAAACTAATTTCAGCGTTTTTGAAAATTCATCCCCTAAGGTGGTGAAAAGGGGGTTGAAAGTTTGTATGGATATCAAACATTTTTTTGAGCGCGGGACTTTAATCTTTGTACAAAGCCATATTATTAGAAAATAAGAAAAGTAATTTTAGCGTTTTTAAAAATTCATCCCCTTACAGGGTTAAAAAGGGGTTGAAAGATGGAATCCATTACAAATTCTTTAAAACTTCTTAAAAAGGCATAACATAAGATAGCAAAATAACATTATTTGAACGTTATTAAAATTTCAACCCCTAGGGGGGTTAAAAAGGGGATGAAAATTTGTCTTGGGGTGAACATTTTATTTTAAGCTAGGACCTTGAAACTTTGTGAAAAGGTATTAATTATAAAACAAGAAAACTAATTTCAGCATTTTTTAAAATTCGCCCCCTAAGGTGGTGAAAAAGGGGTTGAAAGTTTGTGTGGAGATCAAATACTTTTGAGAGTGCGGACTTGAATCTTTGTATAAAGCCATATTATTAGAACGCAAGAAAAGTTAATTCAGCGTTTTTTAAAATTCGTCCCTTAAAAGGGTTAAAAAGGGGTTGAAAGATTGTAAAGGGTTTAAATTTTATTTTAAGCTACGAATTTGTAACTTCGCAAAAAGTTATTTCATTAAAAGAGAAGAAAACCAATTTCAGCGTTTTTCAAAATTCATCCTTTAAGGTGGTGAAAAAGGGGTTGAAAATTTGTATGGAGGTCAAACATTTTTTTAAGTGCGGGACTTGAATCTTTGTATAATGACATATTTTTAGAATACGAGAAAAGTGTTTTCAGCGTTTTTAAAAACGAATCCCCTAAAAGGGCCCAAAAGGGGATGAAAGTTTGTATAGGGTTCAAATTTGATTTAAAGCTAGGAACTTGAAACTTCGTGAAAAGTTATTTCATTAAAAGAGAAGAAAACTACTTTTAAGAGGCCTTATTCCTTAGAGCGTTCACCGATTTCACGAAATAACACTCGATAGATGGCGTTGGCGCTCGGTACGCGAGCGCCGGCAAAGTTAAGCGCGTTTCAACGCAGGCGAGAATAATATTGATACTTTTCAATTTAATTGCAAAGTAACATTATTTTTAGCGTTATATTGGCACTCTTTATTTTATTTTATAAGCATGGTCGTAGTCAATAGAGTGTATGTGTTGGGATAATATATAACCAGAGGCGAGTAAATAATAACAATATTGACCTCTGGCATGGAATTATTGTGACAATCACTCTTCTTATGAATAAGGTGTATTCGGGTATTTCCGAATGAACAAATAGTGGCGGATAATTCCGAAAGCTGACTCTTACTACAACGGAATATGAGTGATTTTACAATTATTTTCGGAATTACCCGAATAAACCTTACTACTAATATTCGTCATTGTAGTAGTGTTGTATTTTCAAACTTCTTTAGCGGCGCTGTGCACTTTTTGAGGTGGGGAAAAAATGTTAAACTCGCGACAGATCACGTGACCGTAAGACGGACACGTGACCTGATCAAAAAACTGTTACAATGTTATTGAGTTTTTCTTTATTGATTTAAATGCCATCTAGTGAGTTTCCCTCTAACCGGTATTAATATAACTCGAGTGCCAACAGTGATGTGCTTAGGGGTTTCAAGTAATGCGACGAAATAACGCTAGATGGCATTAACATCAATTATACATAGTGCTGCAGACATTTTGCACTAGTCATTGAGTTTTCACTTCTGCCGGCACTCCCGGAGTGCAACCCGTTGTTTTTTTTTTACAAACCATGACAAACCATGAGTTTTGTTTACATTTTTGCTGCCCACAAATTGTCGTCTTTTTGTACTATTTCTGTTTTTAGGGGAAAGTCGGGGCCCGTCCATACTGCAAATAAACATGTTTCTTTATTTGTGATATGCAACTGGCCCTATCTGTTAAAACCAGTCATTGTTTTTATTTAAAACCATGATACCGTTGACTACATTCCACATTTTTTTTTGTTTGATGGCCTCGTCGGGGTCAATACCGAAATCCGATTATTTATATTATGCCATCTTCGCTCCACTCCATTAAGATACCCTGGACAGACGGCCTACCGCGAACCACGTTCGACGTGTTACCTCCCTGTCACACTTACGTACGAATTTACAAGTGCGACAGAGAGGCAACACGTCGAACGTGGTTCGCGGTAGGCGCTCAGGCCTATGGAACTCTCCGCGCGAGCACGGATTTATACCTACGAATCTCTTCCCGTTCACGGTAGAAAATCAAGCTAGTTGGTCGCCGGCGCTCGAATATGCCAAAATGTATGCGAAATAAATGTCTTCTTCACGAACAAATAACACATGTTGTAGTGTGGAATTGTGGATGGATGCAGACACAAAAAAAAAACTAATAAAAAAATCCGTGTTTGCTCTACCGATTAATAGGAAAAGTAACTATTAGACGTTCTCAATATAAGTACTTATACCAATTTTTTTTACGATAGTCGCAAGCTACGTAGTACGTCGTTTTATAAACCGCGTAGTGTTTACGCGGTTTATAAAACGGCGTAAACACTACGGTTACTGTAGGGAGATATGACCTTTTAAAATATTTCGCAGTCACTCATCATAATAAATAATAAAATAAGGAAAAACCCTAACTTAAGACAAAAGATAAATAAAGAGAATAATAAAATAAATTTATAAGTAATTAATAATGATAAAAGGAATATTATAATTATTAATTACTTATTGCAACTTATCTTGCTCATAGTTATTTTACAATTAATAAAACTTATATTTGTACCTTAGGTAAGTAGGTAGGTATCTTTCATACAATCTATAGTTTAGGTAAGTAGGTAGGTACTTATTTGTAAAATAATTTCTAAGCGTCGGCAACCCTAGCTTTGTGCCGGTGCGCGCGGTGCGTTGAAGGTCATTCCATTGTATTTTTGTGTAGGTATTAAAACGGTAGGCATTTGAGTTTTCTTTGAGAGATAAGTATCTGTTCGTAAGAACTATAATATAGCCCTGTGCCCTGGACCTCATCTAGATCGATGGTACTCGTCAGGGCAAAGCTATTGTGCCCAAACAGGATATAGTTATGATGAGTAGATAAGGAGTTCTGGTGACCAACTCCTGACTCCATTATGAGAACCTGGACCTCATCTAGATAGATGGTGTTCGTCAAGGCAAATCGAATGCGCCCAAACACGATGGAGTTATGGTAAGTAGATTAGGAGTTCTGGTGACCAACTCCTGACTCCATCATGAGACCCTGGACCTCATCTAGATAGATGGTGCTCGTCAGGACAAATCTAATAATCCTAAATACGATGGAGTTATGATGAGTAGATTAGGAGTTCTGGTGACCGACTCCTGACTCCATCATGAGACCCTGGACCTCCTCAAGATATATAGTGCTCGTCAGGGCAAATCTAATGAGCCCAAACACGATGGAGTGATAATATGTAGATTAGGAGTTCTGGTGACCAACTCCTGACTCCATCATGAGAACCTGGACCTCATCTAGAACGAAGGTGCTCGTCGAGGCAAATCTATTGAGCCCAAACACGATGGAGTTATGATGAGTAGATTAGGAGTTCGGTGACCAACTCCTGACTCCATCATGAGAACCTGGACATTATCCAGGTCGTCCGGGTATAATAATAATGCAAAACCTAACCAGTATTCAAGTAACACTGAAAACCTATCACCTAGCGAGAGTCTGTTGTTGAAATTAAATATGGTGTAAAAAATGTACTTATTTGTATCAAGATTTTCTAGTCGCTGTATACAGCACTTCTCGGAAATCTCTGGCTGTTTACGAACGCACCATAGTCACCGAACGCCTGACGATCGAGCACAGGTCCGTCCCCTAAGCCGCCTCGGCGGAGAATGAGCGCGCGGCGTCGGTGCAGCGTGATTTATACGTGTTTTAAAATAATATAAATTTACGGCAAGGTAGGTCCTATAGTTATGATTATTTTTTTATGGGTTAACGTATAGTTATAGTTTGCTATAATATTATTTTTAGGGCAAAATAATAGTACAATTTGCGATAAAAAAATATAATGTAACCCTGTTTTCACCCAAAAAATGAAGAAAGTTCGGAAGGTTAAATATCCATTTTTTTTAATGAATCTTTGATTTTCAATAGTCTTAGCCGCTCGTAAAAGATATGGTGAATTGAATTGTAATCATTTCTGTATCAAATGATTCTTGTTTACTGCAAAATTGAGAACCGAAACGACAGTTCTCACTGCAAATTTTGAAAAAGCCTCCCAAGAAAACTCATTTATTTTAGGTTTAAAAAGAGAAAATGTCAACTTGAACGGTCTTACTTGCTAGTTTAAGAAATGATTATTTAAGTACGTTATCAGTTTTTGAATGAATACTAATAGTTACGTCGTAATCTTGAATGAAAAAGGTAACAGATTGCAAAAAACGCTCGCTTGTAGGACTAAGGACTCTTAAGCGTTTTTTAAAATTCATCTCCTGAGGCGGTGAAAAGGGGGTTGAAAGTTTGTATGGAAATCAAATATTTTTGAGAGTGCGGGACTTGAGTCTTTGTACAAAGCCATATTATTAGAACACAAGAAAAGTAATTTCAGCGTTTATAAAGATTCATCCCTTAAAACTGTTAAAAAACGGTTGAAGGTTTGTATAGGGTTCAAATTTTATTTAAAACTAGGAACTTGAAACTTCGTAAAAAGGTATTTTATAAAAAGAAAAGAAAACTAATTTCAGAATTTTTGATAATTCATCCCCCAAAGTGGTGAACAAGGGGTTGAAAATTTGTTTGGAGGGCAAACATTTATTTGAGTGCGGGACTTGAATCGTTGTATAAAGGCATATTATTAGAATACAAGAAAAGTGATTTTAGTGTTTTTAAAAAATCATCCCCTAAAAGGTTTAAAAAAGGCGTTGTAAGGTTGGTAGAGGTTTCAAATTTTATTTAAACCTAGGAATTTCTAGCTTCGTAAATAGGTAGTTACGTAGTAGGTTTTATTAAATAGTGGACTTGAAAATCTCCTGGGGGTTGACTGTTGAGAGGGATTATATCGAGAACAATTTTATTCAGTTTGGGGCTTGAAACTTCGTAGCCAGGTTGTGAAAGACAAATCTAATAATTAAGTTGTATAATACTTAACAAATGATTAACCGTCCCTACTGCTATCTTTTGCTGCATAATGTTCTAAGCTAATGTACAAATCCACGCGTACGAAGTCGCGGGCAACAGCTAATAAGTCATAATTTCATAGAAGTTTGACGTTTAAAATAACACTTGCACTGCGTGAGCTATCAAATCCGCTGCAGACTTTTCTTGGTCTGACTCTATACTTAATCAAAAGCTGAAGGCGTAAGGACACGGTAGACCGTAAACACTGCCTCAAATTTTGCTCTATAAATATACAAACATCAAGGTTTTTATGAGCTTCTTGGATGCTTCTTGGTACGCAATTGGAATTTTAATTAGAATTCACCTTAAGCATTGCATTTATACTTATAGGTTAACGTTTTTAATTATATTGTTTATATACTTAGATAATATTTATTCCGTAAATATGATTGTGTTGCCAAGGTATGTTCACGGGGCGTGAGCAGGGCGTGCCGCCTTTACATATAAAACGCTCACGCCCCGCCCGGAAAACGCGCCTGTGTGACGGGACCTTTAAGCAAAAGGTTAAAAATAAAGAAATAATAAAAAAAACTCACGCTATGATTTCTCTCTGCGCTGATTATTTCAGTACTCTCCAAAAACTCCAATCCCTCTGTCCCAGGTTCTAAAACCTGGTCTATAACCACAGGTTCCAAAACCTTAGGATCTTGAGCTTCCATCTCCCTCTGCGCGTTCTCCGTAGCACACGCGAAACACAACACTAACACACATGGCCATTTCATTTTTACACACAACACATTTTCACTTTGTTTAGGTACTAATATTCGATGTAACACATTCATTTATAAACACATTTTGACACGCACTGTAAAAATCCTTAGTTTTATGTTTTTAGACTAAAATATAAATGATCAGTGTCTAATACTTATAATAAAATAAATGACAGTTTATTCAAACTTTGTTTTTATTGAAATTGAATACCAAACGTCAATCAGGATGATTTTGATCTGTTCCACTCGACGCGTATTAATTAATCCAATTTGCGGCTCAATATCAATTTACTATCAACTATCTAACTGATAATACGGTATAGTAACGGCACCAGTCATGGGACATTTAAGAGGAAATTTTGAGTATTTGTGATATTTCCCTGATACATGTAAAAGTTCTACCGCTTAGCTTGTTAAAAGATGAATATCCTATCCTTCTTTCATGTTTCAGGCGTGTTGTATCAAAGATACTGCAGTTAGTTTCCACATAATTAATAAATTAACAGTATGGTTTTTTTCTCCAGTCATGGACACCAAAGCTCCAGTAATGGAACCCCGGTAATGGACGTGGATCCAGTAATGGGCCCCCTATAATGGGCATACCCTATCAGTATAAGATATTGGAATAGGGAATAAGTTTTTGGCAAAAAACTAGTTATTAGTCATTTTTGTCACCCGATTGCATTGTCATCCGATTTGCATACGTATCCAAAATTTCAACTCAATCGGAAATCCGAAAGTGGCTCAAATGCCATTTCCAAGATTTGAACCACACTAACTAATACAGGTGGATTTTCTTTTTGGGTCAGTGAGGGCAGCTACCAGATCCCGTGCTGCTACGAGAAAACGGTCTTAGAAGACCTTCCCTCGATTTCAAATTAATGAAGATTGGCTTTTACAGATTTTGGAAAAAACATACAGGGTGCGAGGAAAAGGTAATTTTTGACAAACTTTTTTTTGATGCCAATCGATCCCATTCCTATTGAGGATCAAAAGCTTGTATGGAACAAAAAAAAAATCCGGCTAGAAAAGCCACAAATCGAGGAAAACATTTCCCATACAATTTGTATGAAAATAAAAACTTATATTTTTCACATGCTATTTTTGTATGCCAATCGATTCCATTCCTATCCAGTATCAATAGTTTTTTTGGGGTCAATGGAAAAAGTTTTTATTAATTTGTGGCTTTTTAGTACATTATCGTAAGTTGACCCCAAAGAAACTATTGATACTAGATAAGAATGGAATCAATTGTCATAGAAAAATAGCATGTGAAAAATAAAAGTTTTGATTTTCATACAAATTGTATGGGAAAAGTTTTCCTCGATTTGTGGCTTTTCTAGCCGGAATTTTTTTTAGCTCCATACAAGCTTTTGATCCTCAATAGGAATGGGATCGATTGGCATCAAAAAAAAGATTGTCAAAAATTACCTTTTTCTCGCACCCTGTATGTTTTTTCCAAAATCTGTAAAAGCCAATCTTCATTAATTTGAAATCGAGGGAAGGTTTTCTAAGACCGTTTTCTCGTCGCAGCACGGGATCTGGTAGCTACCCTCACTGACCCAAAAAGAAAATCCACCCTGTATACAAACTATCAGGGCAAGTTAAATAAAATTTTGTAAAAACGATATTAATTTATCCGAAGTCCGAGAAGACCTCCTGACATAGTTCGTACGAGTAACTACATTATACTTCTGTATTATTTAAACATGAAATTAGGTACGCCATGGCAAGCATCATTATGTAAATTATCCCATCATAGGAGGTATGCAGTTTTACAGCTCCTATAATGGGATTGGGCAAAATACTACTATTTTTTATACATCTCTAGAGTCACAACATAATGTGTTGTATACCTTATCTCATGGTAAATGCAATTAACATAAAATAAATTAATTAAAAATTAAAAAACACGACTGCAGTTTAAAAGCGAACTGAAAAGCTAAAAATAATTTTTAGTTATGTTAGTTACTCAACTTAATGAATGTAAAATATAATATATAAGTGTTCTGTCAGGGTCGTAAACAGCAAACGGAAAAGCTTAGGCTCATTTAGGATCGTGACTGTACCTGTATATTTTATTTCGATGCAGTCGGGGACCTTGATATATTGAATTTTTCCCATTCACAGGTCCCCGACTGCATCGAAATAAAATATACAGGTACAGTCACGATCCTAAATGAGCCTCAGCTTTTTCGTTTGCTGTTTACGACCCTGACAGAACACTTATATATTATATTTTACATTCATTAAGTTGAGTAACTAACATAACTAAAAATTATTTTTAGCTTTTCAGTTCGCTTTTAAACTGCAGTCGTGTTTTTTAATTTTTAATTAATTTATTTTATTTTATACATTTTAGTGACCATACAAACCAATCACATTTTTTATATGATTTAAGGCACTTAAGTTGCTTCAAGGAGCTTTCATCATGTTGATATTTGATATGTTAGCATAAAACGTGCTTAAAAACCTAAATAGGCCGGACCCAAAAACCAGACGTATTGAAAAGTGCTATGGCTTAATATCTCTGCAACTACATAATTATTTCCCATTAGTTGGCTTTCGGCCTTCGCAATTAAGATACTTAGGGAAGCTGCAGAAAGCATGCACCTATCTTACGTTCCGGGCCTTCGGCCCTACGCGAAGCTCGGCCTTCGGCCTTTGCAATTAAGAATCTTGGGGAAGCTACAGAAAGCGCGCACCTTTCTTACGCTCTGGGCCTTCGGCCCTACGCGAAGGTCGGCCTTCGGCCTTCGCAATTAAGAAACTTGGAAAAGCTGCAGAAAGCGTGCACCTTCCTTACGCTCCGGGCCTTCGGCCCTGCGCGAAGCTCGGCCTTCGGCCTTCGCAATTAAGATACTTCGAGCTGCAGAAAGCGTGCACCTTTCTTAAGCTCCGGGCCTTCGGCCCTACGCGAAGCTCGGCCTTCGGCCTTCGCAATTGAGATTCTTGGGGAAGCTACAGAAAGCGTGCACCTTTCTTACGCTCTGGGCCTTCGGCCCTACGCGAAGGTCGGCCTTCGGCCTTCGCAATTAAGAAACTTGGAAAAGCTGCAGAAAGCGTGCACCTTTCTCAAATAATTTGTACATTTCGATCACATCTTAGATTAATTCTTCTAATTCTATAAAAATTGGTATGCTGGTAAAGTACATGAAGCTGAACAATTTCCACCATATTTCCCAAAATGTCCAAGAAAGTTTGTATGAAACATTCCTTTTTGTTACCAAATGTGTAAGGAAATCTGGTAACAAAAAAGGATGTTTCATACAAACTTTCTTGGACATTTTAGGAAATATGGTGGAAATTGTTCAGCTTCATGTACTTTACCAGCATACCAATTTTTATAGAAATCTAAGATGTGATCGAAATGTACAATTTGTTTGAGAAATGCTCACCTAGTCAATCGTTCAAACCGTTGCTTTCGTATTTGACACTTTCGCAATTTAAAATAACGTAAGCGCCACGTATGACGTTGTCGTATATAGCTGCAAAGGGAAATGTCATTAGCGCGATGTAGAACATTTCGTATTTTCTCTCCAACGATACAATTAAACATATAACTTATATATATTCGTATGATCGCCTTAAAAAATCCTTTCTTCTAATATCCCATTCAATAGATTTAGACAATTCATTTATCTTTGCGTTATACTTACATTTTGTAAAATCTTGTCCTACCAAATGAATAGTTTAAACCATATTTTGTGTACAGTTTTAGAATCGTCTTTCAAAATCCTTTATTTTAATACCCAACTCGATAGGTTTATAAGTTTTATTTTTGTTTCGGTTGCACAATTTGCAGTGCATAATCCGCCATATTGGTTTTGTGATGACGTCACATAGCCTATGTTACTCGGGATGACGTAAGGATTCCAATGACATCTCAAACACCTAAATCGGTTCAGGCACTTAGCTGTTACGGTGTAACAAAGAAACTTACATACCCACATACAAACATGAACCCTGAAAACAATACACTCTTTTTTTGGGGCAGTCGTGTAAAAAACAATACACTCTTTTTTTGGGGCAGTCGTGTAAAAACACATTCTAGTTTACACCAAGTAATAATTAATTACAATTTAATATATGAACTCACCTCTCTTAGCGAAGTTGTTAAGAATTCTTACTGGTTATTTTTTCCAGTGACACGACAACTTTTGGGTTGGCGCCAATTTCTTAAAAATTAACCGAAATTAATAAAAAGTCAAACTTAAACAGCTCTATGACTCTTATTTATGGTAAAATATTGCCAGTGTTTATAAACTACTTTTACATACTTATTTTAGAGGATTTGTGGTTTTATGTCCCATTACCGGTTCCACGTCCATTATAGGGTCCATTACGTTATTGATAAAATATATTTCTACAGATGGACGGCCTATCCATTGAGTTATTATTACTATAGAGAAGCCATTCCAAAAAATTAAATTGTCGCAATCGCCATCTGTACCACGCGACCAAAACGTCGTATATAAGTGCCGTAATTTTCAAAATTGAATTCGCAAAAAGTAGGTTAGAAATAACATAACCTTTGTCCCTCTTTATGAATTTTTCCTTAACCATAGTCATTAAGCAAATCGAACGTCAAGAAACGAACTCACTACTTTAATTAAAAGGTTTCAGAACCCCTATATAGTGTAAATTTCATTTGATAGCGTGACGGACGTACGCGTTTTCGTTAAATCTCGTTTTGTTTCTGTTAAGTTAAACAATTAGATAATTGTAGATACATGACTGATTATATATATAGTCTAATTCGCTACTTTTGATGCTGACTGTACTGTAATACTACTTAGGTACCTATATAAATTAATTAACCGAACAAAACAAAATGCCCTATCATATTACAGTCAGCAGCAGAAGTTGCTAAGCGCGGGCGAGGTGTTCAAAATTACCTTGATACGCTCTTATTCTCGCCATAACAATAAAGTCGCGACAAGATCATTTTGAACACCTCGCCCGGTTAGCAACTTTTCCTGCTGACTGTACAAAAAATACAAAGAGAATCTGTAGTGTAGGTACCTACCTATTAATTTAAAAAAAATCCGGCCAAGTGCGAGTCGGACTCGCGCACGGAGGGTTCCGCACCATCAACAAAAAATAGAGCAAAACAAGCAAAAAAACGGTCACCCATCCAAGTACTGACCCCGCCCGACGTTGCTTAACTTCGGTCAAAAATCACGTTTGTTGTATGGGAGCCCCACTTAAATCTTTATTTTATTCTGTTTTTAGTATTTGTTGTTATAGCGGCAACAGAAATACATCATCTGTGAAAATTTCAACTGTCTAGCTATCACGGTTCGTGAGATACAGCCTGGTGACAGACGGACGGACGGACGGACAGCGGAGTTTTAATAATAGGGTCCCGTTTTTACCCTTTGGGTACGGAACCCTAAAATATTGAAGAAACAATAGCTTTGTAAATAAATAAAATAAAACAAAGTTTATCTCTTTCAATTGAAAACGTTTTGGAAATGGCCTTTCAAAAGAACGATGGGCGGCAGGTGGCTACAACCTTGGTATATACGCTTCGCTGAACCCAGTGATTTTATTATTTATGTAAACATTTCTTTTATCTTGTTTTTTCTCGACAATGGGAAGGGTTATGAAGCCGATTCTGATTCATCATTTTGTTATGGCGTTGATCTTGTTATAATACGAACGGGCACTGCTTACAGAGTACATCTCATGTCAGCTGCACACACTCGTCGAGAGGTTCGGCACTAAGTCCGTTATAATCGGACAAGCGTGAGACGAGACAAGGAAGAGCGATACGAGAAGAGAGCAGTACCTATGTACACACTCGTTCTCGGCCCGTCTCGGGGTTTCTTGACGAGTGTGTACAGCCCGCATCACGTGCCCGCTCGCACCAATCAGGCCCCTATTTCACCACGGTGACAGGTGCGACAATTGTCGACATCACTGATGCTGACGTCACTAATGACAATTGTCACAAGAAACACGACAATTGTCACGAAATTCCGACACAGAACTCATTTTCTGTCAAGAATTACCGAAAGTTCTATTAAATCATGTGACAATTGTCATCATCATCATCATCGTAAACTTCGAAAGAGAAATACCTGTTTTTTGCCGATATAATAAAGTATTTTTAAATAATACAATGATGGTGGCAAACAGGAATACGGCCCGCCCGACGGTAAGCGGTCACCGTAGTCCATGGATGCCTGTGACGTCAGCAACAGTGACATTTGTCGAATTGTCGCACCTGTCGCCGTGGTGAAATAGGGGCCAGGTCGTATCATAACGGGCAGAAACTAGTAGGTAATAAATATTTATATATAGGTACACCTACTTCGGTTAGTACAACTATTTCTTATTGTTATTATGGCCCGTCAGCCAGGGGACAATATTAGCATAGCTTGTTAAAGAACTGTTGATACACGTTAATATTAATATACTTAGTATATCGCCCATTATGGAAAGGGTTATAACTATCGCAAAAATCATGTTTTGTACATTTAAATACTGTAAAATCCGGGTTTTAAGAGTGACCCAGGGGACCGTAACCATGGTAACAAATGACAAGAAAAGGTTGCTTCACCTTGGAACACATTGACACAACACACATTTTTTAAACAGATCGCTAAAACCATATGGCTTAGGTATCTAACATATTATGTAGGTACCTATTCATATAGTTTTGTCGTAAGTATAAAATAGAATGTCTATCGTAAAACACATGGCATTACTACTTTATATTATTATGCTTTTTAAAACAAAACGCACTTCGATTTTACATTTATTTTACCGCCATCATTAAGCTCCACTTATAAAAACCGCCCTTTAATAAAACTTTAAATTAAAAACAAGCTAAGAACTACCTACCAGAATTTTACGATTCCCTTATTTTTCGATAATTATTCCATAAAACAATCAATATATTATGCTTTTCCAATTAATTAAACTTTTATTTTAACAAAGAACCAACCTCGATCATCTTGACCACCCAGAATACCCGCCTGATATCTTTTATTTTAATCAATTCTTACCCATATTTTATTTGTTTTAAAGATTGCCATGGTTGCTAACACGAGGACTTATTTAGAAACGTTACAAAAAGTTACACGTGTTCAAAAAGCCTTCGGCTTTAGCCGGGAAACTTTGGGCGTCGGAAAGGGCGGGCCGCCCAAACGGAAGCCGCGAATAGACTGCGACCCTGAAACCTTGGTCGGCGTTACGACGGGTCTGGAACTCGCATGGAAACGAAATAGTGGAACTCGCATGGAAACGAATTTTTGGAACTCGCATGGGAACGAAATATCCAGTGAGAATTTTTTGTAGATAATCGGAAACTGCCAATGTGCCAATTCTTTACTAAATCAAATCCATCTAATCAGTTCGAAAGCTTTAAAAATAATGTGTTAAGTTGAAACAAGAAAAATATTAAACATTCAGGTGGGCGTCGCCAAAGGGGGGAACAAACTTTCTAAATGTATGAATCGGAAACTACCCTGCAACAAATCGGAGACATTAACTCATCAAATATGTGAATAAGGAGGTACTTACAAAAAATAACTGTTTTCTTAAACCTTACGAAACAGTAGGTATTGGTTATTCGTCGACCGATGGTCGACCGCCATTTTGGTAACATCACCTCGTGATTCATTTCTTTGTTTTTGCTTATTAATATTGTTTAAAGTGTAATATTGATAGCGTATTATGCAGTAAACTAATGTGGAAGTGTGCAGATAATGAAAAAATAATCATGAAACGCGTTTAACCACCATTCTGGCGTCAACGCCGGGTTCTTGTAAAGTCCAGCTATCGCCTTACAAGAACTGAGAACCCCAACTACCGAACAACGTCGTGATCTAGAGCATTTATTTTGGTATTTCTACCTCTAACCATGGCTGGCTAGAGCCCTAGAGGCCATAATTTTATACTTTTATACCGTACACTGGCTGAATTTTATTACAAATAATATATATTAATTAGATCTATGGCAGACTGGGGCCAATATCGTTATCAGAAGGTTAGTATTAATATTCAAACGCTTGTTTGTAAGTACAAGAATAGAATGGTCTTTATTTAAAGAAAACTCGGTATATATACAAAAATCAAAGAAAGAGACATATTTACAATAGAGTGAGACAGAGATAGTTCCCCGCGCGGGGCGCGCGGAAGAGTGTGCGCGCGCGCGTGCCACTGCGCATGCGCGGCGCGAGTCGCTCTCAATAAAACTGAATTCTGCGCCGGCTGCGGTCCTTTCGCTCGCCGGCCGCCGTGGAGTCAACATCGTCTCGTCGTGCGCCGTGTCTCGCTCCGCTGCTACGCTCTCGCTGGTTGAAGACACGACGAGTCCGACGGGGATGCTGCAGGCTCCGGATATTAAACCGTCCTTCTCAGGACGATATAAAACTGCTCTTTTCAGAGCACGCAAACTGCCCTTCTCAGGGCACGTCCTGTTTCTCTGTTTAATCGCAGAGTTGTCAGTCGATCGCAAACTGTTCTTATCAGAACAATTCTGTGTTTCCGTTAAAACACACGATGTCAATCTAGTGTTCCCACAGATCCCATGTGGGATCCTTTGACGTTGGCGAAATCATCGACAGTATCGATGGAGCCATATTATGATATTACCCAAAGATTGAATTGAAACAGTATGTGTCGATTTGTAATTTCATAATTTGTTAGGAAAGGCCAATTACTATGTACCTAACTAGTAGTAATTACTAATAACTATAGCAGTCACCCTATGTTTTTTTTGTAGCCTATTAGTGTGTCCCACTGCTGGGCAAAGGCCTTCCCTCTTTCCCGCCACCTGGCTCTGTCCAATACACACTCCCGCCACACAGAATGTATCAAGGTTGTCCCGCCATCTTCGTTTGGGTCTTCCTCTGCCCCGAGATCTATCCTGTGGGATCCAGTCCGTGGCAATTTGGCCCAGCGTTCTGGGTGCACCCTACTGCCCCAATTCTTCATTTTAGGTAGGTACTGTATGTACCTACGCACTACTCGCACTAGCCTTTGCCTGTAGAATATCGAGTGACAAATAAGTGAGTTTCAGTGGTGCCCTACATAGAAAAATACAGCTCATGGATCATGATTTACGATGTTTGATGTGTGTCCCAATGCTACGCGAGTTTGACAACCTTATTTACCGACTAGTATGAAAAACGGTAACTAAGGCTGGGTTTTTATGCCAATAAATTGAAGATGTTGTCTCACGAAAATTCCACAGCATGTCGCTTGTACACCATCAGATATATCGTAGCGGCCAAGGTACTCACAAATATCTGAACACGCCTCTAGTCAGGGCGTTAGGGTGCGTGTTCAGATATTGTGAACACCTTGGCCGCTCTAATATATCTGATGGCGAGTATACCTACCTATTTTCCCCATTACCAACTTCGCACATAGCCAATAATACTTTTTGGATGAAATACCTAACACACAGAACGGCTCGACCACGACATTGAGCGACTGGCGACGGCGGCAGCGACAACCATAGGTGGGAAAGAACTGGTCTTAGAGCTAGCCTTGTCGTCGCCTGGCGGGGTGATCGACTGAAATTTGCGCCTGTATTTTTGCACACACGATTTTGAAGGTCCACTTTAATGAAAAAGTAAAGGCCCAGACCTCTATAAATGAGACAACTTTGGCACTTTTTACCGCACCTTGTACGTCACCTGGCACTACTTTTCCCCTAATTAAAACGCCTGGCAGTGTTATATTCGAATTAAATACATAATTACGTAGCTATTATACCACGTCAAACTCAGAGCTCTATAAATTGCACACCTTCAATTGATTTTACAACCCCTTTGTTGCCCATCCACTCCCGCACCCACCGCTGAACAGCTGCCAGGCACCCGGATTAATTAATAATGATAGTATGGCATATTAACTAGAGGGATTTCGTTGCTCTATAAATTGCATACCTATTTACGTGGCTAGCTCTCCGGCTAAAAGGTCTGATCGGTGTTTCTCGTTCCAACTTATGGTTATCGCTGCCGCCTCCGCTCAATATCGTGACCGAGCCGTGATAAGGTCTCTCATACAGGTGGTGTTTTGGCGACAAGTCAAACAAACAAATACAATCAATAAACTTTTTTAATCGTCACAGAACAAAATGCACAGCACGTTCGAAAACAAAATCACAAGATCCGTACAGGAAAATACTAGGTTTTCATTGACAGATGGCTGTTATACATTCGATTTTCTACCTTACCACATACAAAATAAAGTTCATTTTTAAAAATAAAAATCCTTATAGTTAGGTACCTACTTAAGGAAGAATTTCAAATGTATATCATCTATCAATCACAAACTAGATGTATGCAAGATGTAGGGTAATTCGCCAGTAACTGGCCACTTTTAGTAACTGGCCGCCCTAAACTAAAAATAAATTCTATTCACCTATAAACAGAATTCATTTTAGTATA
Organism: Cydia amplana; assembly: GCF_948474715.1. Classification (NCBI taxonomy): domain Eukaryota; kingdom Metazoa; phylum Arthropoda; class Insecta; order Lepidoptera; family Tortricidae; genus Cydia; species Cydia amplana. The sequence goes on along the minus strand of NC_086080.1, from coordinate 4,116,246 downwards.
AGGCGGCTAGTTATTGAAGGCTGGCCAGTTATTGAAACCTTATACTAAAATGAATTCTGTGTATAGGTGAATATAATTCATTTGGTGGCCAATTACTACCAGTGGCCAGTTACTGGCGGATTACCCTATCTCAGAGCAAATTGGTCTATCAAATTATTTGACATTTTTCCATTTTGCTCTAGTTCAAAGTTGAAAATACACATACTCTCTAAGAAAACAAGACGTACTAAAACACATATTTTACGTCAGTCATTCACACATTTCTAAATAACCAAATATAAATAAGTGCCTCAATATACTTATTTCTAGCAAATACATTTTATACACATACCTTCTTATAGTTCATTTTTTTAGCATTTGAAACTGACTACGCGATCTTGACGTGTCTATTAATTGAAAAACGCTTTTTAAAAATCAGTAACTATTACTTATTAAAACATAAGAATGTAAATAATCGTAATGATTCTTTTTCATAATGATTATATATTTGCCGTGACTTATTTTTCAAAAGTGTTTTTCAATAAACACGTCAAGATTGTTTACCTTTTTCTAATGCTAAAAAAACGAACTAGATATAAGGTAAACGTACTAGTGCTCGACATGCTAATGCCCAATAGATGACACCCTGCTGTCACCTCTATTGACAATGACTTAAGTTTCATGATGACATGTACTGGTACCGCGTCGAGCACCAGTACGTTTACCTTACCTCCTTCCCTTTATCTTTTTTTAACACCACAAATCTGACCCCTTGAAAATGTATCGAGACACTTATTTATTTGGTACTCCTATCTTTTATTCCTTTCTTTGTATCATGATTTGCAAGATCTAAGACGATCATTCCACGTTCTCTCTCGCCCCATTTTGAAAAAGGTTCAAAAAAATTGACAGTGACGGCGGCCGCGTCAAGGCCGCAGCAGTAACGCCGATAGTATAGTGCAGCATCAGTAATGCAGCTTCTGTTGCCATCCGAATGACGTCTTAAAGAGTGCTTAAATTTTTAGAACTTTTGTAAAATTGGGCGAAAGAGACCTGGGGTGAAAAGGGAGGTTTATTTATATATCAAGTACGCTGTTCTTTTTAACCCCAGACTACAAGTATTTTATTTCACCCTATTTTATAAATACTAATCATTTACAAAGAACGGAATTGTTACTACTTCTAATGTATTACGTAAGGCCAATAATTATAACTCCCAATTGATTGTATTGAAAAGAACACATTTTATAATAAATGCAGGTTTCTTTCAGTTTCGGCCGAATGTTACTAAAATTAAATTAAATTGAATAAATTAAAAACAAAATATAGGCGTTAATTTAAATCTTATCGGGTGACTGGGATACATGACTTAAATAATAGATTATTGTTTTTGTTATACTGTTATTGTTATTGTTAGATTTATGGCATTTCGGCTTAATCTATAGGCACACCGCTAGCTAACAAAAATTATAACTTTCTAACAAAGAGATGTAAAAAATAAATATTTTGTTAGTATATAAAAGAAAATATTAAGTTCTTAAATATTAAAAAGTAGTGATATGTCGTTTTCATACATAAGGTCAATGTGGCTAATTCCGTCATAGGGACTATTCCGTCTACTAGCGTTTTTGTCGAACAGCGAACAAAATTGATAATTTCATCGGCAAAGCAGCGATTGCTTTTAGTTTCAGCAATCAAAGACAGATTTTTTTTTTACGATTGAAAATCAAAGAAATATACGCCCGTGGACGGAATAGCCCTATGATGGAATTAGCCACTTTGACCGTACTTTAAATTCATGATTTCATATCAAATAGAACTTAAGTCGTTTTAATATTCTGACAGGAAAATCGTTAAGTAGTTATTGTTTAAGATGACCCTATGTAATGAGAAAACCCTAGCACAAAAATGATATTACTTATTTTTTACACAATTTATGCTATTAGGGTTCCTCGTTTTAGACATAATAAGCTTTAGTATAAAATAATATTCTGAATGGCTTAATACTGGTTTGAAATTAACCTTTTTACTGACAAAGATAATCGGTAAATCAATTATCAATATCAACCATCACGTGAGGCTAATTTTAAGATATTATGTTTATCTGTATATGTTACACCACTGTTATAGGTGTAAAACCAATACATTTATATGACAAAAAAATAATGGTACAATCTATTACGTATATGTATTCAAAGCCATAAGAGTTCCTTAGTTTCAAATAACCCCCTTGGTGCTAAATAGCCCCACGTAACGGCATCTAAAGTTTTATAGTTGCCTAAAAGGTTAAAAACATAATTACACGGTAGAATCGCATTATATTAAATAATATATTATCTGTGGATGGCACAAGAAATGAAACTTACAATAATAATAAATATTAAAACTAGTTATTAAAATTAGATTTTCATAAATTCGTTACGAAGGCAAGACCATAGAAAGTATAGATAGAGAAAAATAAGTACAAATATACAGTAAGCAGGATTATTTAACTACTTTGATATGTGTTTATTCGAGAGGACTTTCAAATTTGTAGAAAAATGGTGTTGATCTCAGACAAATATACCTTTATTGCATATTAAAAATTTATGTTATTCAACACTGACAAAGTACCTTTTGCCTGGCAACTTTACAAATAAGCAATTCTCGGATCGAACTAAGCGTTAAATTTTAAATATAAAAATAACATTTTCATCTCAATTCTTTTGAAAAAGCTGCTCTATATTTGCAAGTTCGCAATACATTTTAAATAAGTAGTAAACAAAAATACACCAAGTCACCTAGTTAAAGTTCTTACATATTAATTTCTAAACTGGTCCGAAATATTGACTGAACCGAATTTCATATTTTAAACGCTATTATACAGGCAGTAAAGTTCAAATTTCCTTCACATTTTTATACTTCATTGAGGTCCCTCGTTCGTTTTTCTACTTTAGAAGGCCACTTCGCCGTTCAGTCTTAGCAAATATTTTCATTGCATTCTTACTTGATCTTATATTTATGACAAACATTTATATTTCTAATACCCATGAAACTATAGTAGGTATACACGCGGCAAAATAATAGTAAACCGAACGTTCGGTGCATGGAAATTCACAGTTCCGGGCAAAATGGTTAAATAATCTGAGGTTTGGGTCCATAAAATGGGGTGACTAGAAAAAAAAGGGCTATATTTAAATAGGTACTTATTTGATTTCAATTATAGGAAAGTGCTAGTTATAAAAGTAGGATTATTCTTCGGGTCATCAGTTAAATAAACCGCGAAGGTCGTCGCACCAATTGAGAAAAGTTGAACATGTATTACGGTTTGATATAGCTACAAAACTTAATAATGCGATTTCTATATTATCGCTTAAAAAAAAATGATTGTTCGAAGTCGCCCCACTATTCCAATGTCACCCCACTTTAAAGTATGTGTATTATCTCAATTTACAGAAATCTCAAAAGACCAATATGGCCAGCGTTTTTGTTCGTTGTGATAATAAGTTGCTTATAAGATAACTATTAAATTGGCAAGGCGAGGCTTCAGGTGGAGTCGTTTTCTGAGGACTCGTTGATGAGTCCCTGGTTGTACGCCGAGAGTATGCTCTCGCATACGAACTTGTACTGGCTCTGTGAAGAAAATTATAACGTTATTTATATTTAAAGAACTAGCTAAAATAATAACAAAATAAATGTGTAGGTAGGTACTCTTAATCTAATAAAATTTAAGTTTTTCCAAGATAAGATTTAGGTTTTTGTAAGATACGTGGCAAGAGGGAGATTAGATGCGTATGATGTGATATAAAAGATTCGTGATTATTGCTGCGGTAGCTTTAGTTTTTTGAAGCTTAAGTTGGAAGCATATTCGAATTTTTAAATGTAATATATTATCTTTACGTTGACTAGACCAGAGTGGAGACCGCAGTCAGAATACGAAGGTCCAACGATTTGGTACATGTCTCACGAAACAACATTCCCGCAGTGCAACGTTGGGTTTTGCCCGACTCTTTTAGTATTATTAACAGTTAACCGGGTGAATATAAACCGGGATCGACATTTACCTGTTATTTTCTTAAAAACTACATTCACTAATTTATATCATGCGATACCGCGTGATGCAATTTGTGTCGTTTGTTTTTAAGAAATCAACAGAAGTGTCAATCCCGGTTTTTAATCTCTATTCACCCCGCCATCCCTATTCCCCCCGGTAGTCGGGGACGGTTGGCACCAGAGCGTGCGGTACCGTTCAGGGTGGATATTTTAGAGGGAGGGAGGTATCCAGCAGTGGGAGTTATTCGGCTGGTAAGTTGATTCTCACCGCGTTCTGACGCAGCATCTCTATGGCGGTCTCTGCCAGGATGAGTGAAGGAAAAGCGATAGAGACACAAAGCGTTTCGTTGTCGAAGCGATAGCGACTGTCAGCTCGGCTAGGCCGGCTGATTTGACTAGTCAAATGCCCTATTCGGCTGATGTCTCACCGCGTTCTGTATGCACATAGGCCGCTGCGCCCTCATGGCGCGGGTCAGCTCTAGCGGGTAGAAGGGCTGGCGGCGACGCAGCATCTCTATGGCGGTCTCGGCCAGGATGAGTGAAGGAAAAGCGATAGAGACACAAAGCGTTTCGTTGTCGAGGCGATAGCGACTGTCAGCTCGGCTAGGCGGGCTGATTGGACTAGTCAAATGCCCTATTCGGCTGATGTCTCACCGCGTTCTGTATGCACATAGGCCGCTGCGCCCTCATGACGCGGGTCAGCTCTAGCGGGTAGAAGGGCTGGCGGCGACGCAGCAGCTCTATGGCAGTTTCTGCCAGGATGAGTGCGCCCGTGCGGCCCACGCCCGCTGAGCAGTGCACGACCAGCGGCGGGTCGAGTACTCGCTCCGTCGACCCGTCTAGCTCTTCGATTACCGTTGGTATCACTGGAAATTAAAAAAAAGTTGTTATTTTTAAGGGTACCTCAAAAGAAAAAACCGGCCAAGTGCAAGTCGGACTCGCGCACTTCAATATTGTGTAATATACGGAACCCTTAGAACGCGGGTCTGACTCGCACTTGGCCGGTTTTTTGAAGACGTTTCACTCACGTTTCACGTCTAAATATTGTTAAAAAAACCGGCCAAGTGCGAGTCGGACTCGCGCACGGAGGGTCCCGCACCATCAACAAAAAATAGAGCAAAACGAGCAAAAAAACGGTCACCCATCCAAGTACTGACCCCGCCCGACGTTGCTTAACTTCGGTCAAGAATCACGTTTGTTGTATGGGAGCCCCACTTAAATCTTTATTTTATTCTGTTTTTAGTATTTATTGTTATAGCGGCAACAGAAATACATCATTTGTGAAAATTTCAACTGTCTAGCTATCACGGTTCGTGAGATACAGCCTGGTGACAGACGGACGGACGGACGGACGGATGGACGGACGGACGGACAGCGGAGTCTTAGTAATAGGGTCCCGTTTTTACCCTTTGGGTACGGAACCCTAAAAAAGTTGTTATTTTTAAGGATACCGTAAAATAGGAGTGGGGGCAAAACTGACAATCAAACCTCGATAACATTTTATTTTTACATATGCAAACTGAATGATGTATATAATAAGTGTTCCGGACGTTTGTATATTAGTTTTTATTTTATTTTGGGTAGTTCCATTTCATAACTTTGACGATAAACGGGAAATCCTACCTCACCCCGTAGTCCCTCGTAATTGAGGTGAGATGGGATTTCATACAAAGTTGATTTTGGAAGATTGTTGGATCGATTTTATTTTATTATGAGTATTACTATAGCTCCATTTTAAATTGGAATACATTATTTTTGTAGCAGTAGCCTTAAAATCCCATCTCACCCCCCTTTCATCCCTTCTCGTCCCATTCATAACCCCACTCTCCCCGCGAACCCTACTCACCCCATTTTACGGTACCTCAAAAGGAAAAACGGAACCCTTATAGGATCACTCGTATGCGTCTGTCTGTCTGTCACAGCCTATTCTCTCGGAAGCTACTGGACCAATTGAGTTGAAATTTGGTACATATATGTAAATTAGTGACCCAAAGATAGACATGTAACGTAAACAAATGAATTTTAAACATGGGGGGCCGCTTTTGGGGGGTAAATGAGAAAATTAAACATAAAGTTTCTCAAACTATCTTGTGTTACATATAAAATGAAAGAGCTCATTGTGAGAATCTCAATTTTTGTTTATAATTATAGGATAAACAGTTTATAAGTAATTCAATAAAATAGGCAAAAAATGACCATTGCCCCCCTTTATCGCCAAAACTACTGGAACTAATTTTTTTTAATACACAAAATAGTTCTTTACCTATAAGATGGCAGGTAAACCTATTAGAAATGTGCAGTCAAGCGCGAGTCGAACTTAATTACTTAGTTTTTGATCCGACTCCTACGGGTTTTTTAGACATTTCAAAATTGTGTAATGTACGAAACCCATAAGGGGCCCACTGATTAACTGTCCGCCGGCCGATATCGGCCTGTCAGTTGTTCGGAGCTGTCAACTTTTTGTTCTAACTGACAGGTCCATATCGTCCGGCGGACTGTTAATCAGTGGGCCCCTTTAGAACGCAGGTCTGACTCGCACTTTGCCGGTTTTTTGAAGACGTTTCACGTCACATCTAAATATTTATTGTTAAAAATTGTGCGAAATATGTACCCTTAGGCACTGACAATCCAACCTCTAGACTGAGCTTAGGCCAATTCTTTCATGAAACCGATGCTGCCAAAAATACGGGGGTGCGGGGGGACGAGGTGACGAATCCCGTGCCGTGATTGGTCCGTTCAAAGACACGGACCAATCACGGCACGGGATTGACTCGAAGATGGAGTAACGTTACCGTATGTGTGGCAGAGGGGGTAGCGCGACTATGCTATGTCTAGAGGTTGGATTGTCTGTGCCCTTAGGGCACGATTTCAACTCGTAAGTTGTCTGGTTTTTTATTTTTCAATACATACCAGATCGATGGTTCCTGAGCCGCGAACATAGCTGGGTGAAGTTTATGAAAGCGGCGGCATCTTCAGGCACGCCGTGGTCGGGCCAAGCCGTGTATTGGAGTTGGGTTATGTTCCTAGTCGCCCCGCTTGACTCCTGTAATAAATAAATAAATAAATAAATATTATAGGACATTATTACACAAATTGACTAAGCCCCACGGTAAGCTCAAGAAAGCTTGTGTTGTGGGTACTCAGACAACGATATATATAATATACAAATACTTAAATACATAGAAAACAACCATGACTCAGGAACAAATATCTGTGCTCATCACACAAATAAATGCCCTTACTGGGATTCGAACCCAGGACCGCGGCTTCAAAGGCAATACAATCAGGATTGTAATACAATCAATCATGTATAATCGCACGCAGTTTGTAGCTACGCCCATAGTGCGTTTAACGGTGACAGAAGGTTTAGTGCAACCGGCCCTAAGGGTTAAAGAGGTCGCTATATTTTATTGTATGGAAAGTTTCATAGTAAACCACCGAGGCGCGTCGGGTGACGTTGATAAGTCTGTCAAGTGCGGATGGTGCAACTGGCACTAAGAAAGTGAAAAAAATCTAATATTCCATATATACAAACATTTTATATTAAAACAACAATACGACTAAATAGAATGATGAGATTTTAATGTAAAAAATCAAGTTCCTACCAGTTATTCCAAGAACTAAATTTGTTTATTCTTATTTACAAAACAAACTAGGAATTTACATAAAAAGAGGTTAAGAATTGAGGAAATGCAATATGAGTAATGTTGTTTACTGATATTTTAGCTTAAATAATTTATAATATACCTATATTAAATACAGGCGGTAATGGTAACTATGTATATACAGTCATAATACTCATAATATTAGTCAGCAATATATCCAATATACTCTTTGTCTTTGCACAGACTTGAACAAGATAAAGTAAGGGAGTGTCATTTTAAACGTCATATTTCCATAGACATTTGACATTCAATTGAATGCAGAGTTAGGTTGGTGCGATTGTTAACATAATTCTATTTGTTTTGTTATTTACTACTGCAGCCAATTCCCGTTTTAGGAGAGTTTTCAAAAATGAGTAATAAGTATATATTTCCTAATTATAAATTCTTACCTTAATAGTCATCTCTCTTCTTACATAATGTCCAAGGTTCTGCTCACTATTTGTCTGGACAGTAAGTGTGCTGGTCGCCTTAAGCGGGGTGTTGCCGACCTGCAAGAAATAAAATTAGTGAATCATACAAATATAAGATTGTCAAGTCCATCGCAGAAAAAAAACGCCCGTAAATTAATAAATTTAAATCCTATTCAATTTAAATTTCACCGATATAGCTAGGACCTTGGGCCTTAGGAGGTTAAAACTTTATGGGAAACAAAGGGACCACTCATAGTATAACACATCTCACCTTGGGCCAATATTGGTGGCACTTGGTCCGTCCCCTCTCTACCAGAACGGTCAACATCACTACTAGACTGGTGTCCGACTCCCACACCTTTTGCCAAAAGTAAGATATACACAAGTCACAACATCTCACCTTGGGCCAATATTGGTGGCACTTGGTCCGTCCCCTCTCTACCAGAACGGTCAACATCACTACTAGACTGGTTTCCGACTCCCACACCATTTGCCAAAAGTAAGATATACACAAGTCACAACATCTCACCTTGGGCCAATATTGGTGGCACTTGGTCCGTCCCCTCTCTACCAGAACGGTCAACATCACTACTAGACTGGTTTCCGACTCCCACACCATTTGCCAAAAGTAAGATATACACAAGTCACAACATCTCACCTTGGGCCAATATTGGTGGCACTTGGTCCGTCCCCTCTCTACCAGAACGGTCAACCAGAACGGTCCGACTCCCACACCATTTGCCAAAAGTAAGATATACACAAGTCACAACATCTCACCTTGGGCCAATATTGGTGGCACTTGGTCCGTCCCCTCTCTACCAGAACGGTCAACATTACTACGAGACTGCTTTCTGACTCCCACACCATTTGCCAAAAGTCGCCCACGGTTGATGGTAAGGGACCTGGGTCAAAATATTGGAATTAAAAACAGGTTTATTAGATTTTGACGATGCAAAAGCGATCCAACATATCCTACTTGAATAAATAGATTTTTATCTTTATCTTATCTTTATTGGAGATAGTCTCTTCATGTACCCAAAATTTTTACGGACTACACGTCGTATTTTTTTCTGATTTGCTACCGCGAAAATCGCAAATTGCGGGGATCTTTCTCTTTTACTCCAATGAAGGCGTAATTGGAGTGACAGAGAAAAATGCCCGCAATTTGCGAACTTCGATTTTCGCGGTTATAGCCCATATTAGAAATGTTATAACCTCAAAAGAAGTGGTAACTTTTTCCTCCAAAATTAAATCAGAGTAACTAAGAACTGAATTAAAGTGTCGTTTACATATTATTGTGTCATAATATTAGATGTCATAGGAACTCTAGCATTTCGGAAGAAAAAGTTAATTATCACTACATTTGTGGTTAGAAAAATTCTAATGTAAAAGAAACGGGGTATAGAAAGGTAAGATATGCTCCATAGGTTCTAACATAACATAAGCGCAAATTTGCTCTTATTTAAATTGGTTTTAAACCAAAACAAATTCAACTATATTTCCTACAACAGACCAATGCCACTTTTTATCCATCCACCATCAGATATATCGAAGCGGTCGAGATGCCAAAAAACATCTGAACACGCTTTGGCAATAAAGGCGTGTTAAGATAATTGTGAGCACCTTGGCCGCTCCGATATATTTAATGGCGACTGATAGCTATTAAAAATTAAACAAACCTTGTGTAGCAATGTAGGTAAGGACGAGATCGGAGCTGGGTATTTCCATATTAATGTACGACGCATTAATGTAGTCACCCGTTGAACAATTCTTCAGTATAACTCGCGTAGAATCGTCTGGAAATAGGACTCAAATTAGCAGGAAAATATATGAGGGTTTCACTATTATGTCGAGTAACCCATACACACATATCATAAAGCCTCTATGTCGCCTTCATAATCCGTGAATAATGGCCAACATTACGATAAATTGTTTTGTTACAACACTTATCTGTGAAATTGTTGTAATAGTTTCATTACTATATCAACATCGATTTGGTAATGACAATGACATTAAAATCTCGAAAATCTCTGAAAAAAAAAGCAATTTGATTTGACCCCTATGCAAATAAATAAGCTTGCCTCTTACTTTTTCACAGTACCCCGAAAACCTAGAAAATGACTACAACTACGAAAAATCAACAATTTTAGGTTAAGTTTTACTTACAAGGGGCAATATCCCTGTATCTTTATTTTTTTTTATTAGGCTTACAAAACAAGTTACAGACATTTATATAAATTACATTGATAGCTTACAGTTCATATCTGGACTATAACTCTAAAGATGTGTGCACAGAAGGAAAGGAAATTTTAGTTCAAATATAACGCTAGAGGGATGAGATATCTGTTCTTATTGATGTTATTCACATGTCTCGACGCCGCACACGGCTCTTCGACTATCCTCCTCAGTAACGTCTCATATTGCTTCAACGCGGCACCGCTGGCTAGGCCATCTAATAACTAGAGCATGGACTGTTCTAGCGCGTCTACTTCTATTTGTTTCATTTATTTCAAAAACGGCAAATAAGCGTGCCTCTTACTTTTTAACAGTACCCCGAAAACCTAGAAAATGACTACTACTACGAAAAATCAACAATTTTAGGTTACGTTTTACTTACAAGGGGCAATATCCCTATATCTGTTCTTATTGATGTTATTCACATGTCTCGACGCCGCACACGGCTCTTCGACTATCCTCCTCAGTAACGTCTCATATTGCTTCAACGCGGCACCGCTGGCTAGGCCATCTAATAACTAGAGCATGGACTGTTCTAGCGCGTCTACTTCTATTTGTTTCATTTATTTAAAAAATGGCAAATAAGCGTGCCTCTTACTTTTTAACAGTACCCCGAAAACCTAGAAAATGACTACTACTACGAAAAATCAACAATTTTAGGTTACGTTTTACTTACAAGGGGCAATATCCCTATATCTGTTCTTATTGATGTTATTCACATGTCTCGACACCGCACAAGGCTTTTCGACTATCCTCCTCAGTAAAGACTCATATTCTTTCAACGCGGCACCGCTGGCTAGGCCATCTCCTAACAAGGGCATGGACTGTTCTAGTGCATCTACCTCTATTTGTTTCATTTATTAAAAAAATGGCAAATAAGCTTGCCTCTTACTTTTTCACAGTACCCCGAAAACCTAGAAAATGACGACTACTACGAAAAATCAACAATTTTAGGTTTCTTTTACTTACAAGGGGCAATATCCCTATATCTGTTCTTATTGATGTTATTCACATGTCTCGACGCCGCACACGGCTCTTCAACTATTCTCCTCAGTAACGTCTCATATTGCTTCAACGCGGCACCGCTGGCTAGGCCATCTCCGAGCAAAAGCATGGATTGTTCTAGTGCGTCTCCCTCTAGTTGCCCGGAGCAGAGAGGGACGAAGCATACTGCTGGTTCTTCGGGGCCGGTTTCTTCAGGTTCGTATACGGCTGAAATGGAAAATGAATATGATCTCTTAAAGCAACATGGTAAGATCTCAAAATATGTATCGTTGTTAAAGACTATTTAGTACCACATTTGTCAAAGTAGAATCAGTTTAAGCCGACCAGAAAAAGGTCAAATTCTAAATTATAAGAATAACAAAAAACATCATCATTTCGACTCGAGGTCGAAACTCAATAAAGATTTTCTAAAATTTTGAAAGTTACTGAAGACGATTAGACGTCTATAAATGCGGTGTCGCTTAAAAATTTGACTTTCAGGCCTAGCCACGATAACAATCTTTGATAGAAAAAGCCGAATGAAATTGTATAGGAATAGTCATTCCGATACAATTTTAGTTCCGTTTTGCGTATCTTAACTAGGCCCCCTGATTTGTTGAACAGAGTAACGGCACCAGACACATACCATTCTGTTTGAGGACGAGCGTCAGCACGCCGCGCGTGTTCCTGATGATCTGTACAACTTGCTCGTGGGTTAGGTCGTCCACGTCTGTATTGTTTATTGATATAACCTGGAACAAAGATAAATGGCTGATATGTTATAAAAGTACTCAGCAAGTTTAGTTAATTACGAAAACAAGCCTTGCAATGAATACTGAAAAATATGATTAAGAGTCACACCCATTTCTCGAACGATATTAGTCTAATTATTACTGTGTTGTCATGACAACCCGTACGATTTGACAGTTCGTGGACTAATAATATTAGTCTTTTGGAGAAACGGGCCCCTGGTCGGTTTGATCGACAACTTCTAACGTATCCACTCAGACGGTGTGATCCCACTTCTGATGTATCCTTAAGGTTAGACAGCGACAGATATCTGCAACTTCTGTTATAGCCTAGGTTAGACAAGGACATTACCTGGTCCCCTTCTTGCAGTTGCGGATGGCTTCTCGGAGCCACTCTAGACACAAGTACAGGTGCTCCGCCCCCACCCCTCACATTGAACCCGAATCTTCCGTCGGCCCCGGCCGAGAGTCGAACCCGGACCGTTTGGTCGGCCACTTCTGATGCTGTGTCTGAATCGTCTGCGTAGGAGAGAGGAACTCGCAGGGCGAGGGAGCGTTCGAGGAAACCGCCTTCGTCTCTGAAAGATAATTTTATAGGTTGAATGTAGCTTTTTTAAGCAATATTTATGCGTCAAAAGCCACCTGACTTCTTATGGATTAAATAAAAAAAAACCGGCCAAGTGCGAGTCAGACTCGCGCACGGAGGGTTCCGCACCATCAACAAAAAATAGAGCAAAACAAGCAAAAAAACGGTCACCCATCCAGGTACTGACCCCGCCCGACGTTGCTTAACTTCGGTCAAAAATCACGTTTGTTGTATGGGAGCCCCACTTAAATCTTTATTTTATTCTGTTTTTAGTATTTGTTGTTATAGCGGCAACAGAAATACATCATCTGTGAAAATTTCAACTGTCTAGCTATCACGGTTCGTGAGATACAGCCTGGTGACAGACGGACGGACGGACGGACGGACGGACGGACAGCGGAGTCTTAGTAATAGGGTCCCGTTTTTATCCTTTGGGTACGGAACCCTAAATGATGATGATGTGTGAAAAGATTATCTGAATAACTTTAAGTAATGTAACAGGGATTACAGACTGACCACAGGGATTACAGTTTGACGTCATAAAGCGATTGTAAAATCCTATTATGAAAATAAATTATATGATATGATATGATATGACCCTTACGCAAACCACCTATATGTGTAAAATCACATATTCCTCATGTTTGCGTTGTTGCGTTTGTCTAAAGAATCCCAGGGTCCGCTTTGGCAAACTTCATCACTCTTGGAGAATGCCCAGTCTGAATAACTTTTTTATCACCCACGGGATCTTTCTAAAGCATTTGACTGCGTAGAGCTTGATACCCTAGGTATTACACAAGCTGAAGCGTTATGTTGTGTCAACTGAAGCTTTTGCTGCTCGCTGTAGCCGTGTTTAGTTGTACTTAAACCAAAGAACTGATTGTAAATGATCTGAGTCCAGTAGTATCACTAAAGCTTGGTGTACCACAGGGTTCAATGTTAGATCCTTTTCTCTTCCCCTGTCTGAAGAACGCCATCTTGTTCTGGAGCTGGGGCATTTCACGTGAAGCGGACAGGGTAAAATGGTTGAGGTTTCCGATTTCTGTTATATTCGAGTATGTTACACATGTATGAGTTCTCGACACAACCACAAAATATTTTTACAATTGGAAGCCTATTTCATAAATTATGGGTCTCAGAAGATTTGACTTAAGGCAAGATTTACACTTCTTTAAATGTCAAGACTCAGTTAGAGGAAGTATAGTGAACCAAACTAACTGCTACATTTAATTAACCCTTAAATTGCCTTTAGTGAAGTTAAAGTGGCCTCACAAAGTCACAACATGTCACATTTTCTTGACCTCTCCTGAGTGTAAATCTCGCCTTAAGTCAAATCTTCTAAGACCCATAATTTATGAAATAGGCTTCCGATTGTAAAAATATTTTGTGGTTGTGTCGAGAACTCATACATGTGTAACATACTCGAATATAACCGAAATCGGAAACCTCAACCATTTTACCCTGTCCGCTTCACGTGAAATGCCCTAGCTACTACGTGTGGGATTGAGGACTCACTCGTTATCAGCCACGGGCGCTGTCCAAGCGGCTCTGGGCGGAGGCTCCTCGTGTCCCGTGACTCTTGAGCCGCGCGGGGCGGCCGCGGGAGCCCCGAGGGACAGCTTGCCCGGAGATCGCGACCGCGTGCGGGAACTGCTTCGTCTGAAAATTAAGCTTTGATCAGGCGCTAGAAATAGATAAAGATAAAAGATTTTTATTCGTGACGTTCACAAAACAGCAAGAACAGAAGAGAACAATAAGTGTGCATCACGAAATGGACCCAACTCAGCATAATGCTAGCTATAAAGCCAGCGCTGGTCTTCCGTAGGGCCCATTCGGTGATGCCACGACAGATAACACAAAAAGATACATATTAAAACATTTGCAAAAGATACACAGAAGAAGTAATTAAGAAAACAGAGAATACAAAAATTTATACATGAAAACGAATTAAGAATACAAACAAAACAAAAAGAAAAGAAAAACATAAACATAGACAAAAATTTATAATAGACGAGAAATTATGAACGCGACCATACCATGCGTCAACGCTTGCCTGCAGCTGCTAGCGCCAGCGGCGACGTGCGAAACTAAAACTGCATAAGCATGGCATGGCATGGTCGCACCATGGGAAAAGTTAAACTAGAAGATGGACAACACAATATTAAGTGGGCGTAACAAACTCATTACAGCGAGTGTCACTAATCCTGTTCAGCCACATCAAGGAACGGCAATACAGTACAGCTGACTGTCTATGAGTTCTGCGACATAGCATACAATCCTAACCTAAACTTAAAATTAATCTAAAGGGAAATAAGACATCTAAGGCTCCTAAAAGGGCCCTTCTTCCAGTCTCAACGATCGTATCGCCGTATTTTACTTACACACACACACACACACACACACACACACACACACACACACACACACACACACACACACACACACACACACACACACACACACACACACAATATGTATATACAGTGTGTGTCTTTAATAACGACACTAATTTTAAGGGCTGAAAGTACAAGTCCTAATGAACTGAAATTGGCATATTTAATTAAAAAATAGAAAACAAAAAAATTTCATACTAATTAATTGGGCACGCAATGTATCAGTAATAAATTAATCCTAACAATTGACATGTGATTTCCTTGAAATTTCGCTCTTAGTGACATCCTGACACTTATGACAATTACCTACATCCTACATGGCGCTGACACTTTTGATTGACAAGACCGCCAAAAATCATGACAAGTGACCTTGTTCGTAAGAAAAGGACTTAACAGCTCTGCTATCGTGAAACACTACGAAGTTTCTCCTCTCTTTCTCACTCACAAAAGTTGCTCGAGGAGAAATTTCGTAAGTGTGTCTTGGTCAAAGTTAGATTAAAAATAAAAATAAATTTAAAAGTTTTTTTATTTAAAAAAGTAAAAATTAATGAAAACATTTAATTTACATGAAGTAAATTTACATTTACAAAAATAAACTCAATCTCTGCGATTCACTCGTCGAAGATAACGATGTTCGATGTGACGTCCTTGCATTTCGATGCAAGTGTTGCATCGGCGTATGAGAGACTGATGTACGCTTTCAAAATGAGTGTTCTGCTGAAGTTTTTGAAACGCGTCGGTTATTCTGTTCCGAAGATCTTCAACAGATATTTGTGGTTTTGAATACACTTCGTTTTTTATGGCCCCTCATAAAAAAAAATCTAACATCGTGAGGTCCGGTGAACGGGCCGGCCAACGTCGAGGCCCAAACCTACCGAGCCAGTGGTTTCCAAACATTAAGTTCAAATGATTACGCACGCGAACTGATGAATGTGCGGGAGCTCCGTCCATTTGCAGCCAAGTCAGTTCACGTTCTTCTTCCGGCAACAAGTTGAAATAATTAGTCAATGGACCTCTAAGCAATTCCAGGAATTTTTCACCATTGAGATTTCCGTCGATAAATACTGGACCGATTATACGGTCACCATGAATGGCTGCCCAGACGTTTACGGCCCATCGGTATTGATGACCGGTCTCTCTTAGTACATGAGGATTTACTCTTGCCCAATAGTGTGTATTTCTCTGATTCCACACGCCGTTCCGAGTAAATGTACTCTCATCAGTCCATATTACTTTTGAGGTAAATTGGGGGTCGGTATTGTATTCGTCCAATAGCCACCGACAAAATGTTAAACGTGGCACCAAATCCCTAGGCAATATTGCGTGTGTCTTCAAAAATTTGTAAGGATGTTGCAAGTTTTTTTTGAGAATCCTCTGAACTGTTTTGTGCTTCATTTGGAAATGTCGCCCGGCATTCCTTGTACTGTCTTCTGGATTTTCAGCAAAATGTTCCAGTATAATTTCTTCATTACGAACATGAAGACGGGGCCCATTTGCCAATGGTTGGATTCTCCCAGTAATGGGCATGTCTTCCCGAACACGCTGCAATGCACCCATTATGACTCTAGGGTTTTGCGGAATTCGACGATTTGGAAATCGTTCACGATACAATCTTAACGCTTGGTTAGCATCTTGCATAGCTTCGCCATACATTACAATCATTTCCGCTAATTCTTGCGAGGTATAAGGCGAAGGTCGAGGCATTTTGGCAAGAAAATTATGACATGACAATTTCATGAAAAAAGTCATTTAAACATTTTACGTCAACCTACCTGCATCCTGTCATACCAGCCAGTGCACTCAAAAGACTAATGTAAGTAGGTAACTTCTTCTTAACAAAGAAGGCGGAATAAGATAGGTAATCGCTTCGTTTAAGTACTGATTAATAACTTCACATTGATTGAGTTGAAGTGTCAAGATAACATCGAGTTTGTTGATCAACACAGATTTTCCTAATATTAATTAATTTAATAAAATAAACATGTTTGAACTAGGTAATGTGATTTCTAAGAAGTGACAATAAATGTATGTGCAGTGATTTTGAATAATTCAGTGAATAATGCGATTCATAAATGTGATTGCTAAGAAAAATAAATGTTGATGTAAATTTGTTGTGCTAGTGTGGTCAAAATCGCGTATGTTTTAAATTGCAGTGTTTTCTTAGTGGATAATTCAGTAAATAAGTTAACGTCGGCAACAGTTCAGAGTTATTTTAATGTTTTGATCGAATTTAAATGGAAAAGAAACTAGCTCTTCCTCTCTGAAACGTCAAATAAATGTTTGCATTACATTGCTGCTCGAGATTTTTTTTTAAATTAATTACTCATAATTAAAAGGTAATCATTAAATTTTATTTTGATAAAGTGGTTAACAGCACTTTAAACTATCGTTACTTAAAACCAATGTCGTTATGAAAGACACACATATATAATGTAATTGCTATGCACTCATATTAGAATGGCATTGTTTTCTGGTATCAAAACAGGCCCTATAATTAATTGCTTTAAATATAAAATAAAAACAAAATGGGAAATGTAGTAAATAAGTCATACTAGATTCGATGTTCCTTATATAGTTTCTATTGTCTAGGAGAGGACACTGACTTCTGTAACACAGGTCTTTACCTAGCTCAGAAGTCAGGGACTTCAAAACCCACTTAGTAACTTGTCTTTTGTCAATAAAAATATTTTATTTTATTTTTTATTTTAGGGATCAGAGGAGAATAAACCATACCTGACAAAAGTCCTATTACTCGATCGCGATCTTCTAGCATCTTCCAACGCTTGCGTCTCAGTTCTAGGCACCGTGGGGGCCGTGATACCGGCCAGGGCCCCTAGGGCTCCTAACAGGGGTCGTCTCCTTGGGGCCCGGAGGCGGAAGAAGCCGTGGCGTTCCACGCTGCACCGCCAGAGAGCTTTAGCTGCGCGCCCTGACCGCATGTTAAAACCGAGGACTGTGTCGTACGATTCAGACTGAAAATAAACAATTAAATTACTTTTTTCTACTCCCGTACTTTTATTTGTCATTTAAAGGGTCGTGCACACACCTTTAAACCCCTATCTTATAGTTGTCAAGACAAGTCTTCAGTCTATTCCCCAAAAAAAAATTTGTGCATACACGCAGTATCTTTTTGGCGATTTTACGATACTTCGTGTAATGACCACTTAAAAAATATTGAATGAAATACAGTGTTGCCAACCTTATTTTAAATGTCATCTCTGACAAATAAGTGAACCATAGACATGTTTTTTTTTATTTCATTCATTCATTCATTCTTTTCCCGCCCGTACCCTCCATTTTTGTTACTTCTTGAATTAAAAATATTTGTTAAATTTACAATTTTATTTCAAAGTAAGTGCTTGGTCGTAGAAAAAGTATTGTATGCAACGTTGTTTAACTGAGTCAAAAAATACTCGTGGCGTCTTTATTAACAATTTTCGGCTTCGCCTCAAATTGTTACTACACCACTCGCCTTTTTTGACCTCTCTTAAACAACGGTTGCATAAAATACTATTATTTGTTTTTCTTAAGGTAATGCCCGCTTATCAACTTAGCATCGTCTTTACTCGATTTAATTCTTTTTTTGCATAATATTGCAACGGCGGGTGGACCAAAGGAATAGCGTACCAGTCCTTCAGTGTCCTTCCGCCTTTGCACCTGTTCAAATTTCCGTGATAGGTAATATGCAATCCTTAAAAGGGTTATCATCTTGGCAATCTTCTAAAGGCTAGCTTTATATGCTATAGGGAGCCCCCTAGTTCACGGCACAAAGGGTAAATGTTTAGTTTAAATTTCCAGGGAGCCTGACAAGATGATAAGATTGATAAGCGTATATCGACAAAAGTCAAACGAAAATAAAAAATGTATCAGGATGACATGCTACGGCAAGTGCCGTGACTATTTCCATACATTTTCTAACAACCATTGTCATCTTGGCTAAGCCCCCAGATCACAGGTCTACAGATTATTCGCCACTGTGAGGACTTTTGAATCATTGGTTTTTTGAGTCAATATTTAAGAAAAACATGAATACTTACTGGTTCCCGCTTAAGCTGAATAAAAAACTGTTTCCTCTTGAAGGAGATCTTGACGATTTTACTCCAAGAGAATGTGTTCACTCGAATGTTGTTCTGGAAGACGACTATACCTATTGAGGTGACGCCAATAAATATGTCCTTTCCGTTGTAATCCTGTAAAAAAAAGGTCTCGTATAAATCTCGTATAAGACTGTTCAAAAGTGCTTGTTGCTAGACCTACTTAAGAATATGTTGAATTGAATCAAAATACAAAATGAAGTATGTTTTATAAAAGGACCGGCCGATACTTATACTGAAGACTGATAACTTTTGCAAAGGTACTGCTAAATTAGACAGTAACGTAAGTATACGTATAGTAATTAAGTCTATAATTGTAGGCGGGTCTAGGCAAAACGAGTTTTCTCGCAAGGAAATTGCTACGCGAACCAACTCGGTCTATAAAGACGTGTGAAGATTTTTCTGCATAAAAGATTCAATCTTCTTCTTAGTACCCTTATGCGCCATATTTAGGCACTGTGCTCCCGACAGTCACACACAAACCATAATAGGTATAATCCTTATGTAGCCGGATGAGACAACGCCGTGACAGTTCAATCTTTTCGCATGTTCCAGAAAATTCGCTTCAGCATCCTAAGTGGCCTGCCCACTATATAACTTCTGTAGTTGTCGTATCTTCCATCTTAAGACCATCTGTGTTCCACCTATCTGTAATATAGTCCTTACCTTAGCCAGATGAGATTTGACGCCATAACAGACAAATCTTTCCGCATGTTCTAGAAAATCCGTTAGAAGGGGCCTATCTATTATGTAACTTAAGCAATTCACGTATTCTCTCGTTTTTAACGAACTGTTTAAGCACGATTTTGTATAATTATACTCCGACGGATAATTTGATAGATTATACACCTATCTGTAATATAGTCCTTACCTTAGCGGGATGAGATTCGACACCATAACAGTCCAATCTTTTCGCATGTTCTAGAAAATTCGCTTCAGCGTCAGATGGGGCCTGTCCATTATGTAACTTATGTAGCTCACGGATCCTTCTCTCATCTTCGGCGGTCTGTTTAGGCACTAATCTGTGTTCGGACAGATAGTCCGGCGGGTGCTCTGATACATTGTAATCGCCGAGTTCCGCTGAAATAAACGTATGTTTCATATAAGTTTTAGTGCTATCTTCAGTTACCCGTGATTTCCCGTGAACAAGATGCATGTAACTGCGTCGAAATATCGGGAGCTCGAAAACCATACAAAAGGTTATCACGGTTCATATCCCGGTCGATATAAGTCTAGTGAAACTAACCGTGAATCATTCAAAACCGTTATAAGTTTTAGTGTACAAAATAAGCCTATATTGTCTATGTCTGATAAGGAACCACCGATTTTATTGCGTTTTCAGAAAGATTTTTTCTGCTCTGTATGACACGACCGAGTTTTGAACGATTTTAGACGACGAACAGGAAAAGTTAAGTAGGTAAACTAGTAGGACAAAGAATCTGTTTTATGAAAAAGCTGTAATTGGCCTTTCCTAACAAATAAGAAAGAAACAAGCGACAAGAAGTCTTATTAATAAGACTTTCTATTGTTTTTTTCTTATTTGTTAGGAAATTAAGGCCAATTACTATGTAGTGGCCAATAACTATAGCAGACATCCTACATATAAAGTGGTATTCTTTTATTAACAAATTTTAGCAATAGATTTACCTAAGTAATGTAAATCAGGTAACCATCGATTCATTGTTAAAATAGAATTTGAAAATGGAGAAGATTCTATCAAAATTACATTAGATTGAAAACAAGAAGAGTAAAACTGCTCTGTTTATGCAATTATGTATTACCCATTCAGTACAACATAGGTATTGGTTATGTGCGATGAGATCATTACAATAACTAATATCCCGTGTGGTTACAGATTACATGGTCTCATTGCGGTGAAAAATTAGAACATTGCAACACATGACATAAATTAAATTGTAAAATACAATGAATTTATTTTTATTTGATTATTGCAATGTTGCAAATTGCAATGAATTCAAATTTATTCTATACCGTCACTACTATAAATTATAAGCGACTTTCTCGTTACGTTTTTGACATATTCGTCAAAAAATTCTACGTAAACTAGTACAGTCACCTGCAATAATATGTTACACAACAAAGGTCGCAAAAATATCTGTAACGATTTTATTTATAGAGCCATAAGAGCTTGTCACCTAATTTTGGGGCTGTCGAAGAGTAACGTAGGTATTACTGCAGGTGACTGTGCCAGACATAGTTAGTAATAGTAAAATCATTATACTAAGCTTAGAATAAATTTAAAAGTGGAAAAATTACTGTCTTGGGTAAGACTTGAACTCACGGCCTCTGGTTCAAGTCTCACCCAAGACAATATTTTTTTTCCACTTTTAAATATATTCTAAGCTTGTTACAAATTAAAATTCATTATATTAAGGTTTTACCTTGCACTGTGAATGAAGCCAATAGCAGCAAAGTATTCTTAGGAGCAGTCATTCTTCCATCCAGCAGTAACTTCCTCAACTGCAGACAGAGCAGGTATCTGGTGAACTCCTCGGCCAGTCTAGAAGGTTCTGGAGGATAGAACCTGACCGCTAGCCAGAACTGCGCGTTGCCTCCGACTTGCTTCTTGACTGACTTGCTTGGGTCTAACCAGCGCTGTAAGATGTATGAAGTTCCATCGTTAATGAGGTAAGACTAAGTACCAGTTGCATCATCCGCACTTGACAGACTGATCAACGTGCCGCGGCGCTTTACTATGAAACTTTCCGTACAATATTTAGCGAACTATTTAACGGTGACAAACAGTTTGGTGCAACCGACCCTTAGGTATTCCACCTGTCCAATTTCTTTGTCCAATGTGTATGCGTCTCACATTTTGCTTGAGAGAGTGAGACGCAATGCACTTTGGACCATGAAATTGGATAGGTGGAATACCAACTTAAGACGCAGTTGACAAAGATAGCGCCGCAATTAGTTAGCTTTCGAGAGCCGGCCACGCCGGGTCTATATCATTTCGCATAACATAATGCTCCTAATTCAAATTGGCATAACGTATATTACGCATAACTTTTTTTTACTACGAATATTATACTAAAAATGATAGCTAAATATTGAATTAGATACTAAAAAGAAAAAAAAAACAACGGGTTGCACTCCGGGAGTGCCGGCAGAAGTGAAAACTCAATGACATCTTACGTCTTACGCTCTCGCGAGTTTAACATTTTTTCCCCATCACAAAAAGTGCACAGCGCCGCTAAAGAAGTTTTCACTTCAGAAAAAAAACACCCATGAAACAAGTTATAGTGGAATTATTTTCAATAAACTGTAACATTGATAATGGGGTTGGCTTATCTACGTCCGCTACCACGTCAATATACCTCATTGAGAAAATACAAATACGTCAGAGGCATGCCCCTTTCTATTAATTGAAGCTGGAAACTCCCATGATAAATATTTGCGTATTCTAAGGAAAATATGTATGTGATGCGTAGTTACATTTATCCTTAGTGCTGGTGTTTCCTGACCCATTTGTAACTACGCTTTTGTTTTAAAATAGGTATCTGGCGCCTGGGTTTCTAGGTATATTTTTAATTCAAGGATGCTGGAATATGTGGTATTTTGTAAATTCCCAAGATTTTTTCGTCATTTACCTTACCTTGTATAAGGTAGGTAGTTACGAGGGGCGGCTGAAAAGTTCGCGGACTTTGAAAAAAAAAATGAAAGAGAGTATTAAAGTAAATGTTAATTATTTATCGTTATTAATCTTTAGTAATGGCGGCAATATTGAAACTGCCAAAGAGGTGGGGAAAAAAGTAGCATAGTTTTTTTTATTTTCCTTTTTTTTCTAGCTTAGGCCGCCAATATTTCAGCCTCCCCGAGTATAGTTTAGTTTTTAAGAAACATTGGTTTTAAACAGTTGAATGTCCATAATGGGACTTGATTGGAGAAATTGATCTTTATTAGGGTAAATGCGCGGTAACTTGGCCATTTAGGCGTTAGTGCTAACAATATAGCTAAGCTTTTTATTTTAAGGAAGACTTAGGTACCTAAATGAAAACAAAGGTAGTATTGGTATCCCACCTGCTATTCAATAAAACACCTTGTTGCAATCAGATAAGGGCTAGAGGGCTTCCAATAATCAGTTCGGTATTCAATTAATTCCTAAGGCCAAGCCATAAAAGAAAGAAATCCAAAATTTGCCAGTGTAATATGAACCTATAGTGAAGAAAGTAAGAGTTGATTTTGGTTGGATGAAAATTGAACCAAACGAACTATGCAACTCTACTCCAATTGAAAATGATTTATATTTCATCGAACTTAATAACGACTAGAGGCCCGTTTCTCAAAAGCTTGTAACTTGTAATACAAGCGGATGTCACTTTTGAACAGCTTTTGTTAGAAAGGGACTTCCAATTGTATTACAAGTTACAAGCTTTTCAGAAACGGGCCCTAGGTATGGTAGGACTGTGATCTTTACGAGGATAAGTTACTGTTATTTATGTCACCCTGTCAGTCATATTTTTAGATTTTTATAAAGATAAGATAAACACACAGGAATATTTTTTTTAAACAGCTCTCAATTTACTCTTCTAATTCTGTATAACAAAACAAAACAAAGAATGTGTCATATAAAACAATCAGTATAAATACTAACAAGTACTTAAGCATATGTGGGCCAAATCATTGGTCTCTTTAATTTGAAGTTGCATGGCCATATGACATACAAATTGAAATTAATTAACCTACTGACTACTCAGTTTGTCTCAGTATGGCCTATATGGTCTTACAGGTCAACACCCTTGAGTCGGCAACGCATATGAGATTATCATTAGGCAGGCTGAATGATTGATGGTGAAGATTCAACTTAATGTACACTCTATTTGCTTTGCACCATGTCAGGTTGCACTTTGGGGAGTGTGCTCAAGAGCTACACGAGCTTATTCCACCGTCCCCATTCTACCATCGGACTTTTAGACGCACGGCCGGTTTCCATCTTTACTTGGTAGATATTCCACCAATTCGCACGAAGCGCTTTGCTTCCTCGTTTCTTATGCGCACTGCCAAGGAATGGAATTCCTTGCCGGCGTCTATATTTCCGAGCTCATATAATCCGACAACCTTCAAATCAAGGGTGAACAGGCACCTTCTGGGCAGGCTCGCTCCATCGTAGGCCACGTCTTCGCCGTGGCTAGTCTGTGGCCATGAGTAAGTAAAGAACCTAACTAATGCTATGCAACTCTGTGAAATGAATATGTCACAATATGCCTTTTAAATGCAAAATACATGTAGAATACATACCGTAATTTCTGTGTTAGTAGAGTTTGGTGCTGCACCATTCTCCGTAAACTGTAGTCCAAAATAGTCCTTTTCAATTAGTTCTATGTGTTGGAATACTTGCTCTAACAGAGCGCTGCCTTTTGCTTTTTTCTGGAAACAAAAATATTAATAAAGAAATTCCATAGCTCGAGAAAAGTTTAGTTAAAAATGCTAGATGGAACAATTCAAATGATTTTATATATCAAATGGTAAGGAATCTTACTAAGTCTTAATTTGACATAGTTCTAAGGCAGCCTAGAGTTTTGCTGTACATAGCATGTAGGTGACTGTTTCAGATTGGGATCTGAATAAATCATACATAGGGCTGCTGTCTGTCTGGGTTTCTCCCAGATTGCCTGGGATTTCTAAGTGTGCACTGTCTGCAGGCAGATTTTTTAGTAGCATTTTAAGTCAGGTATCCCAACAAACAAGTTTATCTCTAAAAAAACTTACTACTCTATTGTTATCAAGTGGGAAAAGTTCATATATACATTTTTAATCCTTAAACTTTTCAGTCAGCCCTCATAAAATAACTAGAATTTTGCTCAATGCTTCTGGGTTACCCTTGTTCATAACTATTGATAGTGTAAGTAGTTCTCGAGATATTTAGAGAAGTGACAGAAAGACTGATGGACAGAGTCACACCATAAGGGTTCCTTTGTATTACCTTTTTAGTTTGAAACACTAAAACCAAATTTAAATTGTAACAGTTTAGCAACAAGTAATAGTACATTACATACCTGTTGTTGGTGAATTCGTGAATGCTCCAGATCACACTCCAGATTAATTGTAAATATGCGATCTGGGGCTTTACGAATTACCGCCCGTGGTTTGTCTAAACTAAAGTTTTACGTCTTGCCTTGGCCAGGAAGTGAGATTTTGTGTAGTGGGAAGAAAATCCCACTTACGGGCCTAGGGTGACGTAAAAATAATTAAATATGAAATTATTAAACATTATCTGACAAGATTGTTAATAAAGTTTAATTAAATTGTACTTAATTGGCATTTAAATTACACATTTACCCTATATTACCATAAGTAGGGCAATCGAGCAATACACTATAATAAATTGCAGTAATGTAGATAACATTTGTTCCATTAATTCACTCAAAATTAATATCTTATCAGTATTGTGTTCATTGTAAATTAATAGCAACTAGTATATACATCTTATATGCATGCTATAAGTGCATTAGGGTATTTTATGTACCTACCTACTTCATATTAGATCATATTAGAAATGTAATGAGAAAGCTTGGAGTTTATTCTTGAAGGGAAGGCTGGATTTTTATAAAGAATAATTTACAAGATACACCTACACCCTGGAACCAGTGAAGTCTACTGCAACTGGCCATTATTCTCAAAAGTTTGCTGATCCCAGGTGAATCACATTAAACATGTCAAAAGTGTAATGCAGCAAGGTTGAACCAACGGCGTCAACCAAGATATATATTTCAGGTATCTTGATTTAACATATTCATTGCCACCCAGCCAAACAAGACATTCGTGCCAGGCCACAAAAATTTCGTCATATAAAGCTGTAGTACCACGATCCTGACCATCGGGTTGTCCGGCCTGGGAATGAAATCATAAAATACCCGATAGTCGGGGTTTGGTACTGAATGTGTTAACATCTGTCTTCTGTCCACTTTTTTGTAATGTTGTTTATAAAGATGACCAAATAAGGTTTGTGATAACTAGTGATCGGTAACAATGGTTTAATTTCCTGGTAGCATGGTCAATTTAAAGTACAAGAAAGTAACAATTTTGAAGTAGATGGTTAATTAAGTTTTATATGAAGAATAATTTCAGCTGAATTTTACTTTTAGATTCCTTTATCTCAACAACGCTGCCGTGAAATTAAACCATGACTGTTCCGAAAGAGAAGAGTCGTGGAATGTATTGGGCCCCATACATTCCGCGACTTTTCGCTTTCCGCACAGACCCAATCACTAATTATAATCAGTGTTACAGCCAGTCCTGATTTTGTTCTAGTACTTATTAAAGAGGTTAATTGCTTGGCCCGTAGTCTTTGGTCTCAATTTAGAATACTGGCTGACAAACTACTAAAAAACTTGTCAAACAAATGATGAACGGCTGTTCTTACCTCAATTTGAAAAGAGTGTTGGGTGTCATCCAAGAACTGTACAGTAACATTTAATATATTGAGTTTTCGCTCTCTCTGCAGCTCCAACGCACGGACATTGTAAGTGCCACTGGAACTACTGAAGGCACGCCGCGAAACGCTTTCGATCATCTCATCTAATCGATTACTCATCGAAACCGGAATAAATTCTTAAGTTATAAGTCAGACACTTCGCGGTATAATTCGGCCGCAGATGGCTTGCGACCGTCGACAACCACACACGCTCACAGACACAGCTCAATTACGTATTATCGTTGTAAACTTAGTTAACCCCGTGAATCATTTGACCTCACTCGTGTATTTTCCTTCCTTCGTTAAGCGGCAGCTACAAGCTATTATTGTAATGTATTGCATAAGTCACATAGGCGTAATAAGGCAAATTCTCCTTAATAAACGACTATTAGCTGTAAAGTTTGTGTAATTCCGCTCTAAAAGCCATTAAAATGGCCAGTATCTACGCAATACATTTCATTTATCATCTTGCTACTGTTTATTTTTTTTTATAAATTGTCGCCATATTGAATTTCCATAGATAAACGTCAAAGGAGGTTGCGTTTTGTTACTGCTTGGCCTTCGCTCACGGCAGAAGCGACGGAATTTCGTCGCTATTTTTTCTTCTATTCCGGATCTGAGAACATCGATTCAAAATCTTTTATTCTATAATATGTGGAACCTCAATGCTAAGGGTGGTATTCCATCTGTCCAATGTTATTGCGTCTCACTCTTTCACTAAGCAAAATGTGAGATGCAATGCAATACACATTGCACAAAGATATTGGACAGACGGAATACCAGCCTAAAAGTGGTAACACACTATCCCACCGCACCGCGACCTTGGTGCGTCGCATCCATAAGTAAGAGCGAGAAAGAGATATCTGTTTCTCGCTCACACTTATGGGTGCGACGCACCAAGGTCGCGGTGCGGTGCGATAGTGTGTTATCACTTTAAAGTACGACTGGGCACTGCTAAAGGGTATAGGGCGTACTTACCTAAGTTGTACCTAAGTAGGTGGCGTTCGTCGGCACAGGTGAGGTTTCATAGCTTAGCTGAAGTGACAAAAATTAATTGTATTTCTCTCCATTTAATATTTGTGTTGTGTATGTGTTTGTTAAGTAGGTAACTAAGTAAAATTGTAACTATAATGGTTGTTAAAACAGTACTTAAACAGGATGAATATCCCTTAAATAATAGCCGGTAATGTTATGCATACTTATTATTATCCGTGTAACAGCTGGTTTCTATATTTTCAGGCGAAGGTCCTTTACGTGAGAATATTATTCATAGCAACTATTCATGCAGTTATCGGTACCTTGCACCCGTCAAACCGAGTTAGGCCAAGCGCGCACCACGATTTTAAATCGTGCGACGCGATTTTAAAATCGCGCTGTAATACATATTTTCTTGTCGCATGTGCGCGCACTGGCATATAAACACATACGTTGCATTTCTGCGACAAAATAATCGCGCGACAAAAAATCGTGGTGCGTTCTTGGCCTTATGGTCTGAGGGGCTACCGCGAAAACCGCAAATTGCGAGGTTCTTTTTGTTTTACTCCAACAAAGGCGTAATTGGAGTGACAGAGAAAAATGCCCGCAATTTGCGAACTTAATTTTCGCGGTTATAGCCCTGTCCTTATTAAATGCGAATATGTATAACGACCCACCCCGGCTTCGCACGGGTTAACAAACTATATATGTATAAATCTTACTCTTGAATCGCTCTATCTATTAAAAAAACCGCATCAAGATCTAAGCATACATACATACAGACAGACAGCGGGTAGTTGTAGGGACATGTCAGGAATTTTGGCCATTTGTCAGGAATGCGGACGGAACACGAAAATCGCAGGATTTTTTTTTAACAGACCTTTTTATAAAGTACCTACCTTTTTAGTTACTTAAATTAACTCAAAAACAATTATTTATTCATTTATTTAATGACAGAATAATAATCAATGAGATCCACTCAATCAATAACTTCGTAATTAACAATTCTTTACTCATGCATACATAGATGTTTTAAAAATCGAAATCATGTCTAATATTCGCATCGTGCCCCCAATATGAGTGTAAGGAAAAATGGTTGAGGTGAGAGAGGAAAGCAATAAAACAATTATTTCAAACAGTTATCTGCCTTTATTCTGCTTTTCTTCATAAACCAGCAGCCATAGTCATTCGTTCGGTACCATTACAGGAAGAAAAAATTAATACACTATTACATATTGTTACAGTTTGGTTTGAATATGTGTTACAGCTGAGTTATGTGTAGACTTTATGTATTTAGACTATTATATTGTTTACAAGTTACATGCGAATTATGAAAACCGGTGCGATGCGAATTTGCCCAGTAACAATTAAGATTTAATTATTTTATTCATAACGGGACTAGCAGTTTAATAGTTAAATTATCCTTTGTACTTAGCATCCTAAATGCCTTCTCTATTACACTAATGTTTGATGGGGATCAGGATTTTCGTTGCTTTGTATTATCTACTTTCTTCGTTAGCACGTTTACTAAACTGTTTTCCGATTAGGTATTTAAATTACTACTAAAGTCATCTAGAGCATTGTATTATATTATCATATTATGAATGGTGACGAAAAACCTGATTCCAGCTTAAGTATATAAGGTTCAAACTCGCACCGCACAATTTTGAGTCACTGTGTACCTTACTGCTTGTGTGTGTGGAGTGTTGTGCTTAAGTCGATAAAAAATCCGTTCCGTGTAAAATTTTGATTATGGCCAAACATCCCTTTTTTAAATACACTTTTTGCACTTGTAATAATTTTTGAAAATATAAATTTTGATAATATTTTTCCCTTTGTTCCTAAATATTAATCCAAATAGTTTTTATTATCCTTAATATTGTATTTACAATTTTTCAACAGCCGAAAAATATGTTCAATTTTATTATAATATTATTTTTTAACGACTCTTGTTTAAAGTAGTAGGTAACAGTACAAATATTAATGATCACAAGTTGGTTTTCATTGGTCATTAACATACGTTAAATTACATCTTATTCTATCTGTAATACAGTTAACAGTAGGTCTTAGTTGAAAACTAAGTTATTTACACTTGCCACTCTAAGTAATACGAATTTTCTTGAAAATTAATCTTGTGTGCCAAATCAAGATGTCACTAAAACGTAAATAATTCTGTATTGAAATGGTAACAGTTTTCTGTACGTTGCGTAGTATAATTATTAAATTTTTAATTCAAATAGTAACCGCAGTTTGTTATTTTTATCTATGGAGTCGATTAAAAAGAGTCGCAAGTTACCAAAATGAAAAGCTTGACCAGACTATAATAATTTGTGCATACTTTTCGGGCACAAACACTTATAAAACATTGTAATAACGACCATTTTTTGAAAATCTTTGAATATAATAATGTACTTCAAAATCTACATTCCCAAATGCGAGGCAATTTTATAGTTTTTTTTTTGTAACTAATATCTACCCAAAATAATATGCACATAACATATAGATATTGACAGACCCCCTGTTACGTGTATTTATAATGAAACATGCACGACAAAGTGATCAATTAAAATATTTTAATATGTGAAACAATCAATTGTTAATGTGGCCACAAAAATCCAACTTGTCAATTCATACAAATTATCGTTCAAAGCTAAATTACTCTTTAACTTAAAATTAATAATACATTATACGAAACAAAAACACAAACGATATTTACATTTACGCCGACGTATTTATAACTATAATGTACTTACATATCGTTTTATATCCTATCTATCAACAAAAACCTACTAGATAAAAAAATCTGAGTAGGCCACTAAGACAGACGACATAATTATTTAAATCTACGTACTTTCATAATATCGATTATTACTAAAACTTGTAAAGTGCAACATTCGCTAAGTAGAACGGAACAACTCAGAGTATTTCAATAAATTAATTTATCATCTACTTTATCAAGTATCGAGATTTTAAATTGTACTTATTTACAAAATGCAATATTTTGCTACATAAAAATGCTGCCCTGTTCTTGAACATCAAATTAAGATGCACGTGAACCGCAGTTCAAGCGCTTACAGAACATTTTTACTGGATTTAGGGACATTCACCCTCATAGCATAGTTCTGATACGCAAGCTTTGTATAATTTAGCAAAAAATGGCTTTATCAGGAACCCGATATTAGGTAATGATTTTGTACTAGACACCTATGCCTATTCTACAATACTCCATTTATGGTTAAAACTACGCCGAGACAAATATTTCAGTCGAAATTTGTTTTAATTTTACATTTTATCAAAAATCCTATCCATATTGAATTTATTTTTAGAGCGAAATTCCTGTGAGTTTTCGTACAAACATTTCTTTGATTGAAATGTAAGATAAAATGGTGCGATAACATAATTTTTTCTACATTTCTACTTTGTTTTAATAAAGATTTACGACAGTTTAGAATATCTAGCAAAGGAACATAGTATAGGTGGGTTGGAATGACGTTGTGTGGTGAAAAAAGTGTGAAAGAAAACTCTTGTTATCTTACAAGCGGTATTTAGTTTGAACCGGAGTAAAGAAAAATATGACAATGCTCATAATAAATGCAACATGCATGTCAACATAATAGACATTTTTTTAAACAGATCATAAACTAAATGCAGTAAAATTGTCATAAAATCATCGATAATCTGTATCCCATCACTAACTTCTCTAGTGTCTGTGGTTCAAGGAAATAGACTATTCGCGCCATTTTTGAAATTTTTAAACAACTTCAAAAATGTGGTAGTCTATGTCGTTTACCAGCCAGTTAATAGTGCGTCCACACTGAACTAATTATTAAAACATATAGATAGTAAACCTTCCTTATTCTTGGCCGCTGGTGAGACATAAATAACATTGGAGTTGCGTTTTTGACACTCAATGTATTGGAATAAAAGGTGTTGAAATTTACTTTGGCGGGAAAAATTAGCTCGGTTTGGACGCACCGTGAGTAGATCTTTAAAATGGGTGTTGTAGTTTGATTTAGACCATTCCTTTTGACATCATTCTAACGGTGTTTTTGAGAGCTTGGCGTTTGTTGCAGAACCATATTCTAATGACTTCGCGTTCGTAGCCCAGTTGGTGTGCTAGGCCGGTTATTTCTGTACCTGAAAAAAAAGCAGAAATAAGGAAATGTATAGCTGGTCAACCAAATCTTGTCAGTAAAAAAAGGCGCGAAATTCAAATTTTCTATGGGACGATATCCCTTCTCGCCTACATTTTTCAAATTTGCCGCCTTTTTCTACTGTCAAGATCTGGTTGACCAAGTATAAAAAGTCTTCCTTTCTTCAATACTTATTGGCTTAAAGGACTCGCGTCCAGGTCATAACAGTTTAAAAATAAACTTCATTACTTATATGTATAGCTGGTCAACCAAATCTTGTCAGTAAAAAAAGGCGTGAAATTCAAATTTTCTTTGGGACGATATCCCTTCGCGCCTACATTTTTCAAATTTGCCGCCCTGTTTCTACTGACAAGATCTGGTTGACCAAGTATAATTATGTCATTGCATTTTCTGGCGCCGGCATTTCTTAAGGGCACCGCAGACATGACTGAATTCAGATCTGAATGTATGCGAGTATATTCCTGTCAATTGTGACTTGTGACCCAATAATCTTAGATTTTTGTAACCACAGATTTAAATTCATTTATTTTTATGGTGTAATTAAAATGCTGCAAAACAATTCAGTTGTTGCTGCAAAATTTCAACTGTCTAGCCATCACGGTTCATGAGATACAGCCTGGTGACAGACTGACGGACAGTGGAGTCTTAGTATAGGGTCCCGTTTTTACCCTTTGGGTACGGAGCCCTAAAAATGAACCTACCAGACGGATGCGTGTTCCTCTCGAAGTGCGCGTTCAGCAGTTCCAAAGCTTGTGGTGTGAATGAGGTCCGTCGTTTACGCTTCTTGCTTGGCTCCATACCGATGAAATCAGTCAGATGGTTCTGCCCGGTTGCATACCTGAAATTGTCATGTATAAAAGTTTAGTTGTAGTATAGAGAAAAAAATACATAGAGTGCTCACTCCATACATCAGTTTTAGTACCAAAAAGACTATTAGCATCTAGCATCGAGTAGCGGAACTATCAGTACTGCTACTTGACAATAGATGTAGCACCGACCGGAAAGTCTTATGCTGTTGAGATAAGACTTTCCGGTCGGTGCTACATCTATTGTCAAGTAGCAGTACTGATAGTTCCGCTACTCGATGCTAGATGTAGACACTGAAATTAATAGTCTTACTATATTTCTCTATGGTTGTAGTATTACCGCATTTACTCAGAATCTTTTAAACAATTGTTCCCATTATCGCGATGATCCGAAACATTTTGCTGCCAAATTAATTGTAAGTAAAGTATTTTCCATAGATTTGAATAGCTTACGTAAGGCCACAGAAAAAATACTTTCTAAGAGTTTTCTAAACATACAGAGTGGCCCCAAAATACGTCGATAATTTTTTTTAGGAATATTTTATTAAAACAAAATGTATTATCTCTCATCGTTTAACTTTGACACATCAACACAAAAGTTTGTTAAACTTATCAAAAAATATACCGCAGTAAAAAAATGTAAACTTATTTTTGGGCCCCTCTGTACCTAAAAGATTTGCATGTACTTAATCCTAGTTATTTTAAGTAAACCTAATATTATACAACTATTTTAAGTATTAGAATAACATGCGTGCATTACTATAAAACATGCAGTTAATATTCAATACCAACCAATCACCACAATCACTGACAAGAAAGAAATCCCCATTTATTTCAATATAATAAACCGTCTATTACGTCCATAAAGAATTCATACAATCCTTCACCTTACTACTTAATAGACATCTCATTATTTATGTAGCAGCATTCAAATAGCGAGGCATTATGAAACCAGAGCAAGGTTCATTATTTCCATTCGTTCCTTATGGTTCTCGATTCAGAAAATTATCTATCATCAGCTCTGTATAGACTGTATAGCATGTATGTATGTACCTATACAAGGTGGGCCGAATAACATGACAAACAATAATGCAAAGATTACGAAAAAAGTTTGAAATTGATATTTTTTATAAACTGAAATAGATGTCATATATTAAAGAAAGTGACGAAGCCCTCCAGTGGTGAAGACCGGATACGAACCGGCGTCTTTAGCAATCCGCGCTAACGCCTTGAACTCTTAGGCCACCCCGGCACTACCAGATTTTTTTTTAATTTCTAAAATTAACAAGTCATAAAATCTTTATGCAAATGTATATTAACGCTTATTAATCAAATTGTATATCGTTAATATAGCTTTAAAAAAAGGCAGTCGAATTAATTTCAATTTGACTACCTGGCTACCATAATTATGTCGTCAGGCACAGAGTAGCCCAGAAATACGTTTACTACGGGAATATTGTTGACAATTTTATGAAACGTTTGTGTTTGCGTATCAAAGCTAACGGAGAGCGTTTTGAAGATTTGTTTTAGTTAAACAATTGTTCTTTTAATTTTTAATAACATTTTGTAAAAGATGTTTAGGTTAGTAAGAAAAATATTCTTTTAACATTTTGTCAACGTATTTTCGGGCCACTCTGTATATGCATATACCTACTTGAAAATATAGAATGGTGTTGATTATTTCGACAAGATACAACGACATTAAAAGAAGACAAACGAGAATATTTTGATTGCGTTATGTTAATATAATCTTAAGTTATGAATGAAACTGAAACGTGCAGTTTTTAAATATACCTACGTACCTACATACTATATTTTTATTGAACCTATATCGTCTCTGTTCCTAAAGTGTCATTCTATGGAACTTGCTAACTATGTAAACAAAAGTCACTAGTAAATTCATATTTATTGTCACAATATGGCGGTTTATTTAGGTACATAGTTAGCAAGTGCTATATAAGGACACTTTTTACTTGGAAGTTTATTTTTATAAGTATCTCATGAGCGTCCTACTCGATTCTCTCAAAGAGATTAGGTCTTGGCCTAGATTTTCAGGTTTTTTATGTAGCATCGTGATACTTGAGTTACTCTACGGAACTAATGAAGCCGTGTGTTGTTTTGTCTTCTTTTTTCACACTGAAAGTAAATGTTTGCATAAAAGTAACAAAATATTGCAATTTTAAAATATTATAGGAACCTTTGATCTTATGGTGGTTGTACCTACAAATTGTGGGAGCTGGGGGTCTAGGAAGATGAAAAGAAAAAAATATATCACGAGACTTTTCAGCATTCGACAGATGCTACATGATCGACTATTTCAGTACATTATTTAAGTTTCGATTGGCGTTTTCTGTCAACGATTGTCATCTTGGCTAGACCCTCTGATGGTACCTACAGAGAAAGCTTCGAGGTGGAAAAGAAACCGGCAAAAAAAACTAGATCTAGATTTATTTTATAAATCCTAAAAGCTGCAGGTGTGCAATTTGTAGAAACTTTCATAAAAGATAGAAATTTTCTCGGAAACTTTCATACAAAAATATGTTTCCGAAATGTTTCAATGTGGAAATTACGCAATACTGGAAACTTTAAGACAACACATCAGAATTTAGTGCTATTTAAGAAGCCGCAAATAAATCAAGAAGAAATCGGGAACACGGGAGTAATAATACCCGACTTATGTATGCCAGACGGATTCGAATAGTTTTTGCGTTCCGTTTCCATCGTTATCCATCAACAATAGATTCTTAAAAATAATGAGCCAACCCAATATTAAGTCAAGGATCGTTAAAGGTGTCTCTCGTTAAAAATTACCACCAAGCGACGGACGATTGTGAATTCATCGCAAGATTTGCAATGTAAACCTGTCCCGTTGAATGGGTATAATGCATTTTAATGGATAAATGTTAAGCTGCTGAAGAAACAAAAAAAATGGAGAAAGCTCTGCAGGAATGCCGAGTTGTGTTTGTGTCTGACTTTTTACTGAGTTGAGGATTCGTAGTTTGATCAAGTTTGAAGTGCCAGCAAACGATTTTATTGTTTTGTCCTGTACCAATCATTTTATGCAGACTATCACTACTTTAGTTCAACTTTTTGATTCTTGATGCAAAGCCTTCCTTGATGAAAGCAGCTTCGGAGGGAATCATGACAACTAACAACCAAAAAATTTCGGTTATCAATGAAAAAAAGGTCTGTTTTTAGGGTTCCGTACCCAAAGGGTATAAACGGGACCCTATTACTAAGACTCCGCTGTCCGTCCGTCCGTCCGTCCGTCCGTCTGTCACCAGGCTGTATCTCACAAACCGTGATAGCTAGACAGTTGAAATTTTCACAGATGATGTATTTCTGTTGCCGCTATAACAACAAATACTAAAAACAGAATAAAATAAAGATTTAAGTGGGGCTCCCATACAACAAATGTGATTTTTGACCTAAGTTAAGCAACGTCGGGCGGGGTCAGTACTTGGATGGGTGACCGTTTATTTGCTTGTTTTGCTCTATTTTTTGTTGATGGTGCGGAACCCTCCGTGTGCGAGTCCGACTCGCACTTGGCCGTTTTTAAATTTTCCCTGCGAGAATGACTCGTAATTGACAAAAATAAAGGACGGTTTGGATTCTGAATAGGAGTATATCTGACTTTTACAACTTAATTGTTGAAAAGATTAGGCTACGGTAATACTCTTACGTAATAATTAACAAAGTAAGAACAACTATGATATATACTTATAGATAGATTAGGTACGTTACGTGCAAAAAGCAAGGAAAGCTGCTGCTGAAATAACTACAGTTACTTTACATATGTGATTAGTAATTTATTCAAAAATAAAGACCATAATTAGGTACATATATTAGTTTCCATTTTTTAAATGCTTAATAAATATTAAATAAATATTTATAAGGACCATTTCGTATCGCAAAGTGAAAATCAACTTTAAATGGATAGACTTAAAGTTGAAACTCATCTTACAACTCAGTCGCCGAAATCAGAAACATAAGTTGCTACTGCCTAAACACCAGTCACCGAAAACTCAAGGTACCGAATAATGTACGTTTAATAGCCAAACATCTATTAGCCGTTCTCTTTAAATAATTATTACTTATACATACTACGTTCCTAATTTAGGTTAGTAAAAGAAACAAACTTATTAGTAAGAACGAAACAAAGCCTAGCCGGTAAAGCGGTAGTTAGTCCAGATTTGAGAAATGTCTTTCACAATTTGCTAAGCGTTACGGGCCAAATATCACGTTCACGGCACACCATATCTCAAACAATATTTACCTCTCTTCAGCTTCCTTCATCCAACGTTCGAGCACCGGTTTGATTTTCTGCGCACTTTTTGGTGTTATATCCAATTTCTCAAATCTGTATCGAACATAAATTTAATGTTAGATTTTTACTCGCACCCGCACGGAAAACTAATGGCGGAAAGCGACTCCCGGACTAGCTCTAACTAACATGGCGAACAGGACATTGACATCGTTAACTAGTATAGAGAGAAAACAAAAAACAATAGCCAATTTAGGCCCGGGGTAATCAGTTTGATTAATACAGAACTCGGCAACAATAAAACAAGGAATTCAATTAGAAACGAAAGGTAACGTATGCCAATGCCCTGGCTTTGAATTGCGCAAAATGAATATTAAAAAAATAAGAGTAATGAAATAATACATCATGCTAGATTAGAACTGATGAGATGAACAATAATAGAAGTGTTAAATTTCTCATAGCGATTAGTCATGTAGGAATCGGGTCGACATGGTCTGGTAGCCAGTTCCTTAATGTACAACCCGTTTGTCTTAACATCAAAATGAAAGAGTCGGGCGTATGATGCATGGCGCCTTTCTGTAATTACATGTATGCAAATACGGTACGTGTGAAAAGGAAAAAGAAAAACGTCCAAACGAGACCGGTAATTACATATAATTATATGCGGCATACATTCACGAATGCATGGATCGACGATCGAGATAAGATTACATTAAACAGCGTTGAAACATTTTGATTTTAAGACATTCTACATGTGGACTGGTCCGTACTCGAAGCGTGCTTAATGCTTGTAAGTATCTCCGAAATTATCTACACCGAACATCGGGAAGTAAGCGTAATGATAATAAAGTTCTGATGAGGATGATTTTGGAGATACGAGAGTGTAGGGGTAAAAAAACAAAACACGTACATGTTTTGTTGCTGTGACGACAGCTGAGCTGCTAGCATCTGCGAAGCCAGGGCACTGGGGACGGCAACAAATAATATGTTAGATTTGTCATATCCAGTGAAACATCTCCCAGGGCTGGGAAACAACAATTAGTTTATAAAGTGACAAGAGAGCCGCACGCTTGTTCTCCAGCCAATATACTAACAAAATACTTCTAAAATATGTTCCATTGTCGAACTATTGATCTTTAAGAGACCCCACTTTAGCGCCTCCCGAGCGTCGGCGTCTGGTCAACTCTATGGCTGCTGCTCGACGCAACGTGGACGAAACTGCGCAGCGTTTCCATCCTTCCACCATTTTCCATAGCTCTGACTAGACGCCGACGCTCAAAATATGCTAGTGTGGGGCCTAATATTGGATATAAGCAACTGAATAGGAAAAAACTTAAGGTACCTATCGTCGAAATATACATTGAAGCATTTTGAACACATAATAGTGCCTCAACACTGAAGACGTTGAACACATCAGCATAATGATTATCGTAAACATATTTAATCATGTGACTGTACTGACGTCTGACTATATGAAAGTGTAATCTTCCGACTTGGCCTAAGTTTTAAATTCATGTTTATTGTTTATCATTCAAATACTCGTATGGCCGCACAGGCGCCAGGGACATGATCTTGTAAATAACTTAAGGTAAAAAAGAGTTAATATTACAGTAGGGATACGATTGTATCGATTATCATGTGACAAAAGATAGATAGAGCATTCTACTAGTTCCATCAAAAAGTCTCATAAAAATATATTGTATGCTTAATCATCATGTTCATGATATACAACCATTAATTATGGGCCAAGTAGTAAAACTGTGATAGGTACTTTAAAGCGTTTTTAAAATTTTATTTTAAGTATTTTAGGTCAACTTTGATGACTTTGCAAAAAGATTGAAGCCACACAAATTTGCGTTTCTAACGTAATTATTATTGTAACTTGTTAAACTTTAAACTTTGGAACAGCAAACTAATTAAATAAAGTATTAACTAGTCTATAAGTATTCTCGTCTAAGACAAACTAGTTTCGATTATGCTATTAAGTTTGCGTCTATTTAACAAAACCTTTAGTATTTCTTATAAAAGTGTAATAAAAGCTTTTGTTAAGGCAATTGTATTGATTTCATTATTTCTGTTCATTAGGTTGGTACATAAGGCATAATCAGAAGGGGTAACTACCATGTAGCGCGTCACGACGCAAATTGGAGGGAGTCGAAAGAAAAATTAATGGAAAATGAAATCACGACGGGACAAAGACAGGAGAATTCTACTCTTTTAATTACACGAAAAAAGTAATTACGGCAAGATAATTAATTAACTGGAACAGAAGTAACGATTAATGATTTTATTATACGAAGGAGGTCGTTGAGGGTGGCTGAATTGAAATTTCCTTCGGCCTGCGCTGGTTGCGTCCCGTTTTGCATTGAAATTCGATTTATTCGCAGAAAACGACGTTTCGAGCGATTTGATTTGATTCAATTAAACATTATGAGCATGTAATTCAGCGTTCAGAGGTGAATTAACTTTCAATTTACATGTAGCCGCCTAGCCGGGTCTTATTTATTTGAACCGAACAGAACGATTTAAGTGCGACAATAGATCAAAAAATTAAAAAGACGCCGAAAATAATAATTAGAACGCACCCGTGCCAAGCGGAGTAAAAAAAATGGTGTAAACCACGTCATAGTGAGCGCCGGAAGCCGTCCGAATGGTAATTAATTAAAAGA
Source organism: Cydia amplana (assembly GCF_948474715.1). Taxonomy (NCBI): domain Eukaryota; kingdom Metazoa; phylum Arthropoda; class Insecta; order Lepidoptera; family Tortricidae; genus Cydia; species Cydia amplana. Next base: position 4,076,816 of record NC_086080.1, on the reverse strand, counting down.
ATTGTAAGCAATGAAAGGAAGTCATGCTGTTTTACAAATCACTTCAATTAACGATATTAAAAAGTTGGAGTGATAACTGAGCGACTTGGCCCGCGTGACGGCGGCCCCCTAAAAAAGGTGATGAATATTTAAACCTTTTTTGTCTGTCCCTTAGGGTTGCCTGTTGTGAAAACGTTGACAAGCGTGCGACTTTATCTTGCCGATTACAATTTATTTTCGACACTCGTCCACTTGGCTGTCTTAAGGCGATATATCAGTTTAATTAAGGGGAGATAGAAATGGGAATTACCTGCAAATGGCACTTTGGCTGTAAGCGGGGCCTTCGGTGACGGACAAGGCCTGACCGACCTGTGTTTGGGTGAGGCCTAGGCCAAGCCGCCGTAGCTTGAAGGCCTTTGCGAATTCCTTAATGTCTTCTAGGTTGATTCCGTCGACGACGTTACTGGACGATTGGCTTATTGTTGGTTGATCTGTTGAATAAGCATAAATGTTATTACATTTCAATGAACTTTTTAAATTGTAAGAGATGTTTTTAATTATAGTTTAAGATTATTTTGACGTCTTTAAACCTGAACTTAACATAACATACTTAATATTAATTAAACAATAATGTAAAGTGTCAATCTATAGAACTTGCTAACTATATTTAAACAAAAGTCAATAGTTAATTCATCTTTTTTGACAGTTTCAATATGGCGGTTTACATATTAGTTAGCAAGTTCCATAGAATGACACTTTAAGTGTTAATTTTAATAGTGTTTTTAGGGATATCTGTAGCAATCCTTTTGAAGTTACAACTTACACTTAAGAAGATACTTTTAAGCAAACACATGCTTGTTTCACTATTACTTATGGACTTTGATGGATTCTATCGGCGTAGCATACCCTAGTTCTCGCCAAAACCTTCAGTGTAACCCATAAAAGGGTTATCCTGTTAAAACGTCTTTCTAATCTTCCAATCCCTTAGCAAAACTGGGGCATTTAGTCGTTAAGGCAGCATCAAAATTATAGCCAAGTTTAGTGGGCAATTTGGAGTAATTAGCCGATGGTGGTGGTTCCTAATTATGCGTGCTAACGTCATTAAAGACAAGACCCGGAACACACGAATGTTAGAATTGTATGCTTGAACGCTTTGCTTTCTGTGAATCCTTCGTCACGTCACCGAAATCTAGTTTGTGTTAAAATTCTATATTTTGTATGTGACAACTACTTTAGTTGTAAGGTGTTGGACGTTAGGTATACTTATGTATAAATATACCTATCTAGAGTTAAGGCTTCTAGATATCTTGCAACAAATGATGATACAATCGAAATTATATTACGTATAGTTAAATTAAAGCAAGTATTACTTATGTAGAAGTTTCTCATACAAACCTTCCACTCGCTCTATTTTTTGAAGTGAAAACTTCTTTGACGGCGCTGTGCACTTTATGTGATGGGGAAAAAATGTTAAACTCGCGACAGCGTAAGACGTAAGACGCTTCGTAAGACGGACACGTGATCTGATCGAAAAACTGTTATAATGTCACTGAGTTTTCACTTCTGCCGGCACTCCCGGAGTGCAACCCGTTGTTTTTTTTTGTAAAACCATTTTTAGCAACAAAAACGAATACCAGACATATAGGTACTTATGTTTCGTTAATGTTCATGCCAAGTTTCATATAATTAATAAAGCTTGTTTTAAAACGAGAGCGTACCTAACTTAGATTGTATGGGGGCGGCGTTTTGGCAGCGGATCCGTAAAACTAGATACAGATAAGATAAAATTGGTGATTGCCAAAACATTTGCGCGACGTCGCCTCCAGGGGTGCCACACTGCAGGTCCTTGCTTAGCTAACCGATGACAAATTACTTTCCCTATCTCCCCCGCTAGTTTAAGTAGTAGTCTGCATCAATTAAGACAAGGTAGGGTTGCTAAATTGGCAATCGTTCCTCCATTTACCGGCACAAAATGCTCAGACGATTTCTAATTTAGTTGTTGTATCGATATTGTTTGTATATCTTATGAGTAATAAGTTTAGGGGGGCTTAATGAATGGATAATGTAATAAGTGGTTATTGATAGATAGGTGTGCTCATAATTTGTTACATATAGGTAGGTATATACGGCGAAGACTGTAAATTTAGATATAAGTATGTAGTTGGAAAGGGGAAAAGGGAGCAATGGTGTTGGCAACCGTCTAAGGATTTTAGATGGCGCTAGCATAGGTTTTACCTGTCTCTAGTCTTGTTCTATGGGATTTGACTTAAAGGGCATAAAAAAATAGAAATTGACACTATTCGTAGGATTGACGGATAAAACCTATACTGGCGGCACCTGTAAAATACTTCGACCGGCCAACCCTAATTACTGTCATAAAATATTAGGACAAGAGTACATAAGTATGTTTAGAACTGTGTATAGACAATATAGTAGCTATATAATATAGGGAGTTGTTCTTAAATTATTGTTCTTTTGCATTAGGAGTTTATTCAAGCTGTCATTATATTATGACATTGGTAATTCCATTAGAAATAGAGATATTAGATTGCCAGTTTCAATAACAATTGAAAAGTATAGTTACGTAGACAGTATCTAAGTAATAAGGGTTTGTCAAAACATTATTCATGGCCTTCAGTTACATAATCTAACGAATACTAACCCTCCTAACTCCTAACTCCTAACTCCTAATTTTCCTAACTCCTTCCAAAGTCCATTCCCATCTAAAATTTATTCGCCTTTTAAATTTGGAGCACCCAAAGTATCAATTCATTGAACAACTGATCTCGCATTTCGTTACCATAATTTGAAATTGCTAAGGCTTTTTCAGCCAATTACAGACGTTGCGTGATAACAACTCACCATTAATTAAACTCCAAAGATAAAGTCAATTGGCTAAGCGTAGACGAAATTCAATAACAATAATGCATCAAGATACCGCTGTGTTAATTGTTTAATACATGTAGTAAATTAATTAGGAGCGATTATACTTCGCGTGTCTATCAGTCTGCGTTCGGCCGCCATTTTGTAGTAATGCGTAAAACCAATTATTCCAAATGCTTTCTTTCAACGTTAAAAGGTTACTTACCTCTGTCTGACCGAGCGCGTGATTCTAATACATTTCCTATTAGTTTCATTCGAAATTTCTCCCTCAATACTTGAAAATTATCCTCTAATATCGGATTTGCGTTTAGAAGCGTCTAATGCCGAATTCACATGCCAAGTCCATGCATATTTAAAACAGAAAAATTCGTCATAATAATCGAACTGGGCCGTTATTTCGACATTTTATATTCAACGCTTGATTATTCTTAATTAAAGTTTTCGAGTGATTAGGGTGAAACATACACTTTTACCAGTTTCAATGTGCGTGCTAGTTGAGCTTACTTTTGTGTTTTGGTTCCTTAAGTCGTTGAGGAAAAGAACAATTTCGTTCAGGAATTACTTTCCGGGTGAAGTTTCTGTATGCATAATGGATAAAATTACGCGCGCCGAATCAACTCGGTTCGAGCTACGATTACGATGTAGAATCGAAAACGATATCGATTATAATTAACGCGTATTATTATCGTAACTGTTGTAAGTGCTTTTGAACAAGTTTCTTTAAAGAATTGAAGCCGGTTGATAAAAGTTTGACCTTTTCTTTGTATAAATTATCGAGGGCTTTTCATTTGCTTGTCTAGTAATTAATACTGATTTTAATTACACAATAGATACTATATTGATTTTCAATTTACTAAATAATAATCCATAATAAATTCGATAACTTGAAATGGTTAGTTTATATTGACGTCAATCGTTTTTGTTTCCTTTCAACTATTATGTTTAAATGTTGATTTTTTCTATCGTTCTATTTAAAGAGTTTATACCGATTAATTTAAGGCGAAACAGGAGCTGAGATTTAAATATTTTAGGTAAACATACCCGTTTCGCTAACGGAAGCGGCTCCTAAAACTAGTGCGATAAGGACAAGGCGAAAAATCCTGCGTAAAAATCTCTAAAATCGAGGTTTCGTACTCGACTGTTGCCTCCTCCAAAACTTAACCAGACGTAACCAAATTTGGAAATCTAAATGATTATGAAATTATCTGTGTCGGACCGTTTTGCTTTTTTGGCTAATTGATATCAGTTTTGAATACCACGCCTCTCATTGCGCCATAGTCAATTAGGCCATTTTGGCCATTTTTGAAGGGCTCTAGCGCCTTAAAAAACAAAAATTTAAAAAGAAGTAAGTAAAACGGTCCGACACAGATATTGACAATATTAATCTGTGTTGAAATAGTTATTTGTACAACAAGTGATCAAAGTCTGATATTTCTTCGAGTGCTTATTTTCAGTCCCGTGCAAGCGAAAGATTCTATAATAGATTCACGAGCGTAGCGAGTGAATCTAATTTAGAATCTTGAGCGTAGTAAGGGACTCAAAAGCGCACGAGATGTAAATAACTTTGATCTCGTGTAGTACACAACATTTTTCACCTCAGCGCAGTGAGAACATACCTATTAGACAACTTGAAAAATGTAATCCTTCTTCATCACTTAATACCTGCACTCATGTTTTCTTAAGATATACAAACAATTAAGTTTAATTACCGCAATGGAACACAAAAACAAAACGTAATAATAAATTCCAGTAAAATAATATAGAAATAACAAACATTAACTGACACTTCAATCGCCAACTTTGACAACAAAAAAAATCTTTGTAAGATACGGTCCGAATTGCGGATACGTACTATTTGTCAACTATGGTAGAAATTCTTAAAAGTAAAATAATTAATTTTGCGTGATGATCTGTGTATTTTTTGAGTTCGTTATTTTAATTGTACAATAAAATACCTAAAATATAGTATTTTATCAGTTTTTATGAAATCTTAAACTTTATTTTTATTTATTAATTATTAAGAATTCATACTCGTACGTGGTTTGGAACGATGCGGTCTGAAGTTTTTCGGGGGTCTATTATAAACCGTGAATATACTGTTGAATGTCGTTTTAACTTTTTTTGTCTGTTTCTTTTTGTGACAGTGTGAAAGGGACAGAGATAATAGAACCCAAGTATTTCGAACTTTTATTAGACCCCGCATGTTGAAATGACATTTGACTATAAAGGTCAGTTGAATGTCATTTTGTCTCACTCAGTGAGCAAAATCGCATTTTGCTCACTGTTTTTAAGAATCAAAGTACCCTTGTTCGAGCTGCTGAGGTGAAAAAATCATTGCTCTAGCTTCAAAACCCACGGAGAAAACGGAAGAGAGAAATGACCACTCCTGTTGGCTCTTAAAGTATAATATTAATGATTAGTACGCAATTAAAATTATTAGTCTTATTATTTCGTAGTTCGCACTACATTGCTCGGCTTCATATTCTTATGTAGTACATATATTCTCAATGCGGGCGTAAAAGTTTTTTGAAAAGTCTATTTGGCAAATATTTTTTTTATTTTAGTATTAAATAAATAAAAGGAAAATCTTACTCAAACCGTCCCGCAATAAGCTCAATAAGGCTTGTATTGTGAGTACTAGGGGACGATATATATAATAGATAATTATATATAAATATACTTAAATAAATAAGTACATAGAAAAGATCCATAACTCAGGGACCACACAACTAAGTACGTAATTGCCCTTTACCAGGATTCGAACCTGCTGTTTCGTAGGTAGTCACTACTGACTAGCCTAGGAGGCCTTTATGACTCAGGCTTAAATTTAATTTAATATACATCCCCCAGCCAGACTCATAGTCGTACAATGTACTTAATGTAACCACTAGACTAACCAGTTTGTTGTAGTACCAACCACAGTAAATCTAGAACTAATTGTTACAATAGTACCGACCTGGGTAATTAAGTATTAGTAGAAAATGGGTAACAAATGGTAGCGACAACAATTTACGTATTACGTCGATTAGATGCAATTAAAGTATACGTTTGTCCTAAAAACGGTTAGTTAGTCAAAATCGTATCTTGTACAATTGAGATGGTAAAGTATACCATGTGATGTGATGATTAAAGTTTAGACTCGTACTACAAGATGAGAGATGGCCGGGTTTCTTGTTAGTACAGTTGAAATAAGCCTCAAATTAAAACAAATGATTTATTAGGTTAAACACCAAAATTTGGACTCAAATAACGGTGACATTTTTGAATGTTGACTATATTCATAAGATTAGAATAGAATAGAATAGAAATAATTTTATTCGTGAGCACAAACACAAAATAGAAACAGATGTAACAGATATATAACAAGAGATAACAAGAGATATAACAGAGAATAAAAGGATAAAGTGCCACGAAATGGTCTCAAGCATGTTGCTGGCGATTTTCAGCGCTGATCTTCCGATGAGACCATCCGGTGAAACAATCACGACAAAACAAAATTAATATATAACATACAAAAGGCAAAGACAGCAAAAAGATAAAATACATTACAATAAATTATAAATTACTATGTACAATGTTGGGTCGAACCCGTCTTGGCCGTACATTGCGCCTGACAGTTAGCGCCATGCGGCAACTATGCAGACTAAACTAAAAAAAAATGACAAGATGAAGAAGACAGGTCGATTTCATGAGCAACATCAATATTTTATCGATCTCACAGATTTAACTACGTACAAACAGACAAGTGACGGCGATTTCTAAAGTAATGTGCCATGGCAATGCAGAGGGATTAGGAGTTGATTAATATTCAAAAATCCTGAGATTCCTGAAGAAATCCTGACATATGGCAACCCTATATGCGGTAACCTTTCCTTTCCTAACTTTTAGCTTCTAGTGGTTAAGTAGCTGAGGTTTTTCAAACTGATTTTTGCCAAGTTCCCCCGCAATCCAGACAACGAAGCAAAAATCCTGAGATTCCTGAAGAAAACCTGACATATGGCAACCCTATATGCGGTTCTATCTTGCATAGTAAAAGTAGCAAAAGTAAAAGGGTACGTTTGTACATTCTCTGTTTCGACATAAATCTCTCAACTACGGCTAAACCTTGTTTGCCAATTAGCCGTCGACAGCCAACTCTTTCTTTCTTATCGCTGTCTTTATCGATCCTAAATTATTTGTAATTGACTTTAATTAGTTGATTAACTATATTGCCTTCCATCGGGCCCTTTGATCGCTAAAAGCCTTTGTTTATTGTTTATAAATACATCTAATTATAAGTCATTATGGTTTCATTTTATAGGTGGTATACGATGAATATTTTCATTAATTTTGAAATTGAGATCTAAAGAATCTATAAGTAACTTGCCGCTTAAAATTGAATTACTGTAGTACTTATTCATAATAACATTAATAACTGTACCTACCTATTTATACCAATTTTTTTACGTGCTTTTAGAAGCTACTATTCGACTTAACATTTTATCTGTAGTTTGGCACACCATTTCCGACAGTAGAAAAGACGGCAAATTTAAAAATTGTAGGCGCGAAGGTTTGTATTTCCATAGAAAAATTTGAATTTCGCCCCTTTTTAGCAAACTGACTTTGCTAGAATACATATACCTACCTATTGTAAGTAAGAGCTGAAAGTTAATTCAAATCTCTATGACTAATTTTAATGATTTTAAATTGACAATGTACCTATTATATGAAAATGAAAAGCATTTTTCATTAAGGTTAATTTAAGAAATAACTCTGAATAAAATAATCTTATCCAAGTTTTAACTGCCAAAACGATGAGTAACGATACGAAAACGAGAAAAAATATAATGAAATAAAGTCTGATCCCTAAAGAAGGTTATTACATTTTTAATAAATAATAAAACCCGCGAACGGAATCATATACATAACAAAAAACTTAATAGCTGTTCGTAAATTTGACTAATTAGTCTGTAACCGACAAAACTAAAACTAACGATTACGATACGATTAATCGATTACGCAATCGCGTTCCCAAGCATTCCCAATCGTATCGAATCGGTCAATCGATGTATTTATATAAATTCGTACCAAGAGGAGGAGAGAGGAACTCGGTAATTTAGTAATTGTTTCCACTAACAACGAATTAAATAGTAATCAATAGAACTGGGGCCCGGGGACACGACGTCGCCGGTTTATATGTCACGAGACGGATTCGGGACGATTTGGTGAAATTTTGATTTAGCTAGTGCTCAGCAGAAATAGATAGTTAAGTAGCTAGAATACCAAGAGAAAAATGAACAACTAAACTGGAGAAATAAGGAAGTAAGTACGAAGAAAACCGCAGTAGGTACTTACTTGGAAATTGTACAATTTAAAACTGACATAAATTCTTATTCCTACAGCTACGAAAGTCAGAAGTTGCAATACTAATACATCTTATTATTTCATCGTCACTTAGGTACTCACAACACAAGCGTTTCCAAGCTTGAATGATTCGTGTGAAACTATCCAATAATATTGAATATTTTTACACTTCATCTGTGCCCCTAGCAATCACTGGGCAATTTATAAATGTATCCGGGGCGTACCACCCTCTCCGTGATTTAACGTCTATTGGGGTAATCTTTGTAAAATCGCATTCCAAGCCGCATTTGACGTTTTACATGTACATACTCAACTTGATAAATACTCAATTTACAATTTGCCTATATTAATAAATATATTAAAACGAGTCACTAACGTATTTTTCCACTTCAGGTTCAAAAATTGCCTAAATTGTTACTCGCAGTGTATTTTGCGTGCACCAATGTAGTTACGAGTGCGAGCGAGATGGACTGCGAGTAATGTCAAATGAAAAGCAAATGAAGTTTAAAATTTAAAAATTCCAATGTATTCTGGTTAGAATCATCAAAACTTGAAAATAAATACTGATGATATTTTGTATGGGATTCAGAACAGCGCGCCAAGCGGGACGTTTTGGAACCAAACTCAAAATCCCACACAAAATGACACTTAACGCAAACGTTTACGTCACGTCATGCTATGGAATGAAATTTACACTAGGGGTACCGATTGCAAAATCGTACAGACTAAAACTCCCTAGCGGAATTGCGAGCTATTGTTTTTAATGGTAGTAGTACTGCTCAAAGTTCGAAAAGCTGATCACATTTAGCCGCTGCCGTTGTCCTGCTAATCTATTCCGGTTAAAGTAGCACACAGAACTTCGGAAAACTAAAGAACTATACCTAACATCACAGACACATAATATAATAGTACTAGCGTACAGAAAATAAACTTCCTACAAAACCGAAGTTTGACAACGATTCAGGGACGAATCATGATGTCCCTTTCTTATGTATGGTACTATCCCTTTTGGTGTCAAAATTCAAGTCATTATCTTATCTGTGGTCGTACAAACGGACGTCAAGGTCAATTGTGCAAATCCTAAGAATTGCTCAGAGCCTCTACAGGTGGCTCTACTAAAAATCCTTTTGCAGTGTAGTTCTAAAACATTTGAAAAATATATGTTTCAAATGTCCGTCATGTAAGTATCAGAACTTTTACTTAATTTAGAAGATTATCAGTAGATATCCGTCACGGCAGCAGGGACCAGAAATAAAAAGCGGCCAATTGCGAGTCGGTCTCGCGCACGAAGGGTTCCGCACCATTTGCAAAAAACGGCAAAAAAAATCACGTTTGTTGTATGGAATTTCAACTGTCTAGCTATCACGGTTCATGAGTTACAGACTCGTGACAGACAGACGGACAGACATACAGACAGACAGACGGACAACGGAGTCTTATAGGGTCCCGTTTTTACCCTTTGGGTACGGAACCATAATATAAACTACCTATAAAAAGCTCTCACCTATAAATACCTAAGAGCTAAACGGCAAGGGACCAACTAGGCTAATTGTCGATAATGACTGTATCGATTCAGTGCTATTCCTGCATTAAATAATGCCAATCGCTAATGAACGCTTTTACACGGCATAAAACACGGAATAAAAACGCTGGTCTTGTTTATTCAATCTGTAGCACTCTGTAGTTCCATTTGTCCATGACCTTATTTAAAAAAGCTAAAGCAAATGTAAAGGAGCTTTATATAGATCTCAAACTCGTAACAGTTTACATTCTCTAATAAATATTTTCTTTAACATATGGGAATTGGTGTTCCGTAAACTCAGGTAGAACTTATAATTTAACAATCTAAAAGTATCTAGTCAAAACGTAGCCCATTCATAGATATTTTCCGCTGTAGCGCTCTGCATTCAGAAATAGAGATACATTCTACTAATGTCTCATTCAATAATCAGTGTGACAGGCCGATTCGAACCTGCACCTGACATCAATGCGATATTTGAATCATACAGGGTGCTTCCTGTAAAGTTGCTGAACAAATGCTGTTCAATTTGATGAGTACAGCCTTTAGTTTAATTTATTGCTCCTGTTACAGGAAGCACCCTGTATATTGGAATCTTATAAGTTAGCTGTCATTCGCGCTGGCGTCTTGCTCGCACTAATATATGTACGGACAGAAATCAGAGCGAAATGAACGCGCGAATGACAGATTGAAGAAAAATGAAGAATAATTTCATAGCATGAAGGCCTACCGCAAACACTGAAGTTCGCAAATTGCGGACATCTTACTCTGACAGACTGACACTCTAATTATGCCTTAATGTTGCTAGGCAAAGTGATGGCAGGTGGACTAAAATGTTAACAGAATGGTGGCCGCTTTCGGATAAAAGAAGCGCCTGGCGTGCGTTGGCTCGTTGGGTGGATGACATCCGGAAGATTGCGGGTCACTTCTGGATGAGATTAGCTCAGCACCAGGACAAGTGGCGTACTAGAAGAGAGGCCTATGCTCAGCAGTGGGCGATAAAGGGCATGATGATGATGATGATGATGTATTGGAGGAAAAAAGAAAGATAGCCGCAATTTGCGAACTTAGGTGTTTGTGGTAGGATCTCTGATGTGATTCCAATATCATTCAAATTTCAGTTTGATGTCAGGTTCAGGTGCACATTCGAATTGGCTTGTGAGCCGTAAATATTACGTCTAGACGGAGTAGGTCAACGCCTAAGCTGCTTAACTGTTATACCTAGCCTAGGTTAAAAATCTAGAAGGTTCTAAAACTGAACTGGGCCAAAATAAGAGTTTGGTTCGATGATTAATCAGCTATTAGGTCAGTTATTTTTTGGTGGATAGGTCAGTTTCTGCTATACAATGTTAATAGAAAACAAGCATAGGTACGTCCTGCCTGATGGTAAAAGTGGTTACCAAAGCCTGTGGATGCAAGCAACAACAGAGATGTCACTTGCGTGTTGCTGTTTAGTGATATTTCCTAATGAATTACTATTTTAACATCAATGAAGCTTTTAATCTTCCGTCAGAATAGGTAGTCTTCCGTCTTTGGTCCAAAGCCGTATAGTAACTTTGCAAAGACGTAAAAAAACAATAAGTATTTTATTAAAAATGTTCTTTACTTTTGTACCAAACCAAAGTACATATATGTATCTACGTGTGGCAAGAGTCTAATAACAAAGTAAGTATTAAACAATATTATAAAGTCGAAAGTGTAAACAAACACGCGATAAAACACGGAGCATCAAACACAGCCCCTAACTTTGCTCCCCACAACGTAGTTACCAAACTAGATCTAACAATAAATCGGAAATGACCAAGAAATTTCCCTAACCAGATCAAAGTACCACCATCACAGTTATGAACAATGCTAAACCTTATCGCAAGGGAACAAGATCTATTAACGGTCAGCTGTTATCGCTGTACCTGAGCGCAGCCTACTAAGTCCCTAACTGTACGCAACTTTCCTCTAACTCTTATAGCATTAGGCGAAACAGTTCCTACAACACTAGACTCGCCTAATGGATTCGTGCTATGCTTAGACAGAAACTTATATGGATAAGTAGAGTTGCGAGTCCAAAATAGCGTTTAGGTAGTTTTGCTTAAGTTAATTCTGTTTAAGTAACTGATGAAGCAAACTTTTGCTTGACTGTGTAGGGGTAATGAATTGATAAATGGTTGTAAGACTTGTAAGTTCATGATAGCATTACTTTGGGTGAAAATATCCTTAGGTGTCCGATAAAGATATAAGAATATATTCCTTAAAAACACGTTCGCTAGGAGTATATAACGTACTTCGTCAGGTACATTTCAGTAGGTAGAAGAAGGAGGCAGAAGAACTTTCCCAAGCTTTCGTAATTGTTGAATTTCTTTCAATCCTGTAAAATCTGTAACTGGATAAAACTGTGGGGCAACTTAAGAATGATTGAATAAGAAAACTGGCTGCCAATAATCAGTAATGCATTGGAAAGCGAAAGGAAGCCTGGTTGTAGGGGAGTCGTATATCAGGAGTTTATTTGATATATTCTACCGTCAATATTTACTTGTTGGACCAGTGAGGTACGGTGAATTGTCAATAATTGTGAGCGTGGTAAAACAGGGGTAAGTTTGTATCTTATAATCCTGCGCTCAATGCACGGTGTAGAACACAGCGTTTCCTCGACATTTTATGGAACTTGTACACGGGCTCTAGATAGTGGCGGAGGGTGAAACATCCTAAGGGAACTCGCGAGTACCAGCCTTTTTATTACCTTGGTAATACACATTGAAAGAAAAGGGCCCCGGAGATGCGACTTCGTCCACAGCTAGATTATTAGTTCAAGGTACGCCACTGACTCTAGGCGCTTTCACGAGTGCGCGTCAGGGAAGAGATAACCCTTACTTGGCGAGTCAGCCAGCAGGTCGTCGTCGTGCGGGCTCTTGACAGAGCCGGGCGATATCTTGACGGGCGCGTGGGGTGACGGGGCTGGTGCTGAGCCCGCAGAGCTGCCGGTGCCGAAGTGAAACGTAACACTTACTTAGCGAGTCAGCCAGCAGGTCGTCATGCGAGCTCTTGACAGAGCCGGGCGACATCTTGAAGGGCGCGTGGGGTGACGGGGCTGGTGCTGAGCCCGCAGAGCTGCCGGTGCCGGAGTGAGATGTAACACTTACTTGGCGAGTCAGCCAGCAGGTTGTCGTCGTGCGAGCTCTTGACAGAGCCGGGCGACATCTTGAAGGGCGCGTGGGGTGACAGGGCTGGTGCTGAGCCCGCAGACCTGCCGGTGCCGGAGTGAGACGTAACACTTACTTGGCGAGTCAGCCAGCAGGTCGTCGTCGTGCGAGCTCTTGACAGAGCCGGGTGACATCTTGACGGGCGCGTGGGGTGACGGGGCTGGTGCTGAACCCGCAGAGCTGCCGGTGCCAGAGTGCGCTGATGTGGTGATCGTGATCTCGCCGTTCGAGGCTGCGAGCCTGTGGAAACAGTTACTTTTAGTTGACAATACTTTTGCACATTAATGAAGGACGAGCTAACTCTGAACACGGTAAACGTCACATTGCTATGATTGCATTGTTATTAAGACCAGCTTTAAATGATTCTGAAGGGACCACACCAAAAGGCATCATCAAGCGGAAAAATGTATTAACCGTGAAAAAGAATGGATGAAAGTTTGTAACGACCAGTACCAAATGGCGTACTACGCGGGATGTCGACAAAGTATACTGGTGCCACCATAAACATCAGATTTCCATAGCTTCCACACTTTTTCACAACTCTGTGCAGAGTTAACCCTTTTTAACCTCCAATGTTAATGATAAACGATATGCAACCTTATTACATTGTGATAAAGCAAAGAATGTGCGCATATTTGTGACGTCTCACGTACGAAGTGTAACACGCTTGCTCGTTTTCATTGAAACTCAGTATAACTGTCGCTAGTGATGCGCCATTACGGGGTCGGAAACAGGTAATCGCTCCATACAAAATAGGTAGGTGCCGGTTACGTTCTTTTTCGTTCTTTAATTGATTATTTCATTTTTAATGGGACAATCTAATAATAAAAAACTAATACCTTTTCATTCATTGTCATTCAGATCCTATTTTAATTCATTTCATTCAGATCCTACGTTCAGTCCTCCGTTAAGAGCATACAATAATTCTAAACATTGCGCTATTTCTGGGTTTTTAAAGAAGCGACTGCCAATGGGGTTGACCATTCGAAGAATTTTATAATATATGGTCTGTCCTATTTCATGTATATTTTTTTATTAACCTCATTAATACATTGTGTCTATGTTAAGTGCTTACGTGTGTAAAATTTAACTGTAATGTATATTTTTAATTGTGTCAATAAATTGTTTTTCTTACTTTATTTCAATTTTATGGACATAATTCCGTAAAACTTGCAAAGGAATGGTTATAGCACAACACTAGCCCGTAGTGACGCGACACTTCTTCAACAATACGCTCATGAGCTTCATTACACGCATTAGCGGTAATTGGGGCTTAATTAGGGCCCATCCGGCGCAGTGCTAAATGCAAGAGGCAATTATAAAAATACACGGTGCAGCAAGGGAAAGGCGACAACATATGAAACGAAGAGATTATGCCTTGTTTTAACTTGTGGCAACCTAAAAATTGTCTAATTTAGGAATCAAAATCATTTATTTACAAACAAGATATTATGTACAGTGGTATTACTAAAAGAAATTAATTACTAGCTTAATTCTAAAATAGGCCCTTTAGGCATTGTACCAAGGATGGTGGAAAGTATAGTGTAGGCATTTGTAGTTGGTCAAACCAATTTGTCAGTCCTTTGGCAAACTTTAGTGTCGTACTTTAGTTTGCTTAGTGCGGTTAGGTATACTTTTTTTTTATGTGGCGACTGTCATTAAGGATGCTAGATTTAGGACTTTGTTGAATAATATTTACACTTGGTAAATTCCCATTTTTAAATTTTTGATGTAAAAAGTATAAACACTTGTGTAGATAGTATTTTTTGACACAAAATATATTTCTATCATAGGTAATTTTTACAACGGACCACAATTGGCAATAGGTATATATTCTATATATGAGGGTGAATTGTGTCTACAAAAAAAAAACAATATAATTAATATTATGTTCTTCTAAAACCAACCTAGTTTGGATTGACCTTTACGAAAATGGCAATGGGACTTGTCACTAAGTAATTGATAAACAGACGGTCGAATTATCAATAATTGGTTTAGTTTGCATAATAAATTGCCAGACAATTAAATTTAAAGCTAAAATGCTGCAATTTAATGTAATGAGGCGACGCGACAGTACCTCAAAGGAGCGATCACAACACTGTTTCATAAACAGTGGTTGCACATGCCACAGTTGAAATTTTATAAACTGACCGTTTAGCATTTGAAAGCGTATCTTGTGAACAATGATTTTGTTCACTTTTGTTTAAGGCTAGGCTACTGCTAATAACAAAAATAACATGTAACAAATTGTATACAAATACCTAGCGACCATCAATAGGTCACAAGGTTAAAATTGCAATAGCGTAACTAACAGGCAACATACTCGTATATAATATACGTCCCACTGCTGAGCACAAGTCTCTTTCCACATTTAATAAAATCTTATTTTTGTTTAAGGCCCCATAGGTTCGTGTTCTTCTATCACTCTCACTTAGCGTAAGCATGATCGAGATGGATGTTCGTGCTCAGGACCGCGCATATTATGTTTTTGAATTTAATTTTGTTGTAAGTTTAAAAAAGTAATCGATTAATTACGCAATTTTAAAAGCAATTTTCATATTTTTAGCTTTTGTGCATAAATTATTACAAAAATTTAAAGTGCGTTTAAAACCTACCGAGCCTACTTGAACGAAAGTCAAAAATCATGATTCCAATCGATGAAGTCACTAGAGAAAATCCTCAAGATTGCTAAGTAAATTTGACAACCGTGTTTATTGTGATCTAAAAAAGCGGTACGATTTTCCAAAAACTCAGCTCTCTGAACCTATGATACCTACCGTAAGTCTATGTATTTGAAAAGATTAGTTTATTTACTTCAGCCGATGTTTTAATAAAACTCGAAACTTCGCTACGTCACTGTCAAGAGTCAATCACCTCCTAAGGTATGTTTTATAGCGAAAGCACACATAAAGTAGACGATCATTATGTTTATACACTGTACAAGCGCATTAATTGTTCCTTCAATTTATGAAACGTATGCTACGCCTTTTTGAGATATTTTTTTTTTAATTTAATGCACGCTTTAACCAGCCGGCCGGCAAATGACATTGTTTGTTATATAATTTAAAAAGTTGTGTTTAATTTGTGTCTATTTAGTTGTGTTAATGTCAAAATGTATGTTTGAAATGTAAGATAGTGATCAAATATTGTTTATATTTCTTGTTCTTTTGCATGATAAATTATGTATAACAAGGTTACATTTTAATGTTCTTGAGTGCACAATTGTTTTTTTTTAAAGTATGCAATTGGAGTTTTAATTATTTTATTTACCTACACATTTGTGTGACTGTGATACGTCTATTATATGTATTTCCCCTCTGTTTTTAGAAAAAAAAAGTACCTACCATATTTTGGACTTGTTTTTTTGCGTTATATGTATTATATGATATGATTTACATAGGCGGTAAATAAAGGAAAAAAGAACCAAATACTTTTTGAGACAAATCACCAATTGTGTTCCTACTTGCGAGATATCTACTTGAATATAATCATATATTCAATAAAAATACATCAGAAAATTTGTTACCTACTTATGTTTTTTTAAATCTTTTTAGTGCTTAAAAAACCGTTTTATTTTGACGACGTAAAATGATGTTTTGATACACAATAACCAAATGAACACTATAACACCAAACGCGCACAGCTAGGGTTAAAAATCGAAAGTACGCATTAGTCAGCCATTTAATTGCCAGCTAATTTCGCTGTCAATCCAAAATGACCTTTAATAACATTAATAATGATATGTGCATAAAAAGCAATTTACTGTGAATATTTTGACGAACGCATAATGTCGCCCTCTGGCAATGATTAACTTCGTACTATACATACTGACTTGAATTCATTTTTGCATATCTTAAATGTTTCAGTCTCTCGAAATGCCACTTTAAGTAGTAGAAGACAAGATAATTTTTCCAATGACATAAGATTTTGAGACATGAGATTGCGTAAATTACAAGGCGGTACATATAATCTTTATTGACCACAATAATTGTATTTTAATAAAGTTAATACTCATGAAATGTTTTGGGAGCGATCTCGGCCGCAGTTTTACAACTGTTATTTGCCATTTTTAATGGTTTTATTATGATTTCGACTGGTGTACGGTTTGTGAGCTTTAATTTTTTTAATGTTGTCGATTAAAATTTCACATAAACTGTAATTACGATATGTTTAATTGACTTAGGGGACGAGCGAAGTGCTCAATATGTATGAAAAGAGTCATTATGAAATGTAAAAACTATGTTTATAGGTAGCATAGATTGTTATCTTTGAAAAGCGTACTTGTTTTATTTTGCCGGCAATTTTTCGCTTTTTTTTTCGTAAAAAGGTACTTACTTATTATGTATTGGGTTATTGTGTTTAAAAAGTTAACCCTTTACCGCATACGAACAGTTATGATATCCAACCCTTTACAGTTATGATATTCAACTCCATTGATAGCTATTAAAGTTAAATTTTATGCAAATAATTTTTTTATGACATGAAGTAGGGGGTAAAATAAATAAATAGATTACATAATACTCGTACAATATAACTATAATTATAATTTATAAAATATAATTGCTACTTCCGTAGATTTGGACACCAAGAAATAATTCTTGTGTATTTTACACGTAGACCTCAATAATAAACTCACAGGTAGCCTATTAGGTATTAGGGCTCATTTAACCGGCGCGCGAACTCGTATACGATTTTAGTTACATTGCGGACCATTGAGGCTACATCAATTCAGCCGACCGAACAAACGACGCAATGTAATCAAAATCGCATGCGAGTTCTCGTCCCGTCTAAATGAGCTCTTAGGAATGAATGTGGAGAAATGTAAAAGGAAAAGGTGGATGGACTGTGTGAGAGATGATATGAAAAGGTAACAGTTGAATGAAATGACGAACGAAAGAGAGGTATGACGGAAAAAGACAAGCGAATGATAAACTGACAGGTAATCTAAACGTCTCAATGCTCGACATGATAATGCCAAATATAGTCAAGCTGGATATGTTAGTAGCAATGTAAAGCAAACTGAAGTATGGTATCCCTAGGAAACGAACAAAAAGCAGCAATGTACAACGATGAAATGTGAACAAAACAGTTCCACAGATAAGATATAAATGATACGCGATTTTCGAACAATTCAAACGTAGAGTTTCTAACCCGCGATTTTTCATATGGCAAATATTTTTTTCTACTGACAAGATTTGCTTGACCAACTATAGTTGACACCCTGTTGTCACCTTTATTTCTAATGAGATATGTCAAGATTACAGTCATGTAGATACAGAGACGAGCATTTAAAACTACATGTAGAGTTGTAGACAAAAGCTTGTGAGGCACAAAAAAACATAATGACAAAAAACAAAGCATTAGAATTGGTATTCTAATACCAACTTAATTGATGTCAAATGACATACAATATTTATCCTGATTGTAGGCCAACAGTGCCGGGTATTAAACTAAATTATGGATGCGAGAATTAATGCCTCGACTAGTAATTATGAGGTCGCATTAAGTTAATGTCTTTGCGCTGACGCACACATGCGAGGCGTTATTACTTATACTTGGAACACAATTCGAGTTCAAATTTTGAAATCAAGATGATGTCATTTTGATATCATTCGTCCGTGCGTCTCGCTCGCGCCAATACATGTACGAACAATTACGCGCAAATAATAATAAAAAAAAATCATTTAGATATCAAAATGTAAAGTCGAATTGGCCTCTTGGTGCGTGAGTAGAGGACTCAATGCTATGTGCCAGAAAGTAGCTAAACTTCTAGAAAAATAAGGCATTACGAAAAATAGATAATACACGTATAGAATTCTCACTTTCTATCATAATTATGTTTGACAGCGAATCAAGTTATCCCTCTCCCTCTTTAAGTTATGTGTGTTGACTACATTACTAGTTCGATTTCTGTAATATTTTACCAATATTTTAATAACAATAATAACATAACAATAATATCATCATCTTCCTCGCGTTGTCCCGGCATTTTGCCACGGCTCAGGGGAGCTTGGGGTCCGCTTGGCAAATAATCCCAGGAATTGGCATAGGCACTAGTTTTAACGAAAGCAACTGCCATCTGACCTTCCAACCCAGAGGGTAATCTGTAGTCTGGTTCCCTCACGATGTTTTCTTTCACCGAAAATGAGATTTTGTATTTTAGTGACATGTAATATCAATATACAAAAGATAGGTTACATAATTTTAGTAACAATCTCGGAAACAAAAAACAATTTCACATACCTATGTATATGTATACCTACTCACAATATGTATGGGATATTTGTGTTTGTTGGCTAAGTTACTGGATATGTGACAACTTTGATTTATACCACAAAAATAATTATTCATTAAATAATGTTAATTAACACAAAACAAAATAGATACCTATGTTTAATTATGTATTGTTTACTAGTCCACTCCAGTTCTTCATAGTTCACGTCAGTTACCTTGTATTAATTTGAATTTAATTATATTTTTCCTTATTACATTAATAACTGCAATGAAATTGGTCCTTTAGATTACAATAACTAATTTAGTTAATGGTATAAATTACTATCTTATAAAGAAATATAACTGAATATGTATAAGACGTTTGACACAATTTGATTTTTCAATGTATAGCAATAGGTACAGTCAGCTGCAGAGAAAAGGTACCACCCATGCATATAAATTTGTATGCAAATATGCTAAGCTAATAGTATTGCGGACTGTACATACCTAACTATCATATTATGGGCGGTGAATTTGTAGGTGATACCGAACAACTAATAGTATGTATGACTGTACAGACCCATTTTCGAAATCGTTTAAAAAAAATGTTGTTACATCGCATGTTATTTAAGACGTATCGTCAGCTATACGGGTAAAATACTCAATTGGAATTTAAAAAATCCCGAGAAATGTTTAAAATACAATATATACAGTGTGTAAGTCTAATACGGGCAATAAATTAAACCAGATATAGAATTTACCCGTCTTATCATTAATTAAAATGTTTTTTTAAGTTACACTTAATTATGACCCCGTGATTAATTTTTTCCACATGTACCGAGCAGCAATGTACTGCAAACATGACATGACATTACTAGATACGAGCTTTTTATAGTAACTGCCAACAAGCGTTGACAGTTACTTTAAAAAGCTCGTATCCCGTAACTTGTGTGGTGTATTACATTGCGGGCCGAATTATTTTGTATGGTTAAAATTTTCAATGCATTTCTAAGTAAAATCTATCTCAATATACTTTTTAGGTCCTATGCTAACCACCGTTTAAATATTCGCCCGTATTGGATTTACACACTGTATTAAGTAAGTAAATATTATTTATGGCACCAATAATTATACAGTTTACATACATGTAAAACTGCAAAGAAATAAGTAGCAGTATTTTTTTATAATTTAAAATTATATTTTATTAAATAGTGCTGAGTGGTTAAGTAGGTGCGTGACTTTGTTAACGAATATCGCAGGATCCAATCCTTTTATTATTGAGAGAAGATCAATACATTTAAAAAGAAAACAACGTCTATAATTCAGATACCTAAATACGAGTAAGTAGTTCCCATTGTTCCCAACAACGAGCCTAGCCTCCTAAGGCCCAAGGTCCTACCCATAGTACTTATTAACTTTCTTAGTCAGACCCAGCTCCTACAACAATTGTGTAGTCATAGCGTACCACGGTCCTACCAGTAGGACTTAATAGAAAACCCATCATTTTGTTTTCAAATTTTGCGCTTATCGAAATTGGCGTGTACGAACTTCTAAAGGACTGTTTTGTTTTGTCTGTGAGCCCTTTAACAAGTTCGTAAAAAAAATCAAAGTGCTGTACAAGGTGCTGTATAAGTACAATAACATTAAAAAAGTATTTTAAGTACTTGGATCTGAATGAGTATAAAACAATAGTACTACTGGTAGGACTACGGGCCGTACTGACTACATACTTACTCAATTTTTCGTTGGGCCTTAGGAGTCGGTAAAAATGCTCTATAATGTATAATGTAAACTAGGTACTTATTATTATTATCATCAATACAGAGTCGACCTTGCAGTTTATCTTGAGCTTTGAAAGCTGCAGTATTGGCGGTTAGCAATTAGCATAAACAGTCAATTATCTCGTTTATTAAGGCATGTGTACAGTCACCAGCAATAATATGTTACGTAACGAAAGCCGCAAAAAAAAATCATTACACTACCTATCTTTACTGTAGCGCAATAAGAGCGCGTCACATATGTGTAAGGCCGCAAATATATGTAGTATATGTAGTATTGCTGGTGACTGTACTAGCTGGAGAAGTATTGTTGTTATTATTGGGAGCGATGATGAAATCTGTATACTCGTACTAACCCTTTGACTGCCAAAGACGTCCAAAAGAGAAATGACTAAGCTGAGCTGAGATCAATTTATTAATGAATTAAACATCGCGATACCTGTTGAGTTTTTAACGACTGACTGTGACTGCCTTTAGGTATAATTTCAAAAACCTAAACTAACCTATCTATAAGTACCATAATATCCAATATATAAATCCATCACAAGGTAATCCTTAAGTGAATCCTTATTATTTTTGATAATTTGTCTATTCCTAGCATGTAAGTGAATTGGTCGGAAACTGTAAGCTTGCATTGTGTTCAATAAATAAAATAAAAAATAACTTTTTCCGTTTTTTTTCTGTAAGTCACAAAATAAGGCTAAATTATCCCAATCGGTGGGAAATATCCTCATGTTGTTTCACACTAATTATGATAGTTATAGCACTAAAACTGCGCAAGCTGGAGCAAATCCTTAGCTCGGCAGGTAATGCAAAGCAATTAGCTATTAATGACTGCTTAACATTATCTGGCTGTTAGTGTGTGTGACACTAATAGGACTACAGTAGTGTTAGAAAAATCTAGATTGTACTGGTTAATTTAAAGTGCATTTTAGAATATAACAATTTGACGATCGGTCTGGCCTAGTTGGTAGTGTAGTGACCCCTATGAAGCCTATGGTCCTGGGTTGAAAACCCGGTAAAGGTATTTATTTTAGCACAAACAGTTTTTCGTGCTAAATCTTGGGTGTTTTCTAATAATTAAGTATTTATAATTTTTACATATTTATCGTTGTCTGAGTACCCACAAGACAAGCCTTCTACTTTGAGCTTATGGTTGGTCTTAGTCAATTTGTGAAAGAATGTCCTATAATATTTATTTATTCATAACAATTATACCGTAGATACCTCGTATTAGTAAAATATTTTAATATTATAACGTTAAATTTTAACACTATTTTATTACCACCAACACAAAAAGCGTGTAAAACATTATCGTGTTTTTATGTATTTTTTTCGGTCTGCGACACGACACTGTACCGTGATTCTCAAGCGGGTGGACTGATTTCCTGAAGTTTTAAAAATAAACTGGTATTTTTTCTTCTTCTAATAGCAAGTCCTTTCCGAAGATTATTAGCAGTTTAGGACGAGCAACAACGCTAACGCGTGCGACGGATTTTACCTACAATGGCAGAATGGCACCCGCGTGCGTCCACCCACCCGCGCCAGCTAGCGGACGCCCTAAAAGTTGTTTTTCCACCAAACCCAAATCAAACCTAAACTTCCAATCCAATTCCAAGGAACGGCGCTAAGTAAAATCGCTCGTTATCAAACTAATGCGCCCATATAATTACGTCGGGCATTAAGTATTCCAACGTATAATTACCTTACCCGTGACGCGCCTAATCCGCGGGTAATGGTGATAAATAGATCGGGATATCGCCAAGGAATATATTAGTGTAGTTAGATGAAAGTCGGTTTGAGGGATGAATTTTTAATTGAAACGAAGCAAAGTAGAAGTAGGTAGTAATAAAGGGTAGCACAAGTACTAGTCGTAGGTAAGTAGTAGCACAAGTACAAATATATAGTAGCTAGTAAGCTAGTAACTGTTAAAATTTAGAAAAAAAATGCCTATTCCTACTTATTCGGGTTATTTACCTTGTATGTCTGTATTACAAAGAACTGACCTTCGATATTTACAAAAGGAATACGTAAATTAGATCGGGATATCGCCTTGGAATACTCGTACCTATATTAGTTTATTTCGATAAATTGCGGTTTTATAGATGAATTATTACTTTCGTGAGACATATTTTAAACTGTTTATACGACAACGGTTTCACTCACATGAAGTTTTAGTCGCTATTGGCGACATGGCGCCAATAGCGACTAAAAATTCAAGTGAGTGAAACCCTTGTCGTATAGAGTTTTGAATTATTACTTAGTTAAAACAAAGCAAAGTATTTAGCATTAAGTAAGTATAGTAAAAGTTATACTGATGAATTTTAGTCATCCTTTAAACTTTTGTTTGCATTACAGTCTCTATCCTGTCTGTCTGTCTGTTCATGATGAGAATACTGTTTAGTACTTTTGATTTCTTAATAATTTAAGTCTCCTAATGACAAAAACAAAACTATAACCCTTTACTAAAGCTCACGGACCAGAAAATTATAAACGCGACCGTACATTATTTAATGTAATTATATCGTAGTATACATTATTTAGGTAATTATCTACCCATTACATCCGCCGTGATTAGCATAGCTCATTACGTCTGTTACGGACAGTTTTCCTTGTAAGTAATGTTGGAGTGTGTTAAAACATACAAACATGAGTTAACATTAGAATTTGACTAGCATCTATCATTATTATTATGTTAAGAATTTATTTAACCTCATAAGGAACACTATACAAAATTTTCCTACTTTTAATTAGAGCCTTGTTGTATAGTAAATTGAGACGAATTTTGTTTGTTTGAGAATGCAATGAAACGGTAAAATTTTTGGGTAATGAAATGTTCTAATTAGATTGAAACAAAATGTACATTGTAATACACACTGTGCCATCATACAAATTATAAATGTCCTTAGAAGGATTTGAACCCAGGACTATCGGCTTCATAGGCAGGGTCACTACCAACAAGGCCAAACATAAAATCGAAAAAATAAGTATGGTTTCAAACTTTTGCAATGGTTTAACCAATCCATACTTAATATTATAAATGCGAAAGTGTGTATGTCTGTCTGTTACCTCTTCACGCTTAAACCGCTGAACCAATTTAGTTGAAATTTGGCATAGAGATAGTTTGAGTCCCGGGGAAGGACATAGATAGGATACTTTTTATCCCAGAACTCACCCCTCAAGGGGGTGAAAAGAGGGGTGGAAAATTGTATGGGGAATCAATAACCGCTGAACCGATTTAGATGAAACTTGCTATGCGGATAGTTTGAGCTGTTGGGAAGGATATAGAATAGTTTTTATTCCCGAAATCATCCCTTAAGGTTGTAAAAAATGGGGTGGAAATTTATAGAGTGGACCAATTTGGGGATGAAAAGAAGGATGAATAAAAAGCAGATTTGTTTGAAAAGTAAGGTACCCAAATTACTTATGCCACGTAGACGAAGTCGCGGGCAAAAGCTAGTAAAGCAATAAGTTCACATCGAGTCGTGGCCTACAGTAGGTACACCTAATTACGTCCAGATAATGACTGAGACAAGACTGATCGGTATCAGCTTGGGTACTAAGCACTAAGCAGCTAGGTATAGCTAACTAATCTCAGGGCCATACTAAGTATACATACATATTAACTCACATTTATAGACGGGTCTAACGCGAACGCGCGTTAGACCCGTCTATATAAATGTGAGTTAATATGTGTTCAAAACGCGAAAGTTTTAAATATTATATTCCATACTAAGTAGCTTGGACCTTAAGGGTAAGTACCTACGTTTAGGTACACTAGGGATAACAGGGCCATACATTTATTGGCTGGGGCCTAGTGCATGTATATTAACTCGTTTGACAGTTGAAAAAATAATTAAAGAAATATGTTTTTACCGTAAAACAATTATGCACTACATCCTGTACAATGGACTTGACGATTTGGCACGTCATAGTACCTATTATGGCTATTATGTTTTATATGTTTCACAAACTACCTACACCCACCTACCTGCCATGGTGCCTACGTAAATTCTTGGGATTAGTTGACAAGCGGACCCCACGCTCCCATGAGCCGTGACTAAATGCCGGGATAATGCGAAGATGAAGAAGATGATGATGTGTCACAAACTATTTTAAAATTTACGGAGACACGTAAGGAAAAATTAAAAATGATTTATTTAGGTACTTATCAAAAATGCAGCTTATTACATAGTAATTTTAATTTTTAATTTAATTTAATTTTCTTTATTTAGAAACAAACAGTCTCTTATAGTAATACATTATTACAATGAAGGGTTATCAGACTTATAGACCTACAGTTTCCTTAAATAGAATATATATTAACCATATAACTTATATAAGTAGTACTAAACTAAATAGATTTCAAAGTTGAAATGAAATTGAAGTTACAATAATAACAAACTAAAAGTGCACTTAGAGTTAACTAATAACTATCTAATTAAAGCCCATTAATACACTTCAAGGTCAGTCGTTTGAAACTACTAAACTTTACATTGAAAATATCTAAATTTTGAAATTTATCATCATACATCCTGCATGCTCTTCTAATGAAACCGTTTCTCGCGTAAGAAGTTCGACTACGAGGAATATAAAAGAGGTTCTTCTTTCTACATGCTCGCTCACAACGACGAGGTACTCTAAAGGAAATAGATTTTAACAACTCAGGGGCGTCAATAATGTTGTTTATGACTTTACAAAGAATTATAACATCAGTTCGTTCGCGACGCAAGCTCAAGGGCGAAATATTATATCTTTTCATAGCGGTAGAGTAATCTATGTATATATTTCCAGTGCGATAATCAATTGCTTTTACAAACTTTTTTTGAACTTTCTCTATTCTATCGCTATGAATTTTATATAGCGGATTCCACACCGCACTAGCGAATTCTAACCGACTACGGACATAACTATTATATAGTATCTTATAAGTCGAAGGTCTCCTGAAATCCTTACCTACGCGCAATATGAATCCCAACTGCTTAAAAGATTTATTTAAGATATTGTCAATGTGGGGCACAAAGGTAAGCTTTGAGTCCATGATTACGCCGAGGTCACGGATCTGGTTGACACGGGTTAGCTCTTTATTGCAAAGATCATATTTGAAATTAATAGTTGTCCTTTTTCTACTAAAGCTGATAATAAAACATTTTTCTGGGTTTAAGAAAAGATTATTTGCATTACAAAAAGTCTGGAAATTATGTAAATCGTTTTGCAGTAAATTACAATCGTCTGGATTTCGTATAACTCTGAAAATTTTCGTGTCGTCGGCGTATAACAGCATGTTTGAATTCTTGATACATTCTGTGATATCGTTTATATACAGCACAAATAATAAAGGCCCCAAATGGGAACCCTGCGGAACACCAGAACTGATAGACCTATAATGAGAAATATGCCCTTTTACAGCTACAGCCTGCGAGCGATTTTCTACATAAGATTTTATCCAACGGTAAAGGTCCCCGTGTATACCAAAATGCCAAGTAATGGTCGTAATATTCATTTTAGAATTTCCGCTCCCTTTTTTTCGGATTTTGAGATCCAGCATGCCTCTCATACGTCCCGCGGATCTCTAAAACTCTGCCACTAATGACGGCCCTTCGCACGCTACTTACGGTTTGATGCAACGGTGCAATTACACTTAATTATTTAATTAAAACCATTTGTAATTAATAAATTTAGAAGGAAGTGACTCGAACGAGCGGGTAATTCCAGTGTTCAGATATTATGATTAATTACTGGCTTTACACGGTGTATATTTTGCAATGGATATTTTTACAATAATATTTTTTTTTTTTTTATAGAAAACATTGATTTTGAAGTCACTGGAAATGGAAATATATTGTCACGTGTCACGTCGCTCGAGTATAATGTATTTAGAGTCCGTCTAAGATAGCTTTAAATTAAGAAAATGTTTAAAAACAAAGAAAAATCTGGTTAAAATTTTCATAATGTTTATCGAATTTTACCTCGGAAGGAAACATTAGTAATCGTTTAAAAAACAAATTTCCAATTTCAAAAATGCTTCCTTTGTTGTCTTAACACCGATCGACCCGACCGACAAAATTAGCTTTTTAAAATTAATCTATTCTAACCCTTAACCATCTAATCATAGAAGCTATGTGAAGTGCATACAGTGGCGTGGGTGCAATGACAAATGTTGGTAGTAATTATGTGACAATGAGTGTAATTGCGGGTGTGTGTATGTGTGTGTAAGTTACTAATCAACGTTTGTTGTCAGGGGTGTTATTCTGGTAAGAATTATATGTCTTGCAATTATATTGAAAGTGTAAATGGTTTAACACATACAGTGCCAGCGCTTGCTACGCGCTACGAGCGTAGCCGATAACATGGGAAAAACCGTATGTAGCGAATAGCGACTACGGATAGAGCACCCGCCTGGCGGGTTGCTGGCAGTGAATGCGTTAAGTATAATGTGCTTTCTCGGTCGGCGATCGCATACGACCAAACGCGATGCGTTTCTTTTCATAAATGGGTCAAAATTTATTTTCGTTATCTGGTTTCTGACCACTACCTATTTAACGCTTTTATTTGTGTTTCTATCAAATAAGTTTAAAAAAGTCAAGTGATGTATGTCTTTCTAGCTGTAGATTCTATTTTACATGAGAAAAATATAAAACTACATACTTCATCTCATGCAAAAAGCTACATTCTGTCACATTGTTGGGGAGATTTTTTGAACCTTTTAGAAGATAAACTGGTACATTTTGCAATAAAAAAATATCTTTGTCTGTAAAGTCGGTTTATGGCTCCTCTACACGATGGGCCAACGCCGGCCACTCCAAGGGACGCATTTATGCGTTAGAGGGAGCAAGTGATATTGCTATCTCATTCTACCGCATGGCTGCGTCCCTTGGAGTGGCCGGCGTTGGCCCATCGTGTAGAGGAGCCATTACGGACGATCATTTTGCGTGATAACGCCATAATAAGAAAACATTGATGAAAAATTGCATACTTTTATACGTTACCATGGAGATCTGTCCACAACGTTACCATGTAGATTTGTCCACAACGTGACACTTTTTCGTGCATGCTACCGGTGTTCATCGATTTATAAGACGTTATCACCTCAAAATTACCTTAACAGGTAACTGCTTGATTGATATTAAATTAGCATTGGACTTACGTTTCTGAATGCGGCCCTAGGACGGGACTATGCAATAAAGCGTCGTGTTTAAGTGCCAAGTGCTGATTAGATCTTTTCGTCATTAGGCTATTCTCTTTCGGTATTGTAAATGTAGCTCTGACAGTTATAAAGTAGCCATTTTGCTATTTAACATGTGTATGTTGAAGCTTGTACGAGTTCAAGAATTCTACACTAGAGTTGGACCAAGCTTACTCTGCATGGTGCCATATCTTGCAGTGAATGAAAGTCAAATAACTATGAAAACATGATGTTTATAATGGCACTTGCATACTTTGTTACGTCGAATCCCGAAGAAATTTCTGAGAACACATCGACATCCGTTCATCGTCATTATTCAGTCATCATCATCATTCATTCGTTTGATGTTTCGACTGTACAGTCGCCATCGCCATCAGATCAGGTACATCGGAGCGGCCAAGTAGTTCAAAAATATCTAAACATGCACTTTCGTGTCTAGACTTCTAAATAGAGGCTTTGCTCAGATGTATGTGAACACATTGGCTGCTCCGATATATCTAATGGTAACTGAGCAGGCTAGTGAACCACATGCTGATTTAATACGTTTGTTTGTGGGCAATCTCCGGCGATTATCCTTCATTAGTTGTTGTGAACAAGATTAATTTCAAGTCAGAATCGCCATGACTCATATATTATACATGAGGTACCTAAGTACCTTAAATCTGAGACCTCAGAATGTAAGTAAGTAATTAACACTATATTTTAGGGAACAAGGATAGAAACCGTAACAGCATTAAAGTAACGTATTTGCGCGTTCGATTATTTTGTTGTTACTAAAATATTGACCAATAAAAATATAGGTTTTAAAACGCATAAACAATAAATTCGTCAATGTAAAATATGGTGGTGGCACCTGTCATCACACAGAGAACTGTCTTACTTTTCATACATGCAAATTTTCATGTATCAAAATTTTGGTACGATTCATTGACGGAAAGTTTGGTGCGACCGTGTTCCGTCGTAAGTTTATTGCGTAAATCCAATGATTCTACTACGTTTTTGATATGCTTATCAGACCGAATGGCTCTTACAAAAACATTGCAAATAAAGAACTTAGCTTCTAGAGTCCGTTTACGATAAGTCTGCACCATTGACAGACGTTACGTTGGAATTGGAATGCAACCTTAGCGTAGACGGACTTTATCCTCGTAAGGCCCACAATACAAAGTTTCCCAATTTTTAATTTGAAGTTTGAACCTTGTTGCATACTACATTAGGATGACTTTCGTTTGCTTTAGAAAACAATGGAACAAAAGAAATGCTACCTTATTCAGTTTTCGAAAGGTTCAAATTAGATTGAAACAGACTACATTGTAATGCACATTGGGCTTTACGAGTTTATAACCTGTAATCCACTCACCTGTTAATACTGTTAATCGCCGCATTCCCCTGGTTCTCCCGTTCACTCCTTTCCCTCGAACTGCTCGCGTATCTCTCAAAGTTCTCCCTCTCCTTATAATGCCGATCAGGCCTTGGGGACGACGATCGCCGTCCTTGCATCTGCTGGTTCATATTGTTCTGCTGCACAGTTTGAAGGAGATTATGATTAGGTTGAGGCTGCTGGAAGGCTTGGAGCAGCTCTTGGGCGCTTGAAGCTCCGTTGGACAAGAAATTTGGTAACCCAGGATTCAGTAGCGCGTTGCTCAATGTAGGGTTGAGCATGTTGGGTCTAGGTTGCTGAGGGTTGGAGTTGAGGAGCTGGTGCGGTTGAGCCATGGCTTGCAGGTTGGCTAGTGATGTTGAGACGACCTGCCCGTTGTTGAGCGCCAGGTTCACCATCTGGTCGTTGGAGTTGACGTGGTTGACTGGTATTGTGAGGATGGTTTGCGTGGCGATACCTAGACACAAAAGTTTTATGTTGAAACTATTAATAATTTTCGATCATCGTCTACAGTAAAATTTTGAAATGAAATATCTTTTACAATGAAAATGAATTCGCGATGACGCGGCTTTTTTAATACGGGTAAGAAGGTAACGGTAATGAACATTTTAGACAAAGAGCATATCGTAAACTCCAAGGGCATTGTACCAACTCCACAAGGCTAGATAGGTAAATATTTTCTGTGCTATATAGTAAGCTGCATAAGTATACACTCCACAAGAATTATAAAGGTATTTAACACACGGATTACGACCGTCGAGCAGCGTTGACACTGTCAATTTCATTGATGAAATGCGTTGCCTTCATTGTAGTATTATTATTTTTGGGGTAGTATTGGGCCTGGTTCGCCGCACTCGCTGACAAGAGGCAAAAACGACGACAAGGCGTCTCAGTGCCGTTTTCCGGAAATCTCTTTTGTCAGTCCTGTGGTGGGACTGTCGGTCTCGCATCGGTCTATTCAGCCACCAAAAAAGGCGTTTCTCCGGCGTTACACCATAAATCGTCTGGAATAGATGCAAAGGCCAATGATGATAAGTATTGGGCCTTTGAGTGCCGCATCGACCAAGCATTGATCTATTGTGATGGCCCTTAAAAGTTCATTACTATTGCCCGTTGCATCCAGAAAATTACTGATTCTTTGGGCCGTTGTGTTCTGTACCTCATAGGTTGCGTGCCGCCCTAACTAGGTAAGGTACTTCTTTTTGACATTATTGGTCCACAGGAACAGAGAATTATAGTATTGCGTTGGGAGTTTGCTTTGCGTTGCGTTTGGGTTACCTACGACCTACGAGACAGGCTGAGCCTAGTGTAGGAACCAGAGCAACCTGACATAATATATTTCTTAGCTGAGGTACCTAACACTTTGTCAATTGTACATAATTAGGATAATCTTTGCACCCCTGAAAATGTTTTTGTGTATTACCTACAATAATTTTTTGAAGTTTTGAAGTTGAACTTCTCCACTTACCCTGTGAGGTCGGTATTAGCAGCTGAGCTCCCTGTATGCCCTGCACCAGCTGCCCTGAAGCCAGGATGAGCTGCGGCATGGGCGACGGCATGGCTGGCGGCAGCATGTTGCTGTTGCCCACGGGGTTGGGGGATCCCATGCCTGACAATATACAAAACCGGTAAGTATAAACTAGGTAATCATCTATTAAAAGGGTTTTGGACAAAAATGTGATAGATAGGTGGATGGAAAAACAAGCGAGATTATACCACATGCGCGATTGTACAAATCTGTAAAGTCTTATTGCCAAACATTTCACACCTTCATAAACAATTTGCGTAGCAACAAAACTTCTAAATCAGCAGATCATAAAATGTTCGGGTGAAAATCGATCCAAGTCTCACTGTATCTTATATTGGCATTCTTTAGGCACTGGAAACTTACCATTGCGACGACAAAAGTATATTGATTGAAGTTTTTATTAACTTCCATAATACAGAAGTTCTATTCTGTCTAGCTCGTAAATTTAAGTGGTTGGCTCAATGTCATTAAACGCCGGTCATTGTATCGAACCCAGCTCATAAATTCAATTATCAATTTCTTTTCATCTTTGTACATCATCTTTAAAACTGACAGTTCTCATACACATCGGCCACGGCAATCAACAGCTTAATCAACCAACCCTCCACTTTCTACTTATGCAATTAAACAATAAAATAATATTGCACTTAGAAAAGACCACTCCGACCTAAAACTAATGGTAGAAGAGCAGGCCGCAAATTTTCTAACCGACTTGATACCACGATGAAATACGCAATGGTTTCCTATAAAAGTGATGCTAAGTCCGAATTCCATAGTCTGCCACGGCGTGGCCACGGCGGAACTTACCGAAAGCACGTAAAAGAAGGCCAGAAAGAAATTACACGATCGGCATCAGACCAAGACTAATTTACCGCGAACAAAATCTAAAACATCATCCGCATGCCGTACAAGCCCGTTAAAATCGACATTAACATAACGTATTCATTTAAACCATGACATTTCACATTTTGTAATAAATGCTCTTTCTTACAACGCATCAATTAAGCACCGAAAAAAAATGTATAATTAGGCCTATTAAGACAATAAAACTGTTAATGATCCCGCAACAGTAATATCCGTGAGTTCGTGAAAAAATATGTAATTATACTCATTATTTAAATAGCTTTTTTCGTCCATTACGGCATAGCTTTAATGGGGCTAGAGTGGAGCCGCTATCTTGAATTCATTAAATCGATTGGTTTCGGTAATTACCTGATTACCTTGCCACGTGATTTCCAAGTTTTTTAAGTCTAATGCGCGAACCATGTCTCTGGCTATCCCCCTAATTAGTGGCCCCCGAGTCTGGCCAGAGGGTATTTGAAATGCTAATGTGCCGAAAAAGTTAGTTCGGGTGTAAATAAGCGAAATCAATCAGTGTTTGGTGACTATTTAAATTCGTTTAATGTGGTTCACACCGTCGTAGTTTAATGTAAACTTGTTTATTGAGATCGAATGTGGTGGTTGATGATAAAAAAGTCATTGATATGGCGTTTGTTGCCGCGAAGAAAAGGTGATAGAGGTAACTTTGCTTTGAATGTGTTAGGTATAGGTACATTCTTTTCTCCGTGCTGTCTAAATATTCAGTGATCATATAATATTAGTAAAGTGAAGATACTTAACAAGTAAGTACGTTTAGTTAAGTAAAGTTAATCATTATGGGATGTAACTTAAAATAATAATTGCGTTGGCTAATGGAAACCTTGGGTATTTTAACAATAGCTTGCTGATGGTCAGGTCCAAAAATGAGTTGATGAAGAAATACAGCGTGAACATCAGCTTTAACATGTTTTCCGTCTGCAACTTCTGTAACTGCTGCATGAAGCTTTACAGGTGTAAGTATGACTCACCTGGCGCGCTGACGCTCAAGTTCAAAGGAGAGTTGATGACGGAGGACGGCATGGACGTCAGCCCCTGCAGGTTGGCAGCCAACTGCGACATCTGCTGCGACATCTGCTGCTGCAGCTGCTGGGACATCTGCTGCGGCATGTTCTGCTGCATGCTGGCCAGGTTCTGCAGGTTTTGAAACATGGACGCCACTGTGGGAGAAGAGAAAGTTCAGACGATGGAACTTCAAAAAACTTTAGGTAATGGCTTTTTTCTGAATCCTGTGGCTATCGTTTCTATGATAATATTATTATTTTAAAATTTAGGAAGCTAAGAGGATGTAAATCTGCGACAGGTTTGACTGGCTTAAAATCGT
This sequence comes from Cydia amplana, assembly GCF_948474715.1. Lineage (NCBI taxonomy): Eukaryota > Metazoa > Arthropoda > Insecta > Lepidoptera > Tortricidae > Cydia > Cydia amplana. Next base: position 4,043,612 of record NC_086080.1, on the reverse strand, counting down.
CTACCGTAAGTTACCTGCATTTAACATATTATTGGACGGGAAAAACACCATGTTTTACGCAAACTGACGCCATGAGCTGAAGCACCTCGTTTTGTATTTTGTTTGCCTTGTTCAATGGTAGACGACCGAGGACCGATGGTAGCTTCAAAGCGCTCCAATACTGGTACAGGATTGGTTGTGCACTGCGCTAATCTGTGAAGTGTCCAAACTTACTTTTCTGGTTGCAGCCATTTAGTTGGATGGATCGCTGCTCTGCTACTTGACCGCCTCCTGCCAGCTCTCGCGGTCAGACCTGCCCTACAGATAGACAAATAGCACTAGTATGGGCGATGCATTACGAACTCACTGGAGCCATTCAGCTGGATCGCTGCTCTGCTAATTGACCGCCTCTGGCCAGCTCTTGCGGTCAGACATGCCCTAAAGGTAAAGATAGACAAATCTTAGCACTAGTATGGGCGATGCATTACGAACTCACTGGAGCCATTCAGCTGGTGCGGGGTGCGGCGCGGGGAGGGAGTCCGCGGCTCTGCTAGCTGACGGGCCGCCTCCGGCGAGCTCGCGCCGCTCTCCCGGTCAGACTCCGCCTGCTGACAAAAGAAAATCGTGTTAAAATAGGGAATCTTAAGAGGGCAGTAGACGAAAATGGGGCTACGTTTGTATGAAGAAGCGTCACGTGACTTCATCCCCTTTCGTCTTAATGAATAAACCGAGACCTCTTGTGATTAAGTACTATTTTCCGGGGCTAGCAAGTATAAATTACGGAGTGCCACAAGGCTCCATTTTAGGTCCTGTGTTATTTATTATCTATAATAATGATCTAAAACTTGCACAACAGTCAAGAGTCAAACCGTTTTGGAAAACGGGTGTTGGTGTTCCTGTCGACAATAATTGTAGCATAGTTTAACTAAGGTGGTTGGTGTGATTTCTCGTAAAAACTATGACTTACTGCTTAACTGTAATCATGTAATCATCAGTGTAATCATGCTTATTCTATATTCCTATTTATACAAAATTCGCTAGTATAGTCGCAGTGAAAGTGTTTCTAGTAATATTTGGATAGATCATTCTTATTCCTTTTCTTTTTGATTGCTTTTGATTATAACCCGATTTTAAACTGGATTGTCAACTTCGTTATTTTAAAGACTTAATTCTTAATATACACAAGTAATAAGTATTATCACTATCCGCGCTAGAGTTTCAGCTAATAATAAAAATGGGCAAAAACAATGCACAAATCATTATAAAATCGATATCCATATAATTACACAACCCTTCCTTGACTTCAGCTCAAACTATTTTGAGTAATAAGCATTTTTAAATGAGCCTATGCAGGGAGTCACGACTTTGCGCCATTGTGTTTCGTGCTATTATGCCATGGCGCTTCCATGGAGGGTGCTAAGGGCAGTTCGCACCCCCATCTGCATTAGAGCTACCCTAATAAGGGTTTAGAAGCGTCTGTATGAACAATGAACGAATGTCGGTCTTCTTTTGAAAGTTTTAATTTTAATTGGTAATTATGTTGGGTTTTGGATCGATTTATATTGTGTTGAATTAAAATGAGTGCGCTTTGAATTGCGTTTTTATTTAGCGTATTTGCAACTTAAATAATTCTAAAATTAAATATTATATAAAGCCCTTCATGATACCAAAATTTTACTTATTTAAGAATTCTAAATAAATAATCCACGTTAAGCAAGTACGTATTGTAGTCTGACTGTATTAACTAGAAAAATTTTTTTACGATCTTAGGATGACTGAATTAAGTAAGGTACTTATATGAAGCGCTTAAACTGGTTTTTAATATTTTTGTTATATCTGATTATTATACTCGTATTATTAATACCTACTACATATATTGCACAGTAAATAAAATAAGTAAAATTCTTATTGTAAGTACAGCGAATAACGATATCCACTAGGTAACCTATAGCTTAATTATAATAAGGTGTTTTCATGTATTACTTATACAAAAAATATTTGATTATTGAATAATTATTATAAGATTACGGCATTTCTGGCTTCAATTTAACTCGGAAGTACCATAATAAAATACATAGATATATATAATACTCTTTATTGCACGCCTCAGTAAATGATACAGCTTAAGGAAAAACTATTGATTAAAAGTAGAGACAATTGACAACAAAAGCCGGCCTTATCGCTAAAGAGTGATCTCTTTCAGACAACCTGTGTGTAGCGGTAACACAAAAAATACGTATTTCGGTTCAGATGACTCAACTAGCGGGTTAACCGAATAAGTGTAAAAATGGGCGATATTTTATTTGAGAACCGGTTTTTGGTTAAGTTTTTAATTTATTTAAGGGTTCAATACCTAATTGCTATTAAAAGTAAGAGCTTTGCGGGTTAAAGTAAGTACGTAGTTAAATCTAATAAGAGTCATATTAGATCATTTCTTATTTGAAAATCATCAATATTTTTTGAAAATTTACAATTTTCTTTAAGTAATTAAAACCAATAAACATTATCGCTTTAAATATACTTTTATTAATATTGGCTTTGTTAAGGTTATTCCGGAAAAATTAAAAACTTTAAATAAAAATATTCTATTTAAGGTAGCCGCGTTAAGCGGTCTAGCTTGCAAGCGGTGAAAATCACAATAAAAATTAAATTATAGTTTAATTATATGACAAATAAAGTTATGAAATTACTAAATTTATAATTATATTTTTTATGTAGGTAATAATTTGTTGTATCATATTACGTAATAATATATTAAATATTATCGCGCAAAAATGAAATAATAACACTTTTTTAGTATCTAAATAATATTAATTAAAAAAAACATTAATTTTAAAACACTTAAATAATAACAAAATTAATTAAGTGTACTTACGAAAGACAATGTCATTCTCTCCTCCACGGCTATGTCTTGTTCACGCGAAAAACTAAACGCACTATTCGCATTCTTACAACATTAGACTTTTCACACAAACACGTCGAAAACTTTCTTGAAAGTTGTCTAAAGTTCGCGCCGCGACTAACACCGAACTAAACCGTGTTTATCGCGTTCAAAAAGTTGTATTGTTCGTCAAAACTTTTTTACGCTTTACATCAGCTGCATAGATACTGGGAAAAAGGCACGGGCACTATCGACAAAGCGTTCATTTTTTTTCTTTTTTTTATCTATCAGCCGGTACATACATCCGCGCTCCAAAGTTGTACGGAGTGGAATGGAAGCGCGTCATCAGTTTAAAAAATCAACCCCTTTATGTGGTGGCGGGAAAAAATGCGGCGTTGGGCGGTGGGTGGCCCCGCCGAATCCTTGCCAAGCGATCGCCAGCGGGACGACTTGTCACTTGCCGAATGAGCATAATAATAAGTTTTAATTTAGTTTTTAATTATAATTTCGACGCGATGGCCTATGATTTGGGGGGAAGGCGGGTTGGGAAAGAAATCGTGAGTTTAGAAACGGGTTTTATTATTTTTATTCGTCACAAATACTTCCATCACTACATAGTATAAAACAAAGTCGCTTCCCGCTGTCTGTCTGTCAGTCTGTCTGTATATGTCTACGCAAAGGATTTTGATGCGGTTTTTTTTATAGATAAACTTTCATCTTAAATCACTCTATGTATAATTTGTTAACCTGTGCGAAGCCGGGGCGGGTCGCTAGTTAGGTATAAAACACGTAAACATTTTAGATTACAATTACAGGTTTGTATTTTTTTCTCTTATAAAATCAATTTTAATATCGTCATAATCATTTTTTGTATTCTAGGATTGACGATTATACTGATATTGTATTAATATAATATTAATGTGTACTTACTGTTTCGATGTATTACATTTTTACTACGCAAAATTTTAATAGACAAAGCTGCAAGGCATTTTTTACCCGTATATCTATTCACGTCTAATTAACTAAAAGTTAGTTCGACACGTCTAAACGCGTGATCCGATTAGTGGGACCACATGGTCTAAGAAAACGTCAGTTTCAATAGTCCGATTAGTTAATCGGACTAAGCGAAAAAAAGTTCATGTGATCCGATTGGTAGGACAATGGCGGTAGGACCTGTAGGACCACGTGGCCAGAAGGAGAGAGGGACATTTTCTTTAGTAAGTCATATTCCAGTGTACACGTTTTTTTATGATATAGGAGGCAAACGAGCAGACAAATCGCCTGATTGTAAGCAAATACCATCGCGCATGGACACCTGAAACACCAGACCAGAGTGATTGGAAGTGTGTTGCCGGCCTTTAAGATAGGAGCACGCTATTTTCTTGAAGGTTGCTTTAAAGTTAATTATTTATTTATAAACAAAGCACCATATTAGTATCCTGTTTACTGCTAATTAATAAATAATTATCCATCTAATGACGCGGCCATGATTGACCATTTGTCCTGTTAATTAATGTAAGGCCGGTAATCCAACGGAATGTCCTGCGTAATCTAAATCAATGCCTAATCCATGTATCATAATCTATAGATCACTATCGAGGCTTACAAGAGCAAATGCTAAACTTATATAGTATTTTATACAATCGTGATATAATGGAGAGCTTTAAGAAAGAAAGCTTGATTACATCACTATTGTATACAATACTTTTTCTACGAATCAACAAAAAAAAATACTTAAAACTAGTAGAAGAATCATATATGTAGGTAAAAAAACCAAAAGTATACAGCTAAGATGCGCGAGCAGCCGCGATACATTCATACTCTTACGCGACCCGGCCCCCGCGCCCCGCGCCCCCGGCCGGTTGGTCAACGACACCTTCTCGTAACTCATGGTACTTGCTCCGCGCTTTCGATTGGTCAATTTCATTATAGTTGACTAAACTGTATCGAAATGAATATTATAGTTGACTAAACTGTATCGAAATGAATATTATAGTTGAGTTGGGGTCCCATAGTGAAAAAAGTATGCGATTTCACTTTGGTATACGAAGTCTTAATTTAAGCAATGCAGTCCACGAGTAGAAAAATTTATATTAATTCCCAAATACGAAGGTTCAACGGCCCTTTCGCTAAGTAGGTATGCTATTATTATTCACAACGACGAGACTTGTTTTAATCGCGTAAAATTAAGTTTTAAAATGACCTCCGACTGGCTAAAGTTGACATCAACATCTTCTAGACGAGCGAGTTATTCGAACTACCCGCACTTGGTCTTGTTTATAAACTAGTGGCCCACCCCGGCTTTGCACGGGTTAACAAATTATACGTAAACCTTCCTCTTGAATCACTCTATCTATTAAAAACAAACCACATAAAAATCAGTTGCGTAGTTTTCAAGATCTAAGCATACATACAGACAGACAGACAGCGGGAAGCGACTTTGTTTTATACTATGTAGTGATAGTGATAGTGGTAGTGACTAGAACGTTTTGCGCACTAGGGATGTCATCCGATCGACACACACAACACTCACGATTAAGTCCCATCGTTGTGAATAATAATGAGTAAAAATCGTGAAAGTTTAAATTAGTGTGGGTCTGCTACTTGTGTAAGAAGAGGAAAATAATCATACAGTATAGGACCTCGTTAAAAGGTTTCCGGATTACCGTCTGCAAATATTTTAATGGTTAAAAAATCGGTTCATTTGTAAATAAATTAAAGATTAATGTATGTATTAACATATTACCCTAATAAAAAAAAGGAAGTAAATTATCGACTCTATGTACAGTCGCCTTCAGATATATCGGAGTAGCCGAGATGCTCAAAATATCTGAACACGCAATTTAACGCCTTGACAATCGAGGCGTGTTCAAATATTTATGAGCACCTTCGCCGCTCCGATATATCTGATGGCGACTGTATACTTATTTACCTGTTTGGAAATGCCGATGATTGATGTTGCTGGCTGTCTGATTTTTTTTTTAATATTTCTAGTAGTTTAGTTGGCCAGTCATTATAAAAAGAATGTTTTGATTTTAATATTATTTATACAATATTTTTATGTATTATTTTAATATTACCCCAATACACACGACAATTACCTGTAGTTTATCGCTTTTCAAACTTAATACATATATGTAACACATGTATACCTCCACTTTTGCATTTGGCCATATTTGAACGAACGGTGCTTTTATTAATTTCGACTCTATTACTATGGGTAACAGGGTACATAATTTCTATGCTTGCACTTGTAACTTCGAAATAAGGCCCGTTTAGTTTTATTTTCTTTAGGTCCATGAAAGACAGGACGTTGTGGAGATCCTTAGGGGTGATATTTGTCCAATAGTAGTCATCTTTGTCACATTCTTCAATGGCAAATAATATGTATGAAAATTACTGGTTCCCCGAGTGATGTTCAATTATAAGGTTGTCAGTCGGACGATACTGAAATAAGTCTAATGCCAGTTATGCGTTAGGTACTAACAACCCACCAATGAGACAGTTTTGCTACGGAAACCTTAGACTTTAGACGAATAGCGTATCACTATCACTACATAGTATAAAACAAAGTCGCTTCCCGCTGTCTGTCTGTCTCTATGTACGCTTAGATCTTTAAAACTACGCAATAGATTTTGATGCGGTTTTTAATAGATAGAGTGATTTAAGAGGAAGGTTTATGTATAATTTGTTAACCCGTGCGAAGCCGGGGCGGGTCGCTAGTAACCAAATTTAATAAAGCTAATTTCTAGCACGAGCCTAATGAACACGGCGAAATTATCGTCAACAAGTAACACCGGGATAATCAGCAGTACACGAAAAAAAATCAGTAATTATTCAGATGAAGTTGGACGAGCGAAGGGGGTAGGGGGGCAAGGGCCGGCCAAAATAAAAACGGTGCGTAGGGGACACCCCACCCCTACAAATGTTATCTAACAGCGTTCATTTCGCGCGGCGTCGCTCGGCCTCGAATTAGCGGACGTCGAATTTTCAATTTCTACTCCATTTTTTTCCGGATAGTTGGTCCCAAAAATGTAACGTCTGACGTTCCGTCATTATCGGTTTGCGCGGTCATTATCGCACACATGTGTGGTATTGTGTGTGTGACTGTGTGTGTAGATTTTTACTCATTAATTTTAAAACGCTCCGGATTTTTTTCAGGGCGGGTGCGAGGGGGTATGCGGAGGGTGGGAATTGGCGATGGCCGGCGGGCGGGGTGTCACCGGGGGTTATTTAATAGATTGGTCCGCGGCCGAACGGAGCCGTCGATCTGCACTTGTACTCGCGTCATTAACGGGTTGAGAACCGATTTTAGATCGTGAAATAACAGCCTGTTACAGGAAAAGTTGGAGGGCTTATCCGGGCCCGGGCCTTAATTGCATTCAAATGCTTAAGTATTTTTATACGACAACTCATTCATTATTCGCGAACTTTAATTGTCTTTCGTCGCTGAGAGCAAACAATTAATGAGAGTTTAAAGAGTTGTTAAAAATTTGAATGATTTTTCTGAAAGGGTGCAGCGTTGTCACAACAATGCTTTAACCTGCCCAGTCGTGTGGGTTTGCTCGGCAGTATTTTTTGTACAATAAAAGTATTACATATATTGATATATACGAGTACGTACCTACATTAACACATTTAGGTACATCTCATCTTCATAATATCTTGACCCATATGAGCATCATTTATACCTAACTTGAAATTGACCTTGTGAAAGAGCCCTCGAGGCCTACTTACAGAATACATTTTTGAATTTGGAATTTTGAATGAGAAAAAATTTAAAATAGATATAATATAAATATAATTTACTGAAACGATTTAAGGTAAGTAATTGAAATGTAATTACCTAAGACATGCTTAGTTATTATTTTATTAATTAAAAAAAAAGTGTCATTTATTATCTTGCGTCTCAAAAGAATAGAAAACTTTTTGGTTGTCAGTATTTTATTTTCTATCGAAATTTATGTATGTATCGTCTAATAAACATAAGTAATTATAAGCCAGTAATGTCAGAACAAAACTCAAAACATACTTTTAAACATCACGTAAGAACATTATATGTGTAAAAATATGGGTGTACGTATATAACTTACTCAAAAATATGTCCCATTATTCTTAATTCGCTGACATAAGAGCTATGGGTCAAATTTTTGAGTATATTTTTACACTTGACTCTACAAATTTGTATTTAACTGTGTTATTAAATACAGATTCATCAAAAACAGGACAGAGCAAAGCTGCACTCTTTGCCGCTCAAGCACGGACAAGGTGTTCCGAAAAACTATCCCGAAATTCCCGTCCGGCCCGAAAACGTTGTCACAACAGCGCAGTGTCCACACATACGCATTTTAAAGAGTTTTTTTCTGCGGCCGTTCGGCAATGGGGTGGGGAGGGGGGCAAAATGTGAAAAATACTCGAAAAAAGGCGAAATTGTACCAGATATATAATTAAAGTCCGGCTACAGCAAGCGCGAATGTATAATGCAGAAGGACGCGCGTTGAGAGTACGGTCAGCATTGACAGGGTTGTTTTTTTTTGTTAGCATGTTTTGTGGTTTAAGTACTATTTTGTTATGTGTAAACTATTTAGGGTGTGAACTTAAAGCATTGATCCAAAACGGATGCGTTTGTTCTGACAGCAATGACAGTTTGGTGTACAGTGTAATTATTTTTTTCTGTTTGTATTTTTAACTTGAAGTAACATGTTATATAGGTTTCATTTTTTTAATATCGTACCGTAGTTAAGTATAACATATCCTTGTCCTCAAAACTGAATCCCTGCAGTTTCAGGTTCACGTCATAAAGACAAAGATTATGTTTCATCAATATCAAGTCCTATAATAAACAACCAATTGAACCATTTGTTTTATGACATCACTACATAGTATAAAACAAAGTCGCTTTCCGCTGTCTGTCTGTCTTTATGTATGATTAGATCTTTAAAACTACGCAACGGATTTTATTGCGGTTTTTTAGTGATTCAAGAGGAAGGTTTATGTACTTATAATTTGTTTACCCGTGCGAAGCCGGGGCAGGTCGCTAGTTATTATTATGTGCAAAATCTTTCTGCTTAACTTATAAAAATATATGACAACAAGCATGTGTGCCCTCTAAAGTTTTAAGCGCCCATTGACTAGGTACTATGATATTTTCCCAGCGGGTGGACAGTACGCTCGTTTAACACCAGCGCGGTTTTAAAAATACTTCAATTCGTCGACCGTACCGGGCGGGACGAAATGGACGAGAAAAATTAATTGAACTGATACATATTTGTATGTTTGTAGCGTGACAAATCACTTCGCGTTTAGTCGATCGAGTCTGAGAATAACCCCTCGTTAGGAACCCTGGGGAGTGGTTGGAGGTTGGAGTTATAGGTCTCGGGGTCTTATTCTAAAAAAATTAACGATGTATGCAATTGTTTTAGGAATTAAAAAAAAACATAATCCAAGACTAATGAGACTTTTTTTTTTAGTAATAGGAAGCAAACGAGCAGACGAGCCGCCTGATGGGAAGCAGTCATCGCCGCCCATGGACATAAACAACATCAGAGGAGCCACTTATATGCGTTGCTGACCTTTGAGAACCCTAAATACCTGCTTCTTGAAGAACCCCATGTCATAGCGCAAGGGAAACACATCGGAAGGTAGTTCATTCCACAACTTGCACGTTCTGGGCAAAAACGAGCGAGATTCCCGCTTGTTCTTGGTGTGCCACGCGTCGAGGAAGTGAGGATGATGATGAGTATTTACCTACATAAAGGTGACAGTCCATTTCTAACGACAGCTGCACTACTGTTCATTTTACTATGGAAATTGACAGTAACACCGACGCGTTCAGTACCAGTAGTGCAGCTGCGGTCAGAAATGGAATGTTACCCTTATGTGATGCTTATCGCTTCGTATGCCTCTGTAAAAAATTTGCTACTGAATACTGAATTAATAACCTTGAAAATGTGAATTATTACAGACAAAATTGTGTGGTACGGATACGGGACAAAGCATACGAAAGATTAACAGGTTTAGTTAATAATTGAAAACATTTTATTTAATCGATGAAACATAAAAAAGTATTTCAACCATTAAATATTTTGTTGTGACTTTAAATTTTTAAAAACATTTACAGTTAACTTTAATAATATAATGTCGCGTTATGTTATGTGGTTAAAATTTTACTTATTAAATAGACCGACTTGTGCGTCGCGCGCAAGCGGCGTGCGCGGTTTGCGATGTTAGTTTTTTTCTATATATATCTCTAATAGGTATATATGTACGCTACTTTGTATTGTATCTTGCTGTTTAAGCATGAATAGCGTGATGCAAACTAGAGCTTTCTTGTTTGCGTTTTTCAGACACAAAAAAAACCGTCTCAGTTTTCAAGAAAGAACACCCATGAAATTATTTTCAATTACCATTTCTAGTCTAGACATTATTACACTAATTAATATACGTCTGCCGGGTGTCAAATGTCTAACGAACTCGCCTCCGGCTCGCGTGGTAATTCAGCCTCCATTTAAATCTAGATTTCGTCTAAGACCTACTTTGAGACTAGTTAGTAGTGAATTGATAGTCTTTTTTGTTGATTTCAATTTGAGTCTAGTTAGTGCTAAAGACTTGACTAAATATCCGTGTATTAACAATAGAGGTTAGGTGCCGTCTTCGAAAAAAACCTTAATTTGACGAAATATTAATCTTATTACAAGGAGGTAAGGTATATTTTTGGTCAATTATATGCTGCTGGATATGAGCGGTCATAGCTTTCATAAGTTATCGATTTATCATTATCAAGAATCACTCAACTACCGATTTATGTAGTACTTTTTGTTTTACATGTCAGTCTAGTTAGGTTATGGTTTAGTCTCACATAGTTAGGCTATCATTTTTAACTGAGTGATGTGATGCATGGCATAATATATTTATATAATAGAAAAGTGTATTTCTTGCGCAGTATTTAGGTAGTGTTTGAACTGATGCAAGAGAAAGAATGGTGACGTTATAAAGTCATGTAACCAGTAATAATTAATACAACATTTATTTATTTAACTTTATTCCACGATAAAAATATATTATTAGGTATTGTTTAGTAATGTTCAGTGATTCCTGGGGCTTGTTTCTCAAAAGCTTGTAATTTGTAATACAAGTGGAAGTCCCTTTCTAACAAAAGCTGTCAAAATGCCAGATGTCAAATGTGACATCTGCTTGTACAAGTTACAAGCTTTTGAGAAACGGGCCCGTGATACCAACTTTTCGTTATACGTTAAATCTTACCGTTAAAGGTCACATTTGCTATCTGACAATTCCGTTTTGCCCAGTTGCCCACACATTAGATTATAGACCCACAATTGTATATTTATGTCACAGCTAGGGTTTGCACGACGGATCCGAAATGTATGGGAAAATCCGCGGATCCGGATCCAGATCCGGATAATTTCATACATTCCGGATCCGGATTGCAAACCCTAGTCACAGTGTGCACTGCGCTATAAGCTTCCCACCACGCACTTCGCACACAGCCAATTCTAAACAATCAGCGACGCAAAATTGAACTCATTACAAAACTTCCTCAAAACCACTCGTAGAAAATTACAAATGGCGTAATGTGATTGTCAAGCTACGACAGATGGTAGGGGCGATTAATTTAATATAAATTCAATAATAACACCCATTTATGGCTTAATTTCCTTTCAATTACTATTCATTTATCGCTCAGTGATGTGATTACGAGTACGATTGAGCGGCGCCATATTTATGTCTAATTCGCGAACAGAGTTTACCCTTATTTATTTGACTTCGTGTGGAAAGTCATTGCAAGATTTGTAATTGCATTGTTATCTACAGTTCTCTCGTCAAATAAATGTATTACCACCTATAGAAGTAGTTAGAAAGGCAAACTTTGATTTAGTTATTGCACTTTGTTGGCAATAAGTGCTACAATTTTGGTCATCATCAGCAGTTTCAGATTTACCCCATGATGCTTAAAGACAGCAAATAAGTAACAAATAAAATACCCTAATCAGTATGGATTGGATTGGAAGCGGTGGTGGCCGAGTGGATATGACGTCCGACTTTCAATCCGGAGGTCGCGGGTTCAAATCCTGGCTCGTACAAATGAGTTTTTCGGAACTTATGTACGAAATATCATTCGATATTTACCACTAGCTTTTCGGTGAAGGAAAACATCGTGAGGAAACCTGCATACATCTGCGAAGAAATTCAAAGGTGTATGTGAAGTCTCTCGCGCATGAGAGGAGGCCTGTGCCCAGCAGTGGGAAGTATATAGGCTCAAATTATTATTATTTTAATCAGTATGGATGACCCTATACTATTTGAAGAGTTTTCTCCATATTTCTAGTATGCCATCTTTAAAATTAAAATCAGACTTGATGACAATTGAACTGTCAAACAAAGAAATAATTTCAGTCTTATTCGAAATATCGGGGAACATACAAAAACAAACACTATGTATATAAAATCTCCCCCTGTTTTGAGTCGATGAAAAATTTAATAAAATAAAATAACTCTACGTTTGATAACATGTGGCGATTACATAATTATATCTCAATAAAACAAACGTATGTTGACTTAACATAACGACCGAGTAATTAAACTTAAAATATACGTTGATAGGCATATTTTTCAATTCCCAACTAATTTATTGCATATTATTATGTATTATTATTCCGTTTTACGACGATTCGTAATTGTATAGTACGGTACGATTAGTCAAGATTTACGTTAATGATTAGGTGCCCGACGCCGTTAGATTTCAACGTTCGTTATTTAAATGACGATTTTGATCTTAGTTTAATTATAGAGAAAATATACGAAGTTATGTTATTAGTTTGCAGAAATTAATCAAAATTAATTATTTTAAAACGTAACAAATATAAGAGCCTCGGTAGAGAGTACCATTTTGTACCATTTGGAGTTAAAACTCTAGGTCCATGGGGTCCCAGCGCGCATAAGTTGTTCGCAGAAATCGCGAAGCGTCTGGTTGACGTAACTGGTGACCGAAGAGCTGGCGGTTACCTCGCACAACGTATCAGCATTGCGATACAGCGAGGAAATGTCGCCAGCATCCTTGGTACAATGCCTCAAGGGCCTATTTTAGATTTAAGCTAGTTTTTAATTTATTTTAGTAACACAACTGTATATATCTTATTTGTAAATAAATGATTATATCAAAATTATTTACTAATGCAGGTTGATTTGAATAATCCTAGTCTGGAAGCTTTCTAATGATTAAATTAACGCACCTAACTCGTAAATGCAAAGTAGGCACTTAACAAAACTGTATTTTTTTACACAAGAAACGAAAAGCACTATTAACTATTACACGATTTCACAAAATATAAACCAGAAAATTATTTGAGTAAAACCACTCCGACATACATTACTTGTATTCTTTTCTTTGAGAAAAAAAATCCTACGATGTATAACAGTTTTTTCTGATAATAAGATTCTTTCGTGTGTTCCTATAAATCAATTAATAGTAAGTATATGGTACCTCTATAATAACAGTCCCTATGTAAGTAGATCATGAAGGAAATTAGAGTAACAGCCATATTCGAACTTTAAGATACGTCAAATATAAGATATATTATTGAAACGATATGGATCGGATATGTCACTGTCAAACAAAAGTGACGTTTCTTCAAACAAATGCGTCACATTTGACACTTGTCCAACACTGACATATCCAATCCATATCGTTTCAACATCTTATATTTGACGTATCTTAAAGTTCGAATATGGCTGTAAGACATTCATGTTTGTTAGAAAGAGACAAAATTTAACACAGTTTTATTAAATGTATTGATAAGTCTGTTAGCGTTACTCACTTAATCGACTTACGAGTAATCACATAGTTATCATGAATTTAATATTAGCTCCAAAATACAAAATAATTGAATTGAATTTGCCACTGAACGAAATTTCGCTGGTCTTGGATTCTGCATAATTATTCCAAATTAAACGATTTAACTATCCAATAATAATTTCCTATTCATAAAGTTTTCAAACAACAGATACTTTGAAATAACAGTGCAGTAAGGTGAGTTCGGGTAAGTTTCGGACCTTTTTAGGTGGGTTGAGTTGATGTTGGATTTTTTTTTTCAGCTCGTGGATAGGGTATGGACATGATTCAATTACAGAATTGATAATAATGAAATGTTCTATATAATAGAATTTTATTATCTTTCTAGACGTCATAATGAGCGTGTAATGAGTGTTTAAATATAGGAAACAAAATAAATTGACAGTATTCTTTTTTACCGTGGTGTAAGAACGGACGGGCCTATAAGTTCGGTCCTATTGCCGGTATCATAGAGTTTACTATTGCAAAATAACCGGTATTACCCACTGACAGGCGTGGCTCACTCCGCGATTTCGTCGCTTTGCTACAGGTAGCTAAAAGTACACCCGTTCGGCCCCAATTTTGGGGAAAGCCATAAGCCGCGCGTGGCGCTGTTGCCACCTAGCGGCCATATCTGTGCTGATCGTAACAGACGCGTTTTGTTAGAGAGTGAGTCTTCTGTACTTAGTACTATTATTCATTCTGTGCCACTGATTAATATATGGCCTAGGAGTAATTCGGGCTATCATATCCGACCCGATTTTTATTTTTTTGCATTTTTTCTGTCCGATCTTACACCATGCGCTCTATTTTCAAGAAATTATGGTTGCCAAACTTTAGATGTGGAGTCAATGAACCCGTGTAGGGTCAATGAACCACGTGGGTTCAATGACACCATAAGCGCGTTAGGTTGAAAAAAGGTGATGAAAGAGGATTTAAGGATAAAATAATATGAAAGTGGAGGAATGAATACGACCATTTTTAATCAGTCTGCGTTTTTATTATTTATAATGATGGAAACATATTTGTTTAAAAATATGAGATCAATTAAGTATGTGGCGTTACTTAGTTAAGTGTAGCGATCAATACAAGATGATTTGGGAGCTTTATTGTGGTTTAATATCTTCTATTAATCATATTTACCTAATACCTAATTTAATCAGATATAATGGTGACACGAATAAAGTTTGAGCATCCCTGAGAATTTAAGATCAGATGATTAGCATCCGATCTTTTACCACTTCGGATAAGACCGGATCTCGGCCTACAGGCATCGTATCAAAATTCCAAATATACAGATTTGTCACAAACTTAATAAAAATAACATGCAATCTGTAAAAGAAACAAATAACGCTTCAACTTGCCAGTTATTCAAGAAAAACTGGCGAAGGGTAATTCCGGACACAAAAAATATCTCATTTTTTTGAAGTTTGCACTTAACCGTATATATCTTGCGACTTGTTAGTCGGAGCGACCTGCGAGTGCGTCCTAAACAGGGGTGCGGGACAAAACAGCGCATTGCATCACCTTGCCAGCATTAAAAAAAGCGGCCAAGTGCGAGTCGGACTCGCCCATGAAGGGTTCCGTATTTAGGGGATTTATGACGTATTAAAAAAAAACTACTTACTAGATCTCGTTCAAACCAATTTTCGGTGGAAGTTTGCATGGTAATGTACATCATATATTTTTTTTTACTTTTATCATTCTCTTATTTTAGAAGTTACAGGGGGGGGGGGACACATATTTTACCACTTTGGAAGTGTCTCTCGCGCAAACTATTCAGTTCCGAAAAAAATGATATTAGAAACCTCAACATCATTTTTGAAGACCTATCCATAGATACCCCACACGTATGGGTTTGATGAAAAAAAAATTAGTTTCAGTTCTAAGTATGGGAAACCCCCAAAATTTATTGTTTTTTTTTTTCTATTTTTGTGTGAAAATCTTAATGCGGTTCACAGAATACATCTACTTACCAAGTTTCAACAGTAAGTATAGTTCTTATAGTTTCGAAAAAAAGTTGCTGTGACATACGGACGGACAGACAGACAGACATGACGAATCCATAAGGGTTCCGTTTTTTGCCATTTGGCTACGGAACCCTAAAAAGCCCCGCAACAGGCAGAAATTTGAATCATACGATCTTACCCGGTGTCCGATCTTAGTCGAACTCACCTTATTCAATGAGAATCAGAGTGTCTATTCTTGCAGCTTTAAATTAAAATTAAATAAGACTTAGATTATCTTTTAAGCGATAAGATATATGGCCTGTAGTTTACATCTTTTCTCAATTTGTTGTATTCTCCGTATTGTTACATTTTTGAAGTGTGTAATAAAATAATGAGTATGTGCTCGTAAAACTTGTAGATTTATACTGAAGAAGAAGAGATCAAAAATTAATGGACACTACGTGCTATATATTACATGTATCCTTTATGTAATCATTTCACATTACCACTACATCATTGGCCATTCACTTTGACCGAATGATATACTAAGCCGATTCCCTCATTCACTATATTAATACCGACATGCAAGAACAGAATTTCGACCTCATTAAACTCTAGTAATACTCGAGAAAATTCGTTAATTGCGTTCAATTCAAATTCAACAAAGCGTTCGATATTTGAAATTGGAACGATTATGAACGTACAATCGATGGTAAGTGCCCACGCGCCTTAAAGGGGTGCTATTGTGACGTCACTTTGCCCCCTGCTCGTGTGATGTAAATGTGTTAATACTATTGTTATTACAATATGTACTTGATGACAACTGTTGGCTGTTTAGTGTTGGGCGTCTGCATTTTTTATAGAGTCTGTGCGGAAAGAGAAGAGTCGTGAAATACATGGGACCCAATACATTCTACGACTCTTCTCTTTCCGCACAGACTCTAATAGCTTTTTTTCAAGACGGATAAGGAGACATTATTGGGTACTATAGTTTGTCAAAGAACTGTCTCATTTCAAACTTAGATAGAGAGAATCATACTATCTTTGTCTTACACTAGTACTAGCACCCAGAAGAAAAGGACGTGTAGTTTTTTTTTGTTCTTATTTACTGACAATTTGGTTTGACCAACTATACTTTCCTTACCAGTATCTAACTTCCCATCAGCGGTTAAAAAAAGACTCGCACTTTGTTAATGCGAGATAAGTTATTGCTGTTGTAGGTATGACGTACGTAGCAGCATTATGCCGCGATTATAAGGAAATTGACAGTGACAGCGCTCGTATCAAGGCCGCAGCAGCAATGCCGCAACGCAGGGGTCGGAAACCGGTATTTGCTCCATACAAAAATACCGGTATTAATACGTTCTTTTTCGTTCTCTGGTTTATTATTTCATCTTTAATGGGACAATCTAATAATACAAAGTTGTTACCTAAATAAATGATTCAGTCCTACGTAAAGAGTATAAAATAATTCAAAATATTGGGCTATTTCAGGGTTTAAAAAAAATACCGGTTCCGAGCCCTGCCATTAGGTATATAGAATACCTATACTATATACGTAGCGTTGACGCGGGCGGTATGACGCGGTGTCTGTGTAGGTAGTCTGTGATGTCACTTCTACTTCCAAACTTGCGCATGAGTTACCAAAAGCGTAACCAATAAATTGCTCTCTCAATTTTAATTCGTTTTTACCGTTTCTATAATAGAGCCCAGAGCTAAGGTTTCGTATTGAAATTATAAGACAAAGAGTTTCCAGTTGCGATACTTTGGAATGCCTACAGTAAATTAAAGAGTTTTAATTACTTTTATGAGGTTTCGTAATTAGATGCAACCTTATAATGTTTTATGATAACTTTTGAAAGCATTGAAAAGCCTGTTTTCTTTTGTTTTCGTTGTAAAAAAAATAAATAAAACGTGACTTATTTGTTAAAACTGTTGGTATTGTGAATAGCTTGATATCAGAATTCGACATTGCAAAACGAAAATCCAAGATTCACGTACTCGTAATCAGCAAAATAAGATGCTAAATCATCTGCAAACGATCGTGAATAACAAAAAAATATTTTGTGCTTAGGTCATTTTGAATTCCTCAGCTACCTAACTATTGAATGACACAGCTATCATAGACAGCGCTTTAGTTTTATCTTTAGTTCCAAATATGGCCTAGTGGCGCTAGTAGTCCGATGGTGAACGTTGCCATAGAGAAATAAGTAAGACAAGAGTGCTCACTCCATACATCAGTTCAGACTATTAATTTCAGTCTAGCATCTAGCATCGAGTAGCGGAACTATCAGTACTGCTACTTGTCAAGTAGATGTAGCACCGACCGGAAAGTCTTATCTTAAAAGCATAAGACTTTCCGGTCGGTGCTACATCTATTGTCAAGTAGCAGTACTGATAGTTCCGCTACTCGATGCTAGATGCTAATAGTCTTTTTGGAACTAAAACTGATGTATGGAGTGAGCACTCTATGTATTTTTTTCTCTATGACGTTGCGAACGAACGTCGTATGCGTTTACTTGCTGATTGATTTTAGATATATTACTTGGTAGATATACTTGGTCAACCAGATCTTGACAGTAGAAAAAGGCGGCAAATTTGAAAAATGTAGGCGCGAAGGGATATCGTCCCATAGAAAATTTGAATTTCGCGCCTTTTTTTACTGACAAGATTTGGTTGACCAGCTATATTACTGTCGTTTCTCCATTTCGTTAATTGGTTATAAGCCCAGCATGCTTCTACTGCGCTTAAATATAAATATTTCTGCTGTAGACTGTACCTCTACTAACTGAGCTACCGAGACTTACCCGTTGACAGCGAATATTTCCACCATATCCCTCATATGCTGGAGCGCCTAGCGAAATAAATAAAATATGAGACGTTATCTATGAAAAGGGACCTTATTGTCTATGGCGCTTATGCCATTTATTAACGAGGCTCCGATATAAATACAATGTCGTAAGACGCTGTGCGGCGTAAGCGCCATCGTCAATAAGGTTCCTTTTCATAGATAATGCCTCATATTGCCAGTTTTATGATTAGTTTATCAGCAAGAACTCGCTTTCGATTATCTTGCAAGTCTTAATGGATTTTGAAAAATTACTTAATTAATATTATTTTTTCACTTCATTTGTTCATGATGAATGGTTATATGGTAAAATGTAAATTATGAAGATAGCATTAATGAAAACGAGTTGCAAAAACCTGCATAGAGTTATCACGCAAGGAAATTTGAGAGCTCAAAATAGTATGGTTTTGTATATATTTAAGTTAAGTACCAAGTGTGTTTGACCTCCGATTCTTTGAAATAATAAATTTTAGTTCAATTATGATAATTGTTATTTAACTGGCTAGGGATTTATGTACTAACAGTAACACACGTGGATTAGTAAACTTTCTTCCCATTGCCATTAATATTGTTTTCGGTACTTAAAACAGATTTTTTTGCTACTTAATACATAGTTAAGAGGGGATTAATACAACATTTTAGTTGTTGTATTGAATTCCACGGCAAATGCCATGAAAAATTCACACGGAAATTATACTATATTTGGAAGGGCAGACTCCGACTCCGACTTTAAATTTTATATTGTAAACCTGCATACCACAAAAATACAGTGTGTAAATCCAAGGCAATAAATTAAACCAGATATAAATTTACCCGTCTAATCATTAATTAAGAAGTTTCTTTAAGTTACACTTAATTATGACACCGACATAAAAAAAACCAAGCCAATTTACATTTCAATTTGGGTCAAATTTAACATTTACTGAATATAAATAATAGGTACATCGTAATCATTTTTTTAATAGTTTGTAAACAATTGATTTTAATATGATTTATATGCGTGGTGTGACAGTATAGTGCTCTAAACATTTACTAAATCCCTGTACAGAAACTGGATACTCCCAAATCCAAACTAGCCCAAACAGAAAAGCCAAACTGAACCTGAAACCCCTTTTACCCCCTTTTCGTTCTTAAAAAAACACATTTTAAAACAAACAGGGTACATCTGTTCAATCGCCGCGCCGCAGTAGTTTTTCAAATATGCAATTTACTGATTTAAAAAAAAGAATCTCCCCCCACGGGTGGGGTGGAGACGGGTGTAAAAAAGAAACGAAACTACGAAAAAATAGGCCCGCGTATGGTAAACAGAATCGACTGACCCCCCCCCCCCTTAATTTGTTAGGTTATTTTAGTGAGACGTTTATAATTTTTTTTTTACTCGTTTGAGGATTTTACTGTCAAATTGTGAGTTTGTGGAATTGAATGTGTTAGTTATAACTTTAAGGATATTCAAAATATTTGAAAGTTTAAAATTTTATTCAAGTTATTATTTAACTCTCTTTGATAACTGATTAGGGGCCTAGCCAAGATAACAAAATGATAAAAAAGTCACCTGACGATTTTCATAAATTAAGTTTCGATTGGCATTTTACGATTGGCATATTGGCTAGGCCATTTTATCTGTCTTACAGTAAATTAATAATTATATTTTTGGATTTTCTAATTTCATGTTGTTTTACCATCACAGATTAAGAATATGTACTATAACTTAACATGTCTTTTCTATTCCAGCAAATAAGAACATTCGTAAAGTACGCGACAAGCATCGTCATTCCACGCTGACGAAATAATTTAAATCAACAGATTAGAATAATTTAATAGAAACTGAAATATCTACAAAACACAATTTCTACAAATGGCGACCGCTTTTCAAATAAAGTGGCGTGTGTTACTCATTTGACTCAAAAACGCGTCAATACGCCACCCCACTGAAAACTAAAAGCCACCACGTAATTAGAGCTTCATTACCGTACACAGATCGCACGCCCACTAGATAGAGTAAATAAGAAAACTAGGCGTCACCAGGACTGTTTACATAATACATACCTATATTCTACACAAAATGAGAGAAGCCCGTCTGCATTACTATGGCTATGTTATGAGACCAAAGATGACCACATCACTAAAAGAGTACTTGTCATAGAAAACGATAAACGAGGCCCTGGACGACGATCAGCAACCTGGACACAGACTATTGAAAACGACCTAAAAGCTATTAAATTGTACATAAACGGGACTTAATCGCGTATCTAAGTTTTAAGATTTACCTCCGACGTTTCGAGGACGGCGTTGTCCCCGTGGTCTCGGAGAAGACTGGCTTAAGTTGACATCAGCATCTTCTAACCGCGCGAGTTTTTCGAACTACCTGCACTTGGTCTAGTTTATCCGCTTGAACGTTTTGCGCACTAGGGATGTCACTCTGTCGACACACAACACTAACGATATTCGATTTATCGACTGTCGATATTCGTTTACGCTTACATTTACTAATGACTGGATTCCATGTGGATGAGATCTTGAAACCCTCGTCCCGATTGAAATTACTATGTTTTTTTGATTTCAATGGCTTCCCGTACTTTCCTGCTGTAGAAATGACGATCCGTGGATAGGATTTTAGGGTTATGCAGCTCAATCCAGTGGTTTGATCCTGACTCCAGTAAATGCTCAGACACGGCAGACTTGTTCACCTGACGATTTTTGACAGCTGCAATATGTTCCTTAACTCTTTCTGCTATTGTGCGCTTTGTTTCTCCGATATAGGAACTACCACAACTGCAATCAAATTTGTAAACGCCAGGCGACTGATACGGAATAACGTCCTTCGGTGACCTTAGGCTCCCTGCGACTTTGAATAAAGGAGTGTACACCGTCTTTATAGAGTACTTTCCAAGTACCGAGCCAACTTTATCGGTTACCCCTTTTACATACGGCAAAAATGCCGGTTGTCTGGAGACATCAGGACGTTTTCCTCTTGGCTTCCGTCTGGTTTGCCACTTTTTTACCTTGTACCCGTTCCTCCTTGGTACCTCCTGAATATGCGACATCTCGTTCTTTAAATATTCAGGGTCACACAGATTTTGTGCTCTGTTCACTAGCGAGCGAACAACTGATTGTGGTGAGAAAGGGCGTTCAAATACCTGTCAGTGTGTTCGAAAAACCCGCGCGGTTAGAAGATGCTGATGTCAACTTAAGCCAGTCTTCTCCGAGACTACGGGGACAACGCCGTCCTCGAAACTTCGGAGGTAAATCTTAAAACTTAGATATGCGATTAAGTCCCGTTGTACAATTTAATAATGTGTAAAAATCGTGAAAGTTTAAATCACTGACCTATAAATGCAGTACCGGAGACTGCCCACAACCGTGCGATGTGGCGCAGAAATACTAGGAGGGCTGACCCCAAGATTTTTTTTTTATATAAGGCAGGACCAAGAAGAAGATTGAGTCTACGCGTTTATGATATTTTTTTTAACTTAAAGTATTTTAAGTTTAAAAAATCTCAATCTGCTGTTTGGCACGTGAGATGCGATAATAGAAAGTCAAATCTCTAAATAGTAATGTAAGTTCAAAATATTCAAATATCAATCAAATACAAGTACTTATGAAGTTTAGTAGCTGTTGTACGATATAGAATAATTATAACTGATTCACGTGATTCGCGACGTAAAACTTAAGAAATGTAAAGAACCGAAGAGTGACGACTGCCTTCCTAATTATACCTTACAATGCGGAATCTATTGCAGGTACTCCATGTTACGACATCAGCCACATTAAAACCACGGGGTTATTACCTA
This sequence comes from Cydia amplana, assembly GCF_948474715.1. Taxonomy (NCBI): domain Eukaryota; kingdom Metazoa; phylum Arthropoda; class Insecta; order Lepidoptera; family Tortricidae; genus Cydia; species Cydia amplana. The sequence goes on along the minus strand of NC_086080.1, from coordinate 4,021,315 downwards.
CCATTACTAAAAATTAAGTTTTTTTTGATTAGCGCTAATCAACACTACAGTCGTCTACCAAAACATAGAATTTATTCCAACCTAATTGTCTTATAGGTGTGACAGCCATTATTTTAATTGCACACAACTTTAATTATGCGTTCCGTTTCTTTGTTAATGCTACTGTATAATGTAATGTCGTTTTTTTTAATTCGTGGTTTGGTAGGAATTGCTTGGTTATTATGAATGGTCGATATTTACGTTTAGAAATTGTAATTGTTTTAATAGTCGCTTTGTAAGAATTCAGCGAGCCTGTAAGTAACTTGCATATTTCTTTTTTCTTTACGAACACAGGTGTTGGAAATTATAGTTGCCCGCGGGTTGAAAGGAGCCGCAACTGTCATAATACATTATGAATGCTATTTTGTCGTTAGTAGGTACATACTAGTTTCATTGATGTTACCGATGTAATGTGCCTTTTTCTCTGTAGGTATTCCTACAGTAATTTTACTTGATGAGGGTTAGGCTTACCTACTTTCAAAATTACATGCTTTTATAAGTGTGAATGGGTTCGAATTTTGCGTCCATGTTCCCTAGAATCATAGACACAACTGCGTATTAAAAAAAAATGTTGGGCCATCTTTAGGCGCAAGTACCTTAGGTTTTTTTTTAAAGCTTGTATATGATCTCCCTACCATATTGATATAAATTGGAGTCAAGAAAAAACTTTGTCACATCTTAATTCACTCTTTTGTTTTGATTGTTTAGCGTTCATAGTTCGAGTGTGAAACGGATACCTAATTTTACCTGAGTCAAAAACTTTACTTCTCAGTCTGGTTACCTGTAACAAAAAAACACAAAATTAACATAATTATACCACTTCAAATATGATAAAAAATACGTAAAACCAAAAATAATTAGTATTCCAAGATGTGTGTATATTAAATATTGTATAGAAATAATCACGTGACTTTTCGTTTGCATTTCTCATCCTGATACATTTTTATTTTACTTTTCAATTGTACTGTCAATCGATCGAATATGGAAGAGCGATAATGATTATCACAGAAAGGATATATCTTAAATTTGGGAAATAATGTACGCAGGGACGCGTAAATAACCGTGTCGGAAAACGGCTGAATCACGCCATCTATCGCATAAGATACTAATGATTTCGTCAAATGATTCGTTGATCATGTCGGTCGATAACATTTTGACACATCATCTATGTCCCACGACGCACAAAAATGGCCTGCTTATCATGACATAAGACATTAAAAGATGTTAAAATACTTAAAACATCATTTACGACAACAACAACAACATTTTACATCATATACGAGCTGCAAAGTACTATACAATGCAGCATTAAAGTGCCGGGCTCATTTACTCTGTTTACTTTTTTAGCTAATTTAACGCAGCCAACGCCTAATGGACATAAGTAATAACGCCGTGCTCATTAACCGCTAATTGCCAGAGTGTATCAACTCTTTCACGGTAGCTCATTAGGTTTATGTTACAAGTTTTGTTATAGTTTTGATGTTAATTATACAGTAATGCAATTTGTACATTAGCAAAGAGCATCAGCATCTTCATCTTCCTTGCGTTGTCTCGGCATTTTGCCTCTCATGGGAGCCTGGGGTCCGCTTGACAACTAGTCCCAGTAATTGGCGTGGGCACTAGTTTTTACGAAATCGACTGCCATCTGACCTTCCATCTCAGAGGGTAAACTAAATCCTTAATATCCTTAATTTTTCTCGCGTACAATTTTCTACCTTCCATTTCTTAAATTTGTTATCGAAAATAAGATCGATGTACTCGTTCATCGTTCAACATCGTTCGCAGGTGTATGGTTATCTGTTATCTTCATAGTACAGATGGTCAAGCAGATCTTGTCGTAGAAAAAGGCGGCAAATTTGAAAAATGTAGGCGCGAAGGGATATCGTCCCATAGAAAATTTGAAAATCGCGCCTTTTTCTACTGACAAGATTTGCTTGACTATCTTTAGTTACCTACCTTGACGTATCGAAGAGCTGTAAATGGACTCGCGTCCGAGCATCTTTCGCGGGCGTATGGTTTTCTTTACAATACCTCGCCGGTCATATTTCACGTCGGAAACGAATAAAAATCCTTATAAATTGTACTTATCGCGTTATCGTGTAGCCAACTATAAACAATACACGTAAGTGGCACCCTCAATTATTCCGCCATTAGCTCGAAAGAGGCTATTTGGTTTATTAAAAACGTAACGAGCAAGCCGCCATTGAATTATGTATAACTATCGCACTGCCTAAGAAATCAGTCAAGTGTAAGCCGTATTTGTTTAGGTTTTTGTTGGTTTTACTTGTATTCGCTATTATAATCCCTAATTTAATATTAATATGCGAAAGTAACTCTGTCTACCTGCCAAATATATCAAGGTCCAAACAGAAATTCTTATTATAAATTCTCTACAGGATTTCAAATTAAATTCGCCCTAACTTGTACATTTTTGGGAAGTTTTTGAGATCATTTTTAGGGTTCCGTACCCAAAGGGTAAAAACGGGACCCTATTACTAAGACTCCGCTGTCCGTCCGTCCGTCCGTGCGTCCGTCCGTCTGTCACCAGGCTGTATCTCACGAACCGTGATAGCTAGACAGTTGACATTTTCACAGATGATGTATTTTTGTTGCCGCTATAACAACAAATACTAAAAACAGAATAAAATAAAGATTTAAGTGGGGCTCCCATACAACAAACGTGATTTTTGACCGAAGTTAAGCAACGTCGGGCGGGGTCAGTACTTGGATGGGTGACCGTTTTTTTTCTTTTTTTTTTTCTTGTTTTGCTCTATTTTTTGTTGATGGTGCGGAACCCTCCGTGCGCGAGTCTGACTCGCACTTGGCCGGTTTTTAGAATACATTTTCAGAGTCCTAGTTAGAGATCATTTAAAGACGAAAAAATCTTCCATAGCCAACTTTTGAGAACTTTTAATGTTCCTTTCTGCAGAGATATGACCATTGAAATTAGTCATCAACTAATTTACAAGTAGGTAGCTAAAGCTAACCAGTAAAATTAAGTACCTAAGGGAAACTTATGTGTGAGTTCATTCATGAACATATTCCTTGTCCTCAAACATTATCAGAGCGTGCAAATTCTAATATCTAAATACGTTTCTTGCAAATACATAATCAGCTTACCAAACTACAAAAGTCGAAGTTACCGAAACACGAACACCCCATAACTCGGTTATTTCATTACGTACTTGCATCGTAATAGTGTCTGAGTAGACCGGACCGAGCCATTAAGGAGGGGAAATTAGTGCATTATTGACTGATTTCCCTCCAACTAGCTCGGATAGGCAGTTCGTGTCGGGTGTTCCATTTAAAACACCTGCTAGTGATGTTAGGATTATCGAATATCGATGTTTTTGTCGCTGAGCAGGTATAATAGCCACTGACACTATGATCTTACAAAATATAAGGTCTTTAAGAAACGTAAATGAGAATACTGCCCTGCTAAGCCGAAAAGCGCTATCTCAAAAGAAAATTCATTGCTAACTTATACTTTAGTTTCTCTAGCTGAGAATTCCATTTTCAAAATCATTTGTTTTTGAGATAGCGCTACTTGGCTTAGGAGGGCAGAATATACATGTGCGAAAAAGCCGCAACGGAGAATGCAAGAATGCCACTCACATACTAGGCTATTTAATGTATTAGAAAATATGGAATATCTCGTAAACTCTTTTACTCCATTTAGGCACCGAAATATGTATGTATTTGGGATACCTTGAGGTCGATTCTAATTTAACAATTTTTTATGTTTTTGTAATGGTTTTGATACTACCTTGGCTATTGTCTAGGCGATTGGCGCGTATCTCACGCTGCGTCACGCACGACGTTCACTTCATTTTGCACTGCGTTTTATGATATGCCTAGATTGCCTAGGAATACCTATCACACCCTATTTATTTGATATGCCTAAATATCGCCAGGCAAATCGTCAAACGTTGCTGTTTTAATGTTATGGCTGGTAGTCGCTAGTCAGATAATGAAATAGCGGCGTTTCATGATATGCCTAGGAAAATCTCGAAATGCCCGATTTTACGATCTGCCGCTGACACATACATAAATTAGCGTAGCGATCTTCAAGGTCATGTCAAAACCCGTTCAAACCCATTACAAATTGATATATCTGAATCGGGCTTCTTGTAATAATATTTTATACAATCGTGATATAATGGAGAGCTTTTCAGTCGAGTACCGTGTTTAGGCAACGAGGCTTGCTGAGTTGCCTAAGTAAGGTACGAGATCGAAATGAATATTATAGTTCAGTTGGGGCATAGAGCAAAAATACACAGATTGCTCACTCCATACATCAGTTTTAGTACCAAAAAGACTATTATTAATACTGAAATTAATAGTCTAACTGTTATATGGAGTGAGCAATCTTTGTCTTATTATATTTCTCTAAGGTTGGGGTCCCATAGTGAAAAAAGTATGCGATTTCACTTTGGTATACGAAGTCTTAATTCAAGCATTGCAATCGGCGAGTAGAAAAATTAAATTTTATTCTTTTGTCGATTGTAATAAAACTTATGAAACCTTGGTAAAGTTACAGCTCTAGCAAAACGTCTATTTACACCATTAGCTTAGTACTGGCTGTTTTCAACTTGCCGATTATGCTTTATTCATGCTAATGTTAACTTATTATTGACAGTTAATTGCTGGATTAACGTATACTTTAAGTTATAAAATGCTAATTGAGTTTTCCATGATCTCGGTTCTGAGAAAAACAAATTAAGATTCTTTTTAATTAACTTAGCAATTATCTATCGACATATTTGAATTGCTTCTGTGTATCTGCAACATAGTTTTAAAGATTGATTAATAAGTTACAAAAACATAATCACTCAAATAATACGAATAACAGAGCTCTATACGCCGACTTAGCTCGCTATTATCGTAAATTAGTAATTATTAATATTATTTTATTCTAAAAACCTTAATTGCTCTAATCGAAAAAATGTGTTAACAATCAATTTCGACTAACGATTGAATAGGAACTAATCGGGTCGTAAAGGAGTCGATAACATTACAATACTATAGTAAATCTAAAAGACCTATGTTCATTTGTGCCGCTGTAATAGAAAATGGACCTTAAGCGCGGCGTTGACTTACGCCATTATTAAAGATAATTACATGAAATTGCTACGTTTTCCGACGTAAAGCGCCGTTCTGCACTAAAGTTCTTTTTCCCAAAGCAATTTACTTAAGATCCGAGTGGCGTTTACGTCGTTTATAAAAACGGGTATTACAAAGAAATCAATAAAATAATTAAATTTTCTAATCGTTCCAATTAGACTGAATTTATGGTTGCGCTTATTAAGACTGAAGTTTAAATTCCTAATGGCTATAAGACGTAAGAGACGCGAATTTTTAACACGTTACACCCTATAGATATTTATGAGAAAAGTCGGCAAGTTGAAAGTAGTGTTCTGTAGTTACCATAATATGACTATAAATTAAATTAGTGGTGTATTAGTTATAAATATTATTCGATTAATATGAATATCCTTGATACCTTTTTTACCTCTCATAGGTACCAATAAGATGGGATTTTTTTCGTCAGATTTTGATATAATTTAAAACTTCTCAGTCTTACTCAGTAACAAGAACTCCCAATATGGCACATATGTGTGTAATTTTCCGTTTAGTTATTAAAAGACGATACACGTATACGTAACTCACAGGAAGATTCTGCGGTCAAGAATGTTCCCTATTCTATAAGCGCAATTTTACATACTCTACCTACCTATCAAATTGTAGGTACCTAGCTATCTTTTTGTAATTGGATCGGTTAAAATCCCTTGTGCTATATATAATAATGCTAGGCCTACTGTAACCTAAACTACTACGCGGTACGCACCTATAATAACCCTTTAACAATGTAACAATTAAGTTGTTGTTCTCGTTGCCCATAAAAAATATCAAAAGAGGTGACGACAAGAAGTCGTGAAGCCTCGACAATGATAATGAGGTGTTATTTAGAACCATAGAGAAATATAGAGTAAGAGTGGTAACTCCATACATCAGTTTTCTTACCAAAACGAGAGTTATTTCGTAGTCGACATCTCACGTAGTGGAATTATTAGTCCCGCTACTTGACACCAGATGTCACAAGTGTCGCTACTGACGAAAAATGTACTGCTAAAGCAATTTACAACTAATATTACAAGCAGAAGGAGTTGAAAATAGAGTTCCGGTTAATCCGGTTAAAATATTAGCTGAAAATTGCTGAGCATTACACTTTTCGTTCGTCGCGACATCTATTGTCAACTAGGAGTACTGATAAATTCCGCTACTTGACGCTAGATGTCGACTACGAAATAAGTCGCGTTTTGGTAAGAAAACTAATGTACCTATGCAGTTACCACTCTTTGTTTACTTTTATTTCTCTATGTTTAGAACAATAAGGAATCACTAATCGTGGATTATCTTCCCTATAAGTAGTTTTCCCGCGTAAAAACACGTAGAACGATCACAATGAGTTGTCTATGAACAAGTTTTTCAAGTTTGGATCATTATTTTTTTATGATACGCAGTAGTATACTTGCTACAAATATTTGATTTATACTCCGGCACGCCAGCTCTGTCAGAAAAAGGCGGCCAATTTGAAAAGTGTATGCGAAGGATCGATATCCCATACAAATTTTAAATTTCCCCCCTTTTTCTAGTGACAAAGTTGGTTTGCCAGAGTATAACTCTTATTACTCGTATTAACGTGAAAATGTTTTCCCATTTCTGCTGATAAGGATCTTAAATAATTTAGTATTTTTTTCTGAATTTTAGGTTATTACGGAATTAAATTACCATAAGCCAAAAAACAGAATAAAACGGCTAAATAATAGTAAAAATTGCATTAAAATTAAACAGGCTAAGCCTAATACAGGCTGAAATCGAGCAAACGGCCGTTAATTAAAAGGAATTCAATTTAAAAATCGAATTCGAACGCGCGGCACTAGCGAAAGCCATCACCCCCATATTTGCTGACAAGAAAACAAAAAAAACGGGTGCCGGTCTAATTAGGTCGTCGAGAGAACAAGCGTTCGTCAGCACAATAATAATTAACACTGGCTGTAATGAAGCGTACCATAAAAACTAATTGGAGACCCTACAATCGCGGGGTAAGCCGCGCGGACCGGTTTGATTCCGATTCAATCGATCGACTTCGAACTTAGCTTCCTAACTACTGGAAAATGGATTTTAAGATAAATGAGATAAGGGATAAGATAAAAGTGGTGAGACGAGGTACTTCTACTTGTTTCGCTTACAGTTTGAGGTGTGAATTTGTCTTTTTACAAAACTCAGAAAATGGAGTGTAAGTGTAAGGCCTGAGTAGACGCTCGAAGTGGAGCGTTCGGCGGGGCGTGCAGCGTGGCGTCGGGCTCACAAGTAATTTGAGCAGCGTGCACTAAGGCCGCTCCTATACGCTTGCATTTGTTTAACATGCACGCCGCACGCCTCGCCCCGCTGCACGCCCAACTCGAGCGTCCACTCAGGCCTTACACTAAAGGTGACAGTCCATTTCCAACCGCAGCTGCACTACTGTTCATTTTACTATGGAAATTGACAGTAACAGCGACGCGTTCAGCACCAGTAGTGCAGCTGCGGTCAAAAATGGAATGTTACCCTAATGTTATCAGGGTTTGTTTGTGAGTTTCATTATGCCACTATAACTTCTGAATGCCTTAACCGATTTAGATGAATGAGGTATTATTAGAATCCTTATGATCTTTTATGAACGATTCACATGAAACAGTACAGATATGAGGGTCGCCGTTATCAATATGACAGCGTAAAGAAGACTCGCGTTAGACCGGGTCGTCTCCGAGCCGGAGCTTCCGGAGCTCCGTTTTCTATGGAAAGCGTCATCACGTGACCTGTCATCTGTCATAGAAAAGTAAGCGCCGTAAGTTCCGGCCCGAACACAGCCCGGTCACGGCCCGGTTTAACGTGAGTCATCCTTAACCCTTAACACGGCAAGACATGAAATAATGTATCCACCTTTCTCATGGAATGTTTTTAGGGATAGAAATGAGTTAAAAAGTACTATAATTTACGAAAAAGAAATTAGAAAAATCTGAAAGTAGGGTTTTTAGGATGTCCGTTAAAACGGACATTGCCATGAACCTTATAGATTGATTGCTCCCGAGGTTGTCCTAAAAAACGGACAACGCTGTCATCCAGTTTCAGAAAATTAAAATGAATAAAGTATTACAGGGCAAGAAAATTGAAAATTCTTTAAATAACACACTAGTAAATGTTTTGAAAAAACGTTATTTACAATATCAAATAGAAAAAACGTATGTTAAACATAATAAATCTATATTTACTTCCAGTGTTAATGTATAGAATGACCCACATACCGAAATATTAAACCAAAACTATAATTTTTTAAGGCTACCTATACATGCAAAATAGGCTCATAAAGCTAGTTACACATTACAATTATTTTAAGTAACATTGCTATACTAAAATGACCACACCATTTAACACTATGATCTCACAGTTCTACGTCTTGCTTGTTTCTTTATCACACGGACTATCTGGAACCTAAGCTGGTGGTTGAAAAAGCTGTCGTTCCTGTTAAAGCTTACGAGGGGTGTTCAAAATATTCTCGGTATGAGAATGAAAACAAACAAGTACGAAAAGTTTGATATTTTTATTTTTCAATATATTCCCCCCCTATGTTCATACACTTAAAAGATCGATCAATTATTTTTTTTAATCCCTCGTAAAAATATTTTTTATCTTTCGTGTAAAAATGCTCCTCCACTGCCGCCTTCAATGCTTCATCGTCAGAAAATTTATTTCCACGCAGATCCTTTTTAAGATTGGGGAGCAAAAAGAAGTCGCTGGGGGCTAAGTCCGGACTATACGGTGGGTGAGTAACAGTTTTAAACCCACATTCAACAATAGCTGCCTTGGCAATATGAGCAGTATGGACGGGGGCGTTGTCATGCAGAAGCAGAATACCTTTGGTTAACTTTCCTCGCCTCTTTTCTTTAATTACATCCTTTAATTGACGTAGAATGTTAGCGTAGTACTGTCCTGTGATATTTACACCTTTTTCTTTATAATCGATTAGTAATACTCCTTCACAATCCCAAAATATCGTGGCCATGACCTTGCCAGCTGAAGGGATGACCTTGAACTTCTTGGGATGAGCTGAACCCTTAATGTGCCACTGCATGGACTCTTGTTTACTCTCTGGGTCATAATGATGAACCCAGGTTTCATCTCCAGTAACTATTCTTTGCAGCACCTCATCAGGATTTTCACCGCACAGGTCAATAAAATCGGAACAACAAGCTACACGCATGTCTTTTTGAAGCCGAGTCAGCATTCGCGGAACCCATCTTGCACTTACTTTTGACATATTAAGATGGTCATGTATAATATCATGTACGGTACCAATAGAGAGATTGGTTACTTGTGCTATAGATTTTACCTTCACTCGACAATCTTCCAATATAAGTTTTTCCACTTTATCAATATTTTCTTGTGAAGTAGCTACTACAGGCCGGCCAGGTCTAGGGTCATCTTCAATACTCTCCCTTCCGCGTTTAAACTCGCTTGACCACTTTTGAATGGTAGATAAAGAAGGAGCAGACTCACGGTAAACACAATCCATTTCCTCTTTTATGGTTTTTTGATTTTTACCCTGTTTTGTCAAGAATTTTATCACGCATCGATGTTCTAATTTAGTTAACATTGTCAATTCGCCCATGATGTTCATGTTTGTTCAGCAATTGCAGAAAAACAAAAGACTATCTCGGTTCGAATTATACTTTTTTTTAATGTCAATGAATAAACCTTAGCGGCCACTAACGAAAGAAATTTTAGAAGAGGTCGTAAGATATCAATACCGAGAATATTTTGAACGCCCCTCGTAGATGTTTTTCAGTCTCAATGGCAGCTCGAAACATTCTGGGATTATATCGCTCCTCCTTGGCAAGAATCAGAGGCTTATGCATATCATTCTCCCAGACTGCAGACTTTGGTTGGCGGTCCTTGACAACAACTATATGTATGTTCCTGTACCCGAGTAGAAATGCTTCCGTCTCCTTCCCATCCTTTACTACGTCTGCCCCACATACAACTCTATTCAAATTTAGGTATTTACTCTCCTGAATTTTGTAGGGATTACATTTTACAGGCCTCAGGAAATGTAACATCTTCTTCATCGACTTGAAATAGGTTTTAACCGTAGCACATTTCAAGACGTGCCTATCATTTGGATACTGAAGCGAATTATGCGTTTGCAACGTGGAATTAAGTTTTGTAGATGGAGTACTAGGGGACAGGTCGGATTTAGGTTGAGTTATTATATTATTAACAACGTTTTTCACACAAGGACGTTTCACTTCGAAATCATCTATAAGTACAGATTCACGATGTGGTGCACTAAACTTTAAGAGCATGGTAATAAGAATTATAGTACGCGTCTTCGTAAATGAACCGATCTATATTTGTCCATCATATCTGACATCTCCGGAGAAAGTGACTTGGCTGAAAGAGAGTCGGATTGGGGCAAGGTACGTACAAGCTGTCTCTAGTAGTAAAATTTCGTCATCATCGTTTTTTTATTATCTCACTCCTCTGAGTCAGATGGTGGAACCACCTGAAACTAAAATACAATAAAATGTATACATATACTTATGTATCACACAATCCCAACGAAAGCCAGACTATAAAATTACAATAAATAAAAAAAAGTATATAACCTAAGTATGGCAATGTCCGTTTTCTGTCACAAACGTGTCTACGCACAAGGCGGCACGGTCCGTTTTTTAGGACGTGCATGCATGGTACTTGGTTACCAGTACTATCGACAATGTCACAAAAATGGGACAAGATTTATTTCACAATTTTTGACTTATAATTAATCTATGATTTAATGAACTTTATATATAATAACAATGTTTAACTCACCTAGTAATAATATCAACACAAAGAAAGCACTTTAGCTTGTTACTTTATATTCTATGACGTCAGAAACACATTCCGTCGCAAATTCAGCAAATTTCATATTTCAATTGCCGCTTGCGCATAAACCGAACGTTGCCTGATCAATATCAGGCAACACGACTTTTTATTCTAGCTTATGGCAATCCATAACCTAGAAAAAAAAGTACAATTATTGCACTTTCTTCAACGTACTTCCTTTTCTAGCCCGCACATAGTGTTTAAACTTTGCGCCGCATTTAGTACCTGTACTAAAAAAGGGACATAACGTTTTAAGGGTTAATAGGTACCTATGGACAGTGGTTGTATTTTTGAAGCGGGTGATATTTTCTTTATCACGTGGATAGCTGCGTTCATCTGTAAGAAGGCACTGAGGGCCTACCGCGAACCACGTTCGACGTGCTGCCTCTCTGTCGCATTTGTAAATTCGTACGTAAGTGTGACAAGGAGGCAACACTTCGAACGTGGTTCGCGGTAGGCCCTCTGCTCCGCTGCTGCTAGCCATCGCGGTCACGTGGCGCGGTAAGAAGCTGTCATTTAAATAGGGATTTTAACCACTGTATACAACGTTTAAATTCCTTTGGCTATTGAGTACCTACACTACCTACGCCTAAATTTAACCGTTTCATGGCAGTCGTGAAGTGATATTGCTTATTTATGGCTTAGAAGCTTCTGCCCGCGGCTTCGTCTGTGTGGATTAATAAAAACTACCCCATGTCCTACTTTGGGCCTAAAACTATCTCCGTACCAAATTTGTGGTAGTAACGTGAAGTGGCAACAGACCGACAGAGTTTATCGTTTTTAAATAATATCTGGGAGACCCAGCTTTGCTCGGAAAACATACAACTACTCAAAAATGCGCGTTTTTCCAAAGATAAGACCTAGCTAGATCGATTTTTCGGCCCCGAAAACCCCCATATGGCAAACATGCATCGAAATCGTTAGAGCCGTTTCCGAGATCCCCAATATATATATATATAATATAAATAAATAAATAAACAAGAATTGCTCGTTTAAAGGTATTAGATAGATAGATAGATAGATATATCATATTAGTTGGATATAGAAAGGAAGTATTATTAGTGATTCGGTAATAAGTTATTTTGTGTAGGTATACTTCTTGATTTAATTAGAACTTACAAATCACAACTTAATCGTACTTGAACGTACTAAGAACCCCCCTGTTATTGAAAAAAATTTGGGCACTTATTACCGATTAATTAAGTATTCAGATTGCTATGTCGGCGAGACCATCGGTCATTAATAGAGAATGAATTGCAGTAGAGTTAGTCGGTCGTCTTTGGCTGAAATTGATTTATTAGATACTATAGTTATTACGGCCCGAACGTTAAGAGACGTCTAGATACGATATGGATTAGATATGTCGGTGTCAAAAGTGACGTTTCTTCAAACAAGTCTCCACGTCCATATCGTATCTAGACGTAATATTTGACTAATCTTAAAGTTCGAATCGGTCCGTTTATGGTATTGGTATACACCTTTTATATATTTTTCAATGAATACTAAACTTAGGAGTCAGATGCAAGTTTACAATTTATTAAAGTTAAAAGAGTTGCACATGAGTATGAATTATGATGATTATTATGTTATAAGAGTATAGGTAAGTAACTAAATGGATATTTTTAGTATATCGTGGTAATAAAGTGTCGATAAAAATGCTGATAAAACATTGTATTATGGTATAGATACGGTCTAAAACATGTAAATTGCTTGTTTCTACATGAATTTTAAACAAGGTCAAAATTATTTATGATTATAACTGTACTTGTTTAATGGTAAATTTTTGGCTTTATGTGAATTCCTAAATTATTTAAATATGGTAATAACTCTATTGCATACATCATTTATAAAATAATAACAAAATAAGTTCTTTCATCCTTAATATCATTAAATTTATCTCAGGCACATATTTAAGTGACCAAATTGCGTCTAACTTTTATCTAAAGCATTTCTGTCTAATGTACCATTAACTACATTAGCTATTAGAGCAACCATTTAAATACTTATAATACTTAATTGGTAATTTCAATCACGATTAGGTACAATGTGGCAATTTAATGATCTTAAAATAAATGTAATGACGTCGTCGGCCTTTGGTCGTATAACAGCTTTATAAAAACACTTATACGACCGAAATACGACTTAATGACGACGTAATAAGCGCGTGGCGGAGTGCAAAAGTTAAATGATCAGTATTAAACATGAGATCATGGTTTGTGTACTTGATTTATTCCTTTTAACCGTCTTGACCCACATTCGTGGATTGCTTTTAATTGTTGACTTGCTTTTTCCACTGGTTATGTCTATAAGTAGTACATATTTGTGAGTTAACTGTACTTCTTAAAGTACCTATGACAACATATAAGGTTGTTGCATATGTACGAGTAAACCAAAAACTAAATACATGTATGTGTAATTTGTGATTAGGAATATTAGCAATAAACAAATGAAGTAGGTATTCAAAAATCAACAATTACTGAATCGCTTTATGAATTTTCAATCTGACTCCACAATACAGGCGTAACCTAGTGTGGCAGTCATGGGTTAAGTAAAACCTCTAAACTTTTTGGCAAATAAAACTATTTTTATTTAATTTTATTTATTTTATTTTGCTACTCAAACGCGAGATCACTTACTAGGAATTAGATCATTTATTTTGTTGTCTATTACCTGAAGGTATGTTTTTTACATTTTTTTTCTACCATCCTACCGTAAAGGACTTTATAGTATTTTATAGATTCTTAATAAATTATAAATAGTCTCCCTCATTTTATAAACAAACAAACAAATCGTTTATAGGATCAATGATATAATGATAAGTAGAAGTAATTATCAAGAATAAATAAGGTAATTAAAATACAAGTGGAACAATTATGTGTCCGCGTATATAACTGGATAGTTACATTAATCATATAATGAAGTGCTTATAAAACGTATTTAAATGACGTTTACGCTCTTTTCGACACAGTTTACATATTAACATGATGAAGTGTGACATAAGCGCCACCTGCTTTAAGGACCTTTTTGCAAGTATCAAATAGATTAATAATTACCATAAATTACACAAGACTATGAAATCAATGTGCTTAGATAATTGAAATTAATATGCAGCCTTAGTTTAAGTATTTATTGCCAGGTAATTGAGTCAAAAGGTTTCGTTTAAGAAGTCTATAGTAATAAATAGGTAATTATGTATTCTATGAAAATATCTAGGCAAAATTATATGATATTATTATTAACCAAACTTTTTCATAATTTAAAGATATTTTGTTAAAATTTGGAGCCCTTTGTAAAAGAGAGCTTTACAGTGGGTTCAAGTTTTAAAATGTCATAAAGTATAAGCTCTTTTACATTTATATTCGTAATGCGAACTCCAAGAATTCTTTGTACAGTCGCCATCAGATATATCGTAGCGGCCAAGATGTTCACAATACCTGGACACGCACTCTAACGCCCTGACAATAGAGGCGTGTTCAGATATTTGTGAGCACCTTAGCCGCTCCGATATATCTGAAGGCGACTGTACAGTAGCTAAATAGTCGTATAAGAGTCGCACTCGTACAATAAAATTCCGTCCACTATAATATAAGTAGCTGTTGTTGCGGCATTCCAACCAAATCTCAATCTGATTTGACATTTCTCGCAGTCAATCGCGCGCGCACCAACACACTAATACTGAAAGACAAGCGGGATGCACTATAGTGTCATATCAAGTAAGCATTTTTAAATACCGAATGCCGCTGGTAATAAATTCCATCGCGCCACCGCATACATTATTAGCTAATTACGTTTCGATTATGATCGCGCCGCGACGCTGCATATTTTAGCGCGGCATTGTCCGCGGCACCGGCTTTATGCCTTCGCTGCAATGTGTTTTATTCAAGAAATTTGCAGTGATTTTGGGTTAGTACGCAAAATTTGTTTATTATAATGGTGGAGCTAACGATACGCATTTTTTGTGTAATTTGTCTAAACGTTAAAACTATAAGTTTCTACCAATAAGGTGACACGTGTAGCTTTCGCCGGTTTTATGGCTTTGCTGTAATGCGTATTATTTAATAACTTGACTGTAATTTTGGGTTGCTAAATATAAACTCATAAAGTTTATTTTATTATCTATGGTGGAGTTTGCTCTCATTTGTGATATAAAACTATAGATTCCTGAAGAATTTTTTTTCACGGCAAAATGTACTACTGTTTCAAGTTTCGCTTTTGTGGAAGGCTATTTGCTGGCTGCGTCATATTTTCATCAACAAATTGACAGTGATTTTTGGTTAGCTTATAAAATTTGTTTATCATGGTGATAGTGTTGTTACTACGAATTATTATTGATTTTGAATGGAAATTCAACTTTCCCGAGAGTTTATAACATCCAAACTCGCCTTAAAAAACAATTATTATTCTATACAAAGTCGGCATGGAAAAAACTGTAAAAACTGTTTCTCTAATTTGATTCAGTTTATCCACTTCGCGATGTTTTACTACATCACAAAACCACACTAATGAATCGTCCCGTATTAGCACCCACACTTTGACAAATAGCACCAATACATTACACACATCATACACACTTCTAATTATACATCATTACTACTAATTGTACAATGCTGCTAAGAATTCGCCACTATTAATGACAAAAGCAATTAGGGCTCACGCACACAACTACTATACGACCGTTATACGACTTTAAGCTGAAATAGACTCTATTTCATTGTGTTAAAGACGTCGATTAGGTGTGATTCGATTTTTTAATGTGTTAGTTCTTCTATTCAGATCGAGTAGCTAATGTAGGGTCGTGAATTAAGGCATACAATTTAGTTCTTTCTGCTTTGAGTTAAGGTTGCTTTTTGTTTGGTTTAATTGCATAGTTATTGTTGTTTTATTATACTGCAGTATTATCTAACGTTTGTATAAGTGTGTTTTGAACAAATCGATCGTTGTTTCATACTAAGTATACCATTTAAATGAGGAAAATTGAAGCGTTTTCAAACAAGTTTAGTATAGTAAATCCACAGGTGTTTTATAACTATCACAAAGGAAGTGTGTAAAAAATATTATGAGTTGATATACATATACTTATATACAAATAATATAATATAATATTATTTGATTTTATTACTGTTTTCTAATGTGAAACTTTTACTATTTTCTTAATTGTCATTTCGTTAGCAAACGGTTACAGGTATAGAGTACCTCAAGTGTAAAAATATGGGTTTATACAACTCAAAAATATGTCCCATAGTGCCTAATTCGCTGACTTTTGAGATGATTTGTGCACCCATATTTTTACACTTGACTGTACAAAAGCATTAACCTCCCTCATATGTAGAAAATAAGTATACGTTTCGAGAAACTTATTCAAATAATATGAACGTAAATATCGACGATTGCTCGTAGTTGTACGTAAGTATCGTCAGACAGACGGTCAAGTCATGAGCACTCATTAGGCGAATGCCTAATGGTTCTAAGCATGCGGGCGCCGCATACGATCGTGTGCGTTTCCACTGTCACCCGAAACCCCGGCCAACGATGAATATAAATTAGGGCCACTTGCACCATCCCACTAACCTGGAGTTACCACGGTTACCAGTAGAATTTGACACTGAGTTAACGGTTTAACCGGTTAACCCCGGGTTAGAGGGACGGTGGAATTAGCGCTTAATAACTTATTTATAATATAATTGTTGCGGGCTTTGAAGATGGGAGTACGCTCTTTTCTAAAAGGTTTGAAGGTCGTATCGGTCCGGATATACTTAGACAGACTGCAACCTGGCTGCAGCTTGTATGGGAACTGCACGCCAGCGTTGCAGTTGGCGTGCAGTCGGCGTGCAGTTCCCATATAAATTGCACTCGGGTTGCAGTTCTTAGATCAATTAGTAAATAATTTGCTGCTCTTTAACATTCGTTACTGGTAATTTCTAGCTAGCTCTTGTTGTCATAAGTCTACCGTTTCCTGGCATAAGAGTGTGAAAATCGTATACGCAATGGAAACGAGCCACATTTCGGAGGTGGCGGCATCGCCGGCGTTACGTTAATGACAATAACTTGCGACTGCAATGTGTCTGTGTGCAATGTGTGTGTGTGACGCCAGCAACACATTTCTCCGTATTTGCCAAATAGTCGTGTTGCACCTCTTCCCTTAATCTGTCAAATAGTAGTCTTATTTCTAAGTAATATGTAGATAAGATAAGATAAAAGATAGTTTATTCAAGTAGGCATATTACAATGCGCTTATGAACGTCAAATAAAGCTACACAGGGTATAAGCCTTTCCACGAATTTGACACTGACCTGACACTGTCATATTCGCTAGCGTGTGCGTAAATTACTTTCTATGCGTCTCGCTCGTAGGTACTGGCATATTAGTGCGAGAGAGATGTATAGGAAGTAAGTTACGCAGACGTTAGCGAATTTATCAGTGTCAAACTCGTGGTAAAGCTACTAAACACCGCGTTGCGGGCATCATCAGATCATCACATATGATAATTTTCGAAAGGAAACTAATTTTAATGCTAGTTTAAATTGTACTTTATTTAACAATAGGTCAAGAGTCAGTTTTAATATTACAAATAGGAATGGATTAACCCTAAAGTTTTGATGTAGAAATTCTTTACAAAAATGAAGACAAGAATGAACTATGTGTAACTTAAAAACCAACAAAGGCTTTTTTGAATCACATATATATACATACATAAACATTATGGAATTACAATTGTTTGTGTTGGTATCTTATATTATCTTATATTAAGCATTAGCCTTTTTAAAAAGTACATATAATGAATTATTATATTATATATAGCCTTTATTGCTGATACTAAACATAAATACAACAAATTTTACATACTTAAAATCTTATTAACTAGCACATCGGTTTTTCCGGTTTAGTAGTCAGCGTGTCAAGTGACACATAGGCCTCTTCCAGCTTCCTCCATTCTGTTTTGTCCGCTGCTTTCTTGGGCCATTCTACTCCTCCGATTTTTTATTAATGAATTAGGTACAATCGAATCCTTTCGGTATGTCCCTTATTGTATGTACGAGTATGTCAACGCATTTACCAAAGCACGCACACAATCGCACTTAAAAAGCCTAATAATCAACATTGGATCCCGTATCGCAATCACCGGACCGCTGGCAATCGGAAAAATATAATTACCAACATAATCCTCAACAAATTGGATTAAAAATGGAAAAAAAGTGTTTTAGGGTCGTCATTATTTTTCCCGGGGAGGGTTTGTGCTAATTACGACAGATGGATGGTGCTGTATGTAATAGGACTAATTAATCGATCGGTCTGACATGTTTTTTCTAACGAGCTCGCGTGTATGTACTTATGGTGATGTAACAATTCCCTTGAGTTTTCCAGTTTAAAATCCGGGTCAGATTAGAATCGAACATTATGTATATTTTTTCACCTCACAAGCCCGTAAAGGATCTCTTTTTACTTCCAAAATCGATGAGAATGTTGCATTTTATCCATCAGGGTAAAGTAAGATGCGAATTTTGAGTCGTTTCCTCAATTTGGCTGGTGTAATTGAATTTTAAGTGATGATTTTGAATGATAAATATTAAATAGTGTTAATTTGGATTTGATTTGTAATGTTTATAGTTAGTATTTTTCCTCGCGTTTGTGTGGTGAAAAATATTGTGCTATGCATTATGCATTTTACTCAAGTAAAGAAGAATTTGCAACAAAATAACTTGAGAACCTGATTTCTAGAACGGTACAGAAGGCCTCATGGCCTAATTTCAATTTCAATTTCAATTCAATTTCAATTTCTTTATTCATAACGTAAGTTACATGTCAATTTTATTATACATATTTACATCTTAATTTTATATTAACAATAATAAGTATCTCATTTCAATAATCACATATAACATTGTTTGGATTCATAAATTCATCGAATGAGTAGAACGCCTTATCTATTAAATATTCCTTTAGCTTTCTAATAAACATATTGTCTGATAATTCTGCTGACTTCAAATTATTTGGCAAACGATTAATGGGTTAAGTTCGCCTTTTGTACAATAAGTTTTCTTCTGAGCAATGAAGTTTAAATAAATAAATGCTTTGAGGCCTTCGACATTTAAAGTTCTTTTATATAAAAAAGCATTCTTGAGTCTTCTATTAGCCATATTGTTTGTTTTATTTTATGGTTCTACAGTCTACATAATAGAAGCTCTCAACTTGTTCGGTCGACGGTTACGTAGCGTAATAACTTACCTACACAATTTACACTTTAGCACAACCACAGAATAAATAATAGTACTAGGTACAGAAGACTCACTCTCTAACAAAACGCGTCTATTACGATCAGATATGGCCGCAAGGTGGCGACAGCGCCACGCGCGGCTTATGGCTAGCCACCAAAATTGGTGTGGAACGGATGTACTTTTAGCTACCTGTAGCAAAGCGACGAAATCGCGGAGTGAGTCGCCTGGCACAACTTGAAAACTAACAACAAAATTCCCTCAAAATACGGAAAAACTAAAAGAAAGTTGTATGATTTCAGCAGCTAATTCGTTTTTTTGGCCTGGGTATATTATTAACTGACTCTATAAAATATAGTTGGTCAAACCAAATTGTCAGTAAATAGGAACAAAAAAACTATAATCTTCCTTTTCTTTTGGGCGCTAGTACTAGTGTAAAACAGAGATGATTGTATGATTGTCTCTGTCTATGTTTGAAATGAGACAATCCTTTGACAAACTATAGTAGGAAGGTATCATATAGTATAAAACAAAGTCGCTTCCCGCTTTCTGTCTGTCTCTATGTATGCTTAGATCTTTAAAACTACGCAACGGATTTTAATGCGTTTTTTTTATAGATAGAGTTCAAGAAGAAGGCGGGTCGCTAGTGTAACATAATAAGTAAATACTTTTAGTCAAGGTAATTATTTTACCTAAATTCTATTGTGCAGCATTGTCCGTATTTATACTTTACGAGCAAAATCTCCCATTCAAACTCATTATCATTATTTTTAATCGATCTCACCTTTACTAGTATACTGTACAGTCAGCAGCAAAAGTTGCTAAGCGGGCGAGGTGTTCAAAATGATCTTGACGCGACTTTATTGCTAAGAAAATAAGAGTGTGTCAAGGTAATTTTGAACACCTCGCCCGCTTAGCATCTTCTGCTGCTGACTGTACTTAATAATGATAAAGACTGCGTAGGCGTCTATAGCTTATTAACGACTGCATCCGGCACCAAACGGTTAATTAAGAAAAAACCTATAAATCATCACCTCATTATGAGGTAAACTAGCCGTTGTACTGGTTTGAACTGCGCACACGCAAGGGATCATTTACCTAATAGACGCAACAAGACAGTAAGCGGCTAGCGGGCAATGTGATCGCATTATTAGTGCTTAAAAATGGAGCTTCGAAACATGTGCAAGTGATAAAAAAACACGTCAGTTAAAACGTCAAATTAGGTTAAAAAGTTAAGTTTAAATTTCTAAAATAAGGGTAACATTCCGTTTCTGACCGCAACTGCACTACTGGTCCTGAACGCGTCGCTGTTACTGTCAATTTCCATAGTAAAATGAACAGTAGTGCAGCTGCTATTGGAAATGGACTGTCACCTTAAGACTAAAGTGTCAAGTGTCAGCCAAAACTCACTACCGAACTATTTTTTGAGAAATGCTCAATTAATGTCACCACATTGTCCCTTCCCTTGAAAGAGCGACGGTTTATTTCAGTGTTAACATTTACGATTTGTACTCATGTAAAAAAGAATTACCTATAAGGATAAAAATGGGTTCATTCAATTTAGTGCTGTGCTGTATTAACTAGTAATTTTACAAGCAAAAGATCACCTATATTTAGTGACGTGACGTAGCTGTCTTAGTAAACGCTTCATAAAGGTCTAGAGTAGGACCAAGCTAACTCGAAGTGTGTCAATGTCATCATTAATTTCTATGAAGATATGACGTTTATAATGACACTCCTCCACTTTGTTCTATTCAAGTCGGTGCAAAGTTAGCTTAGACCCACAGCTATACCACAGAATTAAAGATGAATATCGTTATCTCATTCTAACAAATAGCTTTGTCCCTACTTACGTAAGTAAAACTTACAAGTGTATCTCAGGCCTTAGATGGACTTGTGGCGCATCCCTATCTATGTGTGGTAGTCTGTCACAATATTTCTATTATTTACGAACGTAAGAGTTGAGTTCTTCAATTAGCTTGTGACCTCGAGATCAGTAAAAACCATTTGCGGTTGGCGGCCATCTTAAACTGGTCTTATAGTGTGAATGTGAATAACATTCAGATTGTCTTGAGAACAAAAATCGGCTCAATCACGCTGCAATTGTTAGTTGAATATAAACTTTATAGTGTTACAATTACAGTTTGAAATCCAATGGAGGTTTTACATTATTTGGATGTTTAGTAAATGTGGTAGTTGGATCAACACTTATAAAGTAGCTGTGTATCTTTGAAAACGGCTTTGATTCTTTGAATCTACGAAGCAGGAGGTCTCAAGTTCGAATCCCGGCAAGGGCATTTATTTGTGTGTTCATCGCGATTATTTGTTCCTGAGTTATGGATGTTGGAGAGCTATGTATATCTAAGTTTCAGGCTAGGTCGATCTGACTTTCTTGCCGGTCCCATATTGGGATACCCTACCCAATTTAGAAGGGATTTTCTTCTCTGGCAGAGGTGTAGGGTTAGAGTCTGTGTATGCCCATTTGTAAAATAAACTATCTATCTTTATCTTATCTTTATCCATGTAAGTATCCCCAAATAAGTATTTATGTATTACGAATGTTATGAACCTTATGAACGTTAATAATTTTTCCAGATTCGCCGCTCGTACTGACCAAATAACCAGCGAATCAAATATGTAAGCATCGAAATTATCGGTTATAGCCTCTGAGTAAAGGCATGACTACACACCAAGTAGTGGCGAGGGTACACGAATAGACCCACTTAATTTCAGCCCTCTACCCTTCATTATAATCACCACACACACACAGACACTATCGATCCGCTCTATCCGTACACGGTAAGTTTGTATTAGTGATTAGTGTATTTAATTTGAAAACGCTAAGTAGTTGCCTTGTTTTATGGCTGTGAGTGTGAGGGTGGGCATAATTATGCTAGGGGGTAAGTCAACCCTTTGGCGTGGTGTTTTTTCGTTTGAAATTACAGATGGTATTGGGTTGATTATTGGAGCGATTTAGAATTGAGTTTGACAAGATTTATGGGTGCAATTATGGTAGAGTGCAAGCAAGTCGAGCATGAGAATTGAGAATGCGTCTATTCGGCTACTGACATAGTCATGACAATGCTATGTGAGCCGACTGACGTTTCGGGGTTCGACTTCCGCGTAAAAGCTGGGAGCCTAGCCAAAATGATAAGCGTTAATAGAAAACGCCAATTGAAACTTAAATAATGTATGGAAATAGTCACGTGACTTTTCGTAGCTTCTATCATCCCGATACATTTTTTCTATTCGTTGGGAGTTTGACGATGTTGGAATTTGAAACAAATTTAGATACATTGCCGGCTAAGTATACATTCAACATTTTCAATCGATCGATAAAAATGGCAATGTACCTAAAATTGCATGCGATTTGTCGCAAGGTGAGTAGAGGCCTTACAGGTGTTTGACCGACATAGATCAGCTAGAAGCGACGAGGAGCCATGAGTGTGTCTTTTTGACATTGCTTGTTTTTTTTAGAAAACCTAAATAGTTGCTTGAAAGTTTAAAGATTAATACTTGTAGTAGCTGTATATAGACCTCACGAATTCTATAGGCTGCGCCATTTTTAAAATAATTCGAAAAACTGAGAGGACAAAAAGACACAGAACTATCAAACTTACACATAAAATTTCACGAGAATCCGTTTTACTGTAAATGCGACTTGTACTGAAATTAAATATTTTGGATGTAACTAGATAAAGCAGTGTAACTGTACATAATAATTAGGCATTGAAACACTTGTGTAACGTTTTTATGAAACTCCTTGCATATAATGTCTTACATTATATGCGTAACATTGTCCATCCCACTCCACTCTCCTCTTAATTTAGATTTACTGTAACTGAGGGAATTTAGTTTACGTAAGCAACCGTGACAATGGCAGCGGCAAATATAAAAGACGAAGTAGGTACTGTTGCGTTGTCTATTTGAATAGATTTGTCTTAAAATATAAATAAAACATGTCATTCTCAAGAACGTTGTTAATTTACAATTAAAAGAAAAACGACCTTTAACACCTTCACAACCAGCGACCCGCTAGGCGAGTTCTCTGTACGTAGGCGATTTTTAGGGTTCCTAACCCAAAGAGTAAAAACGGGACCCTAAGACTTCGCTGTCTGTCTGTCTGTCTGTCCATCTGTCCTTCTGTTTTTTGCCGTTTTTTGCGTAATGGTACGGAACCCTTCATGCGCGAGGGACTCGCACTTGGCCGGTTTTTGCTATATACGGGTTTTCGTGTGTTATCGGCTACGCTCGTAGCGCGTAGCTCGTATATTTAACATTTAAGGTCAATCAACTTAGTACTCAGCTCAAGTCTAGGACAGACAAGATGTGTGTAAAACAGTTCGACATTAGCAAGTCGCTCCAGCACTTACACAGGAGTAATGACTCGTCTGTCCATATAATCATAGAGCGGCCATTACCGCCTCCTTGTAGGGTGACCACACTGCGGGGGAGGCGGGACAAACTTTAACTTAGATGCGTGAAGTATCAATATTGATATTGAAATACACGTACCAACCAAGTCCTCTCGAAATTAAAACGTTGTGATGATATAAATTCTTAATTTAACACATTCAGTGCCGAAAACCCGACTATTCGGGTATTTTATGATTTCGTTCCTAGGCCAGACGACCCGATAGTCGGGATCGTGGTACTACACCTTTATATGAAGAAATGTTTGTGTCCTGGCGCGGATGTCTTGTTTGGCTGGGTGGCAATGAATGTGTTAAAGTGTATTTGGTTGTCACTTTGGTTGATTTAGTATTAGTATTTAATTGATACTTCATGCATCTAAGGGTTGAGATGATGGCCTGTAGAGTAGATTACATTTGAGTCTACTTCTAGTACCAATACAAGGTCTAACAAAAATAGTGGGGAGGGATCCATTGAAGGGCATATTCGGTATCGTGCTCTGATTAAGTAAAAGTAGAAGGATTTTTACATTTTACATCCCATTATAATGAAAAGTTATATTTATTAAAAACTTTGTCAATAATAATTACTCAAGTATTTATTATTTACTAACATATAAGGAAATCCAGAAGAGAATTCAAGGAAGTGTCAAAAACACAACGGTCGATTACACGTCCATAAAAATCGAACATCCAATAATTATTCAGGGCCATAAAGCGACATTAAGTCTGACACAATAATAAAACGTTCAGGACTCGTCCTAAAAAGGGCATGAATACTGGCCACCGTAGCGGGGGAGGGCCTCCACGACATTAATTTCGTGAAATGAACCTAATTTGCATTTAAATAAGGCTTGCCTTAGCCGGGATAAGTTGCGAAACTAGCAGCCCGAGGCGTCCTGCCCAAAGCAAGGGGTATTACATTACTATAATTGAATTGAAGCGCTTATACATAATTATAGATCGAGGGAATAATTTATTAAGTACGCCGTTGCTTGATTGTTTTCGATGGGTATCGGAGTAATGAGAAGGCGAGGCCATCGTCGATTTATAAGTGGAACGTTTCATGATCCCATTTTCAGGGTTTGAGAATAAGTGGCCATAAAACATCGCTGCGTTCGTTTAAGCGAGACATGGAAAAAACCACTACTCGAACGTCGGTTCAGCGGTTTAAGTCTGAAGAGGTGACAGACAGATAGACAGTGTTACTTTTGCATTCCTAATATTAGTAGGGATGAAGGCAATTTTAACAGCTCACTCAGTTTTAGGTTTCTATATAACTCTCAAGTTGATTGAAGTTACCTACTTTAATAGTAGTAAATTCAACATCATGTTTTACAAAACTGTACAAGAATGAAGCGAAAGAACAGGAATAAAGTGGGTTATCCGATACAATTTCATCGGTTACCTTATTTAATCGCATAACCAGAAAACTTCTTTTTGTGGCAACATTTTACGCGAACTTCATTTTATTATGATTAACATTAAAATATTTTTACTATTTTTAAGCTTTGACACAGAATAAATAATAGTACTAAGTACAGAAGACTCGCTCTCTAACAAAACGGGTCTGTTACGATCAGCACAGATATGGTTGCTAGGTGGCGACAGAGCCACGCGCGGCTTATGGCTTTCCCCAAAATTGGGGCCGGAACGGATGTACTTTTAGCTACCTGTAGCAAAGCGACGAAATCGCGGAGTGAGACACGCCTGGCTTTGAAGGAACTTGGGCTCTAACATTTCTGAATTTTTTGTTCTATATAGTAAGGCCGTGTAAAAGTAAACACTTTTGGTTAAGTACTTACTGTTTATAAAAACTACGAAATCATAAATATACTTGGTCAAGCAGATCTTGTCAGTAGAAAAAAGGCGGCAAATTTGAAAAATGTAGGCGCGATGGGATATCATCCCATAGAAAATTTGAATTTCGCGCCTTTTTCTAATGACAAGATTTGCTTGACCAGCTATAACAATACCAGTATCTGATAAACCTTCGGATTTTTTCTTTTTGTCCTAATTAATTTTGTTTGATTTGATGTTAAAACGCCCGAAACTTTTGTAGAACAAAATTAGAACTCGGAGATTAAAATATCGAAAGCGCGTTCTAATTTCGAAATAAAATGATTGAACGAATCACATCGAATAAACAAGCAAAATCCGTTCAGAAAGCACAACTCCAACTTCCATGGAACTTTTAACAACCGACAACCGACAACCGTCCGCGAAAGAGGGTCATCAATAACAAAATTAAAAATTCCCCAATTTGAATTTTAATTGCGACCGATTATAATCAAGCGAACGAATTACAGCCCTCTCGAACTTTTTAATTCAAAGAATCATCTCCTAAATAATTCATTCGATGAAATTCCTCCAACTAGTCCGGATTTGAGGGGAGGCGGGGGTAAGTTTAATCCTTATAAATTTCCTTTTTACACAAAGCAATATAAGTAATTAGCATAATTTCGTTGAGTAAATGAAATATGGTAATGAGGGGTGTTAACCCCTTCTTGGGGTGGTGGGGGTGGGAGGGCTCTAGTCGCATCCGTCGTGGTGCTCGTCACCGCTCGATGTATTGATGATTACAATTAAATTATACGCCGTTCGGGACACGGCCATTTTGTTTTGATTTCCTTTTGGTGCTAAACTGGATTGGCGTCTTGAGATTATTTACAGAATAAGTACCTACTTAATTAATAGATGTGCCGTAGATAATTTTAAAGTTATAATGTGATGAAATTGTAATAAATATACATTTTAAAATTGAAATTTTAGTTAACGACGATGTTTAGATAATTAATGTAATGATAATTCTAAGGTTTCTTAGGACATGAAAGGGTGAGAGAAAGTATTTTAACGAAAATAGGTTATTTTATTTTAAATATCTCATAAGCCGTTATTACTGATATAGTTTAAAACCGTTAACTATAATAGTTTTAAGGATTGGAAGGAACCTATTCTTATGACAATTACTTGAAGTATCGATGTTTGACTTGCTTTTAACCCCAGCGTTTGTAGTCGTTGACAAAACCTAGGTTCAGATAAAAAACCCGGCAAGTTTTCCACATAAATCGCGGTAAAATTAGAAAACCCTCAAGCCTTCATATTCAAAGGAGCAAATTAAAAAAAAATCGGCCGCGTAATAGAATGCCAATTAAATACGAATTGCTAATAAAACTGGAATCGAACCGACTGCTCCGTTTCGTGAAATGCGTGATAAAAGGTCTTCGAAACACAATACCCCGCTCTACCCTTCGCCGGCACAATGGAGCGAGACGGACTTATACAAGATTATGCGCGCTAGAAAGGCACGCTTACCAATTGGAATTAATTAATTATAATTAAGTTTTAAGTTGACGCGCGTTACGGTAACGTAGACTTTTAGGTTTGCGCTTGTGTGGGTTTGTGTGTGTGTGTGTATCGATTTGAAACTATGGGCAGAGATAATGAGGTGGGTGTTGGGTAAGTTTTTAGGGTCCGTGTAGTTTAGAAATGTTATCCAGAGATGGAATTACCTTTGGTTAGGGTTTTGTGTACGGTACGTTATAATAAACTATTTCGTTGAGGATTTACAAGCGGGTATTAACATATTTTGGGTATTTTATTGTAATGTTTGAAGTATTATAGTTGTGATGCCGTGTTGTTAGACTATTTTATGTTTAGATGACGGGTGACTTAATTGTTTTGAAGTTTGTTATAAAATAAATAACCAGACTATGTTGTAACGTTGTTTTTAGAATGTATATAATTTTGAGAATGCTGTGACATTTCGTTGATATCACGAAATTTGCAAGAGACATATTTGTTACGCGATTCTCTTGAATGTGGGTATGTTTATTAATTGACACTGTATTTTTATTATTATTAAGGTCAAAAGGAGAATTCGCAAAAATTTATATTGTTTCATATAGGCGTGTAAGATCATCAGGTAGATCTGGGGGCCTAGCCAAAGTGACAATCGTACATTGACAAACGCCAAACAAAAGTAAAAATGTATCCGGACGCTACGAAAAGTCACGTGACTATTTCTATAAGTACATTAAGTAAAGTTAAGAAAATTGGTGTTTTCTATAAACAATTGTCATCTTGACTTGTTCCTGTATCCTTCCAGTTTGAAATAACATTAAATGAGAGTGTGTGCACTGTCACAGAATAAGTAATAGTATTATCATACAGAACGGCCACGCACCGCCCCGCCCCGACTCGCATTACCTCGCCCCTTGCTCGCCACGCGACATGAATCTGGCAGACTTCTGGCGTGCTCTCAGTAAAGCGACTTACCCACACATACACAATGAAGCGTGTACAGACGTGCCGTGTACACATATAAACGCAAATGATTTTTGATGTATGGCGTGTCCGCCCTGTGGCACTCTGCACTACATAACAGATAACTGAAAATACAAAGGTATAAAGACCACAATAATTATATTGTCTGACACATTTCTACATTACATGCTTGATATTCTACATTAAATATAGGTAAGTTGTAACGTTAAACTAAAACAATTGGAAATGCCGCCTTTGTACCATTGTCATACAAACGAAACATCCAAAATTTGAACCTAAATTGTAGAAAATAGTGATTTTGCGTTGTTTGAAAATTGAACGAAACAAAGCAAAAGCGAATCTGTTCCAATTGAACATGGTTTAATTTCCATCGAACTGAATATATGTACTATAGGTAGGACCTTGGACCTTAGGAGGTTAAAAATATCAGCCCATATAAACTGTACCTACCTTACTTAGGCAACTAAACAATTTAACATTAGAATCTATTAATTAATAAATAATTCCAGAATCGATACGGATAATGCATTATTATCAGAAGTAAACACGCGAGGGTAAATTAAAGTCAATTGGATAAGTAATGATACTAATGATAAGTTAAAATCGATAGGACATTAGGAGGGGTGACGTAAATTAGCCATTTAATATAATTATATGGGCTTATTTCTCTATTCGATAAGTAAAAACATAAGGCAGAAATATTGATTTAATTTAAAATTTATATATTTCTTATTATAACTTCGGACCGAAATGTTTCTTTTTTTACAAGTTTCATTACGAGTATCTTTTTGGCACTAAGTCCTTCAAAAGTAAAACTTATATTTTGGGCCGCAAGTTGCATTTATAAAGCGGTACTTAACATTGATCAAACTGTCCCTCGCCATTGGTCATCTTGGGTCTTGTTTAAAATTTGTTTTTTTCGCGCGCCCGTTTATAGTAGTCAATGTCATAATATAGGTTACTAGATGTGTTACGCCTTATCATCAAAAATGCCTACATTTCAAAAAGTTTACAAACAAAAGAAAGAAAACTTCGTCTGCAACATGGCACTTTTGCCAATTTCTCATCACTGTGCCAATCTAGGAGCGGGTCAACTACCTGGAGGCCTATTCAGACAGTAACTTCTTGTTATCTTCTTCTTTAAAAAATGGCTATCATCAAATTTATGATTATCATCAAATTTATGATTGCCATTGCCAAAAGTGTGCTCTTAGAGCATAGGTAGGTTAGGTTATTAGGTAGTTGCTACGAGTAAGCTGATAGCTGGACTTTACAAAAAGCCACGATGAATTGCCGGGTGTTGACTAAAGCTGCATACTTCCACCATACGTCACTGCTTAATAAATTCTTATTAATTCTTATAAATTAATATTACTTTTAC
Organism: Cydia amplana; assembly: GCF_948474715.1. Classification (NCBI taxonomy): domain Eukaryota; kingdom Metazoa; phylum Arthropoda; class Insecta; order Lepidoptera; family Tortricidae; genus Cydia; species Cydia amplana. Next base: position 3,992,015 of record NC_086080.1, on the reverse strand, counting down.
ACTTTAAACAACATGAATGAGCAAAAAATAATGTTCTCGAGACACACTTGCCATTTTGAAGTTCAACCGAAAATTTCTGGTTAAAGAAATATCACTTCTGAGAGCTGACAGACCTAATCGTATACACAGGCATTTTCACTTAACTGTGCACCTTAAGTCGTGTTTCAGTAACGTCTAACCATTAAATTCCTGACAAAATGTATGGGATCTGACATTGACCGTCTGGCCGTTAAAGGTGCACAGTTAAGTGAATACGCCCACACAACAAATTGATAACAAGAAATGTCTATCAGAATAGGTCTCCTGCAGACGACAAAGATCGGCACACGTGGGGTCGAATTGGCCCCCACCCCCCGGCGCTATCGATTCGATGAAAACTGGACTTAACTGAGACAGCTTAAATATCTATTGAGATAGCCGAAAGGTATACGACACTTGTGTTTGTGAGGTTAAAGAGTAAAGTTAGGGCTATTGGTATAGTTTTTAGCGTTAAGAGGAAAGGAGCAGACCGCTTCTTCACGCAAACGTAATAGTCCTGATTTTCATCTATGGATCATGGAAAATATTTTTACAGAATTAGGTGTAAGTATTAACCATAGCTATGCCCATCGTTTGATTTTTTTAGATTTTTTGATATAACAAAAATCGATGAAAAACTAATTCCATACAAAATTTTAAATGCTCTGTTATAATAATTTAAAATTAAGGTTGATGTACAGCAAATTGTATCAAAATATTTTCAAAATGTTAATATCTGAGAGTAAAATGAGGACTAGGTACTTTTGTATAAAACTTTTATACAAAGTGATGTACGAACTATTGATTTGGCCGACTAGCCGACTAATCGGCGCTCGGATGGCCGATTAGTTGGCCGACTAGTCGGCTAGTCGGCCAGATCATTAATTTCGTCTAAGTTCGGTTCAGATCACTTTAAAAACAGTCGTCTTTCCCCCTTCGCTAACGCTAAAAAATAAAATAAAATAAATAAAAAAATCCTAAGGCTTCATATTAGATCTCATAGGATTCATACGAGAACCGGACAATCGGACATAAGAAAGCGACCACACGGTCAATAATTCAAACAAAAGTTTTCGTAAGAATCGTAAGCACCCTAAATAGGAATTTGGGTAAAATCTAATACCTTTAAACGAGCAATTCTTGTTTATTTATTTATTTATTTATATATATATTTCGGGGATCTGGGAAACGGCTCTAACGATTTCGATGAAATTTGCTATATGGGGGTTTTTGGGGGCGAAAAATCGATCTAGCTAGGTCTTATCTCTGGGAAAACACGCATTCCTGAGTTATTATGTGGGTCACCCAGATATTAGGTGAATAATTTATGGTAAATATTTGCTGTTTATTTCTTTTTGCCCTGATTGTCTGTCACTTATAAAGTGCCGACTAATCGGCCATTTTTGCCGACTAGTCGCCGACTAATCGCCGACTACTAATGAGGCCGGATAGTCGGCTTTCCCGACTAGTCGGCGACTAGTCGGTACATCCCTATATAAAAGGCAATTTCGCGCAGTCGTCCACTTACGTCTTAAACTACCCACATTTATAAAAATAGTAGTGTTAGGTAAAACCTATATTTAGATATTCCAAAAATCAATTTTATTTAGAACATTCTTCTTGTTATGCGATCAGAAGATTCGTTTTACTATCAACAAATACATTACATTAATCTGAATTTAAAGAAAGAAGAAATAAAAACTATTTATTATCAAAATAAAATAATCCTAAAACTATCAACAATATTTGATTTGATTGCTCAAGTTGCATCTAGATTGCTTTGGTTGCCCAAAAACGCGTGAAATCCACTTAAATTTAAAAAAAAAGTCGCCCCAAAGCCGTTAGAACGGCCACTCAGCATTCAAATAAAGAACACGAAGTGCCGGAGGCGTCTAGCGAAAAAAAGTAAATAATAAAAAGAAAAAAGAAAACATGGGAGTTGAAAAGTGCAGAGGGATGGCTAGATTTATTCAGGGTCCCGGGCCGGTTGCACAGTTTCAGTTAAACGTAGATTAGAGAAATGTTTGAGTGTCATGAAATATTTCGCTATTGTATGATTAGAGTGAATGATTTATTTGGAATGTTTTTAAATAAACAATGTAAATCAAATGAGTTTAAATAAACAATATCAATCAATTCGAGTTGAGGATAAGAACCTATTTCTCTAGGTTCTTATCCTCAACTCGAATTGGAAACGAGCTGTATCACGCTAACGCTCAGTGAGAGTGAGAGAAGAACATGAACGTAATAATATTTTACGACGGTAAGTTTAGCACTTTTTACTAGTCATTGAATTAATATTTTTTTGGTTACATACCTAATTTAATACATACCTACATTGTTATTTAAAAATGTTGCTACGTGTCCATGCTAACGATGTATTATGAGTCTAATAATATTATGTATTTGTTTTTATCATAAGTATTATACTTATGACGCCCATTGAATACACAATGGTTATTTTCAAAAAGCTTAGATATATACATCTATGTTGATTATTAATTTTTCATAACAACAAAAATTATTACCCTCCATCCTAAGTAAGAGCTAAAACACCACTTTCAACTCAGCATGATAAAAGAAAACATTATCGCATTAAGTAAATGGGTAAATATTGCAATAAAGAAAACCATATCCCTACAACAAATGCAAAAAGAAATTGAAACCCAAGACTGTTAACCGCGGTTTAAGCCCCGTGCCGCCGGGCCGGCGCAAAGCACATATTTGTTCGCGCCCGACGTTTTTGACATTCCTGCCTCGCCTCAACTTTTCTAAGGGTTGTTACGCTTGTACTGCGATCAGCTTTGACTTGGCTAGGGTTGTCAACGGCTAATTATGCAGTGACATATTCAGATTTTAGGTAAGTAGGATTTCACTTTATTCTTTTTTACGAGACTAAAAGTAAAACTTATACCTACATATATACCTACGTTTTCATTTTTTTCTTTTCCCGAATAGCAGGGAGATTATTTGCTTTTTAATTTGGCTTGGACTCTCTTTTTAGGCACATAAGTAGTAGTCTTTTCAAAGAAGAACAAGGTTTGACAAAAAATAGTGATTTAAGATAAAAAAGACGCATTTATATGACACGATTTTGATACTAAGTATCATGGTCTAATAAAACATGGTCTTCTCTTCCCAGAGTGTCACTTGCCTACGTCACAATAACATTGCCACTTTATTTCAACATAACATGTTACATGGGTACATTATATCTATGGTTAATAAGTTAATTTATTTCTTTATAATTTAATAATTTTCATTTATATGTATTTTATCTTAAATTTTACAATAACACGTCATTTTTAATTATTCATTAGCAATATCTTCCGATTCACGAAAGAAATTTCAGACGTTCGGGTAATTCTGTTTACACTACTGGCAACACAGGATAGCGCTTTCACATTTGACAATCCGCCATTTTGTCCCTGACCGACCGTCCTTGTCGAACGCGTGTTAATTGTTATTCCCTTCTCGCTCAGTGTCAGCAGTCGCAGTGTTTTCCAAACTTTTCACGTCGTAAGCTTCGTAATTAATGTTTTGTTACGAAAATGGTTGGCTGCTCTATTCGGAACTGTAAGAGTAGGAGTGAAAAGTGCAGTATAGATTTGTTTTATTTTACTATGTTTCTACATGAATAACTTAAAATTAATGCCGTTAAAATAATTTTCACTGTTGGTTAAAATTCTCCCACATTTTAAAGTTTGAGAACCTGTAAACAGCATGATGACGTAGGCAAGTGCCAGTTAGGTCATTCGCGAATCTCGGAATAGAGTACCAGGCGGAGTATATTATTATACCATGCTAAGTATTATATTGTTAAAAGTAATAATTAGGTACTTAATTCGCCAGCGTTACTAATACGGGCACTTCTGCTCTTAAAATTGCTATAAAACACCATTAATAAGAAAATTAGTACTTAGGTTAAAAAATAAAATAAAACTTTAACTCTACATTCACCACTACATCACTATCTAACCACAAACTACAATCAAGTCTTCAGGCATAAAGAAACAAGTAGCACTAGCAATAAAACAATAAACTCAACCGACAACCCTAGCGGAGGCAATGAAAAGTCGGTTAAGCTAATGTTATCGAGAAATAAAAATGTATAATAAAATACAAACACGCCGGGCGAGGAAACAATTTGCCGCAGGAGACTGGAAGATTTCACACTCAACGACCCAATTTGAACCCTAACACAACCGAACACGACTCAAATTAAAGTGGGAGACGTGACTAGAAAATTCCTTAAATTTTCTCGCTGCGTCCCAACCCAAAGCGAACTGTGTTCCTTTAATGATAAGGTTGAGATTTCAATGGAGGGTTAGAAGCATCATTCAGGAAGAATGAGAGTTTTCCGCCTCGGCAGGGCGCCGTGACATTTGTGTTAAGCTGAGCTGGGGCCTACTGCGAACACCGAGGTTCGCAAATTGCGCGCATCTTTCTCTGTCACTCTAAATGCGCCTTAACTAGTGTAAAAGAGATCTTGCGAACTTCGGTGTTCGCGCTAGACCCTCAGCCACCATTAATAACGAATCTCTTGATATTTTTCAGAGATCTCTATTGCGTAGTAATAAGGTTTATTAAAGCAAGTTGATAAAAGACTACGTGGAAAGTAAACTTGTTGTGGAGGTTTTCGGTTATGCGCTCGCTAGATTAACACTTTGTTTTACATTCTGGAGCTGATTTACGACTTTTGTTAATTAATACGTGACGTTTACGAGTTTTGCGCGAGTTTAAATTGGTCAGTGCTTCCCTAGTTATTGCTTAAAGTTGTACTGTGATTTGATAATGTGCACTATCGGCATGGCACGGCAAGGGATCCTTAGCATATTGCCCAAGCGTTCTCAGGCATACCGAGGCGTGCTCAGGCATGCCGAGATGTGCTTAGGAATGGCGAGGCATCCCTCACCTTCTTAGGCATACTAAGACGTCTTAGACATGCAGACATGGCTAGAAACGCCTCGGCATGTCCAAGATGCCTTGCTATGCCTAAGAATGCCTGAGGGATGCCTTGGCAATATGCCGAAGGATGCCTTGCCGTGCCATGCTGAAAGTGGGCGCCAGGCCTAACATGGCATTATATATAATATTGTCTTCGCTTTTTCTTCAGTCACCCGTTGACCACGAACGCTGTAAAGGGTTCGAAACGTCGGGATGTAGGGTAAATTCAATATTCGCGATATAATCCGTTTTAATAGTTTTACTTCATGGCATTATAATATGGCAGCTAATGGGTGTAAGAATAGAAAAGGGGAAGTAAAAAGGGTTGGTATAAAAGGACTTCATACTAAGTTTGAAAGCTATCGCATACGAAAGGAGTACCTAATAAATTTCTCGGTCATAATTGTACCTGCGTATCTTCGGAAAATATAGATCCCCTATGATTCTTGAAGGGTACACAGGTAGGTAAATAAAACAGTCAAGACACAAGAAAACCGAGTCGCCAAAAAGACGAAAACAAAAAACAAGACATAAATAAGACTATGTAACTAGAAATGGAAAGAGAAGGTTCAAACGAAGAAAGCTCTTAAATGTTTAAAGCAATTGACAATTTGACAACACAATTAAAAAACAGAGAAACTCGCGTCACAAAAAATGAACGAAAACAAAAGACAAGACTTAGTTTTAATGTTTAAAAAAACCTTAATTAACTAGTAGAGAAGACATCTTCAAATTAAGAATGCAATCGAATAACGCCCAAGACACGGCCACAAAAAAACTAATAAAAAGACAACACATAAGTCACATAATACCAAAGACTGTGTACGAAGAAAACTACTAACAGAAAAGAAAAGAAATAAGTATTCAAACTGAGAACGCATTTTAAATTCCGAACACTCCCAACCGAACGCCGCGTCGCAAAATCCGAATCTCGAATGCGTTTTTCTAAGCCGGCAAGGACACACTCACGAAGCCACCTGTTGAATTGGGTCACGTGACTTTTTTGCCTCAAGGACGTGCCTCCTTCGTTCATTCACGGGCGGCCCCCTTCTGCCCTCCCCTCCCCCTATTTTTTGTTCCCTTACGTGAACCCGGGGGCTTTCACCTACGTGCATTTTCGAGGTCACGGCGTGTTCTGAGGTTTTACCTTTCGTTCGCGCCTCAACTTTTGTTTAGACGTTGGTGTTAGGTACTTTGAGTTTAGTGATGTGGGTCGGTTCGCCGGGAATTCGTGATGTGTTTATTTGTGAATTGTTTTACACGGTGTTTTGCAATGTTTTTATTTTTATTTGATGGATAACTTCATCGAACTTGCTGTGTTAAGATTTCATTTTGAATTAAGTGACTACCTATATTAGATTATAACAATAAGGTAGGGTAGTAGTGTTATGTTCGTTTTAAGCCACAATAGATGTTTTTATTGTTCAAAATCTTTATTGTTCAAAACATACATGCTACATAATTGTTTTAGTTCTAATGTTTATCGAACTAAAACAATTCTGCACGATTTTTATCGCTTATTGTTGCGGATAAGACATTCGTCGCGCTTTTTCGATTAAGGGCCAGTTGCACCAACCACATTTGACAGACTGATCAACGTTAGCCGGCGCGCCCCGGCGCTTTACTATGAAACTTTCCATACATAAAAATTTTGCGGAACTCTAACGATACGAACAGTTTGGTGCAACCGACCCTAAGTAAGTACAAGACAAGAGTGACAGATGTTTTAACTAAATGGATAAATGATAAAAAGTCGGTGATAACATGATATAGATACTCGTTCCTAACGCGTGGTGCGAATGGCGACTTATATCGTATTATGTCATTACTTGCGCGATTATAATAGGTATTATTATTATAGGTACGCCTGCTGATTTTATTAACGTTTTCTAGCTTTCATACACTAAATACTGTTTAAGATTCTACTGAAGTATGCGTTCTATTTCAACACTTGCATCCAAATACAATTTCGTAATTTCCAATAACGGTAAATAAACATAACCTCAAAAACCTACAAACTTTAACCCTATAATCTTCCACTGAAGACTGAATTTTCTTTACACTTAAATGATCTTAACCGGATACTAATTAAGCCCTGTCCCCGATAGTGCACAGTGGCTGTAGACTGCGTAATTTACATTAATCCAATAATTGCATGGAGGTTGCCTGGTTAGAAATTCAAATGAGATGATGTAGGGGGAGTCTTGTACGGGTGATGCACCTGGCTTAGGTTCCAGCGTTGTGTTATCTATGTTTGTGACGGACTGTGCGCCCGACGGTATTCAGTTATAGTTAGACATTATTTTTCATATGGATAGGCTACCAATAGCCTACCAATAAACCGGTTAATTAATTATGACGTGAAGAAATCTATTCATGCCTGATTTTGAAACAATTGAATTTGAAAAAGATTTCGGATCGAAATGGGCTACATTTTTATAATTTTTGAAAAGCCAAATAATGTATAACCCTTTTTGTTCATAGTTTTACCAAATACAGGTCTACACTATATGTTTATTTAATTCTTGTAATGAGTGCAAAGGTAAAAGCTCCTGATGGTAAAATATAGCTTACGTGTCTTTATTTAAAATATTTAGCGGCATTTTTATCGTTTATTATATCTTAGAAGCAGTCATAACGCATTCAAAATGCAGAGGTGACTTTTTATTAGGGATTGTAAACCGGTTTTTAATTGTATGAAAAGGTTACTAACCGAAATTTCATACAAATAAAAACCGGTTTACATTCCCTACTTATGTCCATATTTAAAATATGCAAGATCATTAATTTAAATGATTTTATTTAAACTACATTACACTCAAAAATCGAAGAGTTAGTACATAATAGTACGTATACAACACTATGCTTAATAAATTAGAAATCTTAGAACTATATCTAACCCAACGTCTATACGGACAGACAAACAATGGCGGCAAAGACTTGATTAATTAAATTGCTATGCTAATGAGAGCCGAAAATTTGCGATGCCAGTTATTTGACTGCTCATAGCGCGAGTAGGTAAGTAGTGTGCGAGTTACTCGACTATAATTAAATATTAAGATAGTGTCAGAAGTGTGTATGATAAATTTAAGTCATATTTGTCTTTGTGCTTAAAAAATGCATATTTTTGACATATTTTATGAATAGTGAGTTATTATGTATCTAATTAATACATAAAACAATTTGAGCATAGAGAAATTGCCTAAGTAACAGTTAAAAATGCTTGCTGATTGTTTTTTGTAATGTTTTTTTTTGTGCAATTAAAAGTATTCTACTTATAAATTTAAAAATCACCAGTTATGTACAACAAATATTTTTGTTTCATTTCTTTTCGTTGAAATCGTTGAATCATAAAACTTATCCAAACAGCTCAGACATCCAAAACAACAAATTATCCGACCCTCATAAAACATCTAAATCAAAGTCTACTAAAATTTATACAGGGTGATCTCAGATTGACCGACGCTCCCCCCTTACGTCCACGCCTTAGTAATTTCCGAAATCGCTTGTCGACAGTCAGAGTAGTGCCTGGGCAGAATAATTAGATCTCGATCTTGCATCTAATTGGGACGGCGCAATTTGTTTTAGGTCGATATTGTCAGGCCGTTTTGAATGGATCATGCTGTATGTTAGATTTTGAGTTGTACCTAGTTTAAGTTAGGAAAATATACGTTATGTGGATTTTACGGATTCTTATAACCTTTAAAAAATGCCCTTCCTAATATTTCAGAATTACAAAAAAATAAGCGCATTTTTGCGTAAAATTATAAGTACTGATTAGAATACCTAAGATACTATTACAATAAGACAGGTTTTTTAAACTGTTATGTCCATATAAATGTATTTGCATGCATTGTACTATGTTTTTATCTGCAAATAAACGATGGATTAATGGATTGAATTGATATATTTTTTAATTGCAATTTTTGATAAAACATGATATCATTTTCGTAAAGTTCACTTACCTCCAACTCTCATCTTAATAAGCACATATATCAAAGAAATCTATCGACATTCGATATCGAGTTAATTTTTAATGACGTCACATCCAAATCCCAGTCGGGTCCGTAAATCAGAAATATAATTAGATACGGAACCCTAATTGTGGCGGTCTCAAGTTGCGCCCCCCTGTGGGGTCGCGGGTCGAATCGATAGTTGACCCGCAAGCCTTAGGTTCCGTGTTGATTGGACCCAGTATAGTTAGGTCCTTTAGGTTTTGAGTCGGGCTAAGCCTTGGCACAAAGCAAAGGTAAAGGCAGTGAAGGCAGCCAGTAAAACGGCGGTGCGAGTCGTGGTCTTGCTTTCACGCAGTTAGCACGGTTTGGGACGGAGAGTGGGAAACTGGTCTAAAATGGCATTTGCGTGCTTTCGATTAATACTGCTGTATATAGAATAATTAGTAGAGAATAGAATAGAATAGAATAACATACAGATTTAAATTTTGCAGTTTTTTAAGTAACCAAAAAATAAAAAAGAGTGGTAAGAGATCTAACTCTTAATAAGATGATTTAGCGCCACTAACTATCATACGTACCTACCTACATCCTACTAACTAAACCGTTAACCCAGTGTCAAATTGTACTGGTAACCATGGTAACTCAAGATTTAACCGATTAACCCAGGGTTAGTGGAATGATGCAAGTGGCGCTAAGTCGATTAATAGTGAAGGGTTAATATCCATGGATGTCAACCGTCTCTAATTCTTCCTCAATTGCTCAAAGGTTTAACTGGAAGAGATCCCTTAAAGGGATAAGTTCGCCTTTGTACTAATGACAAATGTTATTTTTCCTGTTTTGTTTTGATTTTTGTACAATAAAGTGTTTTACTACTACTACTACTATGTATTTATGTCTAAATTTAAAACACGTGTTTTAGACAACAAAGTTAAGCAAGAAAGTGTGTTAACTATTAATATTAATTATGTGTTTTTTATTAAAAAACTAAACAGTAAACCACTTTAACTAGATATTTAAGTGCGAAGTCAGATAAAACAGTCATAAAATTTAAGTGTTTGTCTTTAATCAATACGTAATTGGACATTTTCGATAACCAATTTTCAATATTCCCACTTCTAATCTTGCCCATTACCATGAAAGTTACCACCGTTACCAAAGTTCTAGATAACCAACACTATATCCCCATAAAAGTCATCGTTATTAAATTTTAAACCGTTCAAAGCCATTACAAAAAGAACGGTCGCTAATCGCCATTTTCTAAGATCGGTCACTCGACGCAACTCCGAAAGTAATACCATCAACTTAGTGTTAACTTAATTTGAGTCACTTTAACAAGTCCAATTAAAGGAATTTGTGTTTCTCTTATCTTCAATATAACATTGAGCATAATTTCAAATTATATTTCAAACTTTCCGATAATGAAGGGGTGGCTGTCCGGGGGTAGGGGGCGTTCGCTTATTTCATTAGTTACATAAATTCTCCTATTGAGGATGGCTGGCAGAAAGGGGACGGTTTACCCTTATTACAGAGAGCCTCCTTATCAATACAATTATTAATATAATAATATTATTATTGTAATAATTTCAGGACGGAATGGAAGAGTCGTGGCTTAACTTTGCCAGCAATAAAGGGTGGGAGATAATGGAATGGAAAACAGTTTGAAGTTTTATTGGAAAATTGGTACAGACTAATTGGCACCATTATCGATCTGTTGCCGCCTTCGATATCAAAACTTCATTGCTTTAACTCGCTTACTAACTTTACTAACCATTTGGACCCAATAGTATGTGACTTAGTATATTTGTCAAGTTACTAACATAAAAAGGTGACTTGCAATCACTAGTTTCCCAACTAGCATTATGTTCACACGATTTTAATACGTTTTAACCAGGGCTCGGAATCGGTTTTTGTAAAACCCAAAATAGCCCAATATTTTCAATTATTTTATGCTCTTTACGTAGGATTGAATCATGTATTAAGGTCACAACTTCGTATTTTGTCCCATTAAAAATGAAATAATAAACAAAAGACCGAAAAAGAACGTAATAATACCGGTATTTTTTGTATGAAGAAAAAACCGGTTTCGAGACTTGGTTTCAACTTCTTTCAGCCAACACACACAAGCCAATTCGAACGTACACTGACATTAGAATTATATCTAATTGATGTTTTAGTTATCGTGCATTTTGCTTGTACTTGTCCGTACATGTATTGGTGCAAGCGAGAAGCAAGATAACTAAATTACGTCATTTAGATTCAGATATCAGTGTACGTTGGAATTGGCCTGTCAGACGCGGTACGGACAAATATACATATAAATATGGAGGGATATCCTACTTAATACTTATACTTATGTATCGTGAGTAATTTACCTGCTCTCGACCAAAGGATACGCAAACCTAATCCGCTCTAACACAAACTAACTAACCTAATTCGTATAAGATAACCTCACAAATGACCCGATGTTTCGATACCATCTACCTCCACTACACATTCGGATAGAAATTGAAACTAGGTTAGGGATAATACCGACCCAAGTATAGCCATAATTCCTAAGGGCCACGTCTCATTATGATACTAATACAAGTCTCATCCCGAAGTTGCCGTGAATACATTAAAGGGCCCAATCCGTACTGATGAGAGGGGTGGGTGGGCGGTGGGGGCACAAGGCATTACACCAGAGCCTTCATTTACATTGTCCAATAACTTCAAGTAGTGTCCAAGCGAATATTAGTTTATGGCATGCGTTCGAATATAACCCAAGCCAGGGTGGCGAAAGGGGTGGAATAATTTACTTTTTGCCAAATTAATTCGATTTCGGTTTAATTAACGAACGCCATTTTTTCTTTAGAAGAAATATTAAAATCTCCAAAGGATTCTGATTATACTGGAAAGGCGGCAAATTAAAGATGTCCTGTAAATTTGAAGAGTAAATTAAAATGTGGCCATTGTCCCGATTAATCTAGAATAATGAAATAATAAATCACGTTTCCTTTTATTTTAAGATTACAAATTGGATTAATTGAATATTGATTACACGGATTGGTTTGAATTTTTTTTAAATAACTAACGTCACCAAATATAAGTAGGTATATCGCTGCTGGCCTTTAAAAGGTTTGCATTAGAAAAAACTTAAATATTTATTACAGTACAGTAATAAATATATTGCGTACATTACATTAAGATAATTGAACATTCTTTAGTCATTTCTAATTTAATATTTTAAAATCACCAGAATAATTCCAGAAAATAGATCAAAAATACATATTTCATCCCCGATGAACTTCGTTTTTATGAATATCGAATGTTTTTATATTTTACTATATAGGGAACAAATCATTTTTATGTAATATGTTGATTTCTGTTCTTAAGTAGTCACACTACTAGGTATATAAATTATAAACTGAAATAGATAACATACACCAAAGGAAAAGTGACCAAGTCCACCGCCTCGGCCACCGGTGAACTTGGTCACATTTTCTTTGGTGTATGTTATCTATTTCAGTTTATTTTTATATTTTTAAGAAATCCTACGACACATGAGAACATTGTACCAACTAAATCAAGTAAATCTGAATATACGAAAACCGTAACAATCCAAATCTTATAACTCTACATTAATCTTAAACATTAAAACCTACCGCTTCTTGTCTGTACTGATCCCCATCATAGTCTCGTCCACTATAAAACGCACACAAACGCATGCCCCCCTCACACACACACACACGCCCCCACCCGCACAAAGACGTAGGCTTTATTCTCATTCGGTAAACGGAGATGCACTACCTTCTAAGTTCAAAATGCACTATCTATGTATGAAAACCGTTGTGTTATAGGCGTTTGTAGGTGGACTGGCACTATCCTAATTATCGGAGGGCGCTATGGGTAGATATGACCGCTCCGTAAGATTTGCTCACGTTGGAAATGGATTTGAGTGTCTATATTGTGGAGCTTAGATATCGGAGGTTAGATGTGAATATATAACGATTCGGATCACGGACTTGGTTTTAAGTAAAATTTTGTGCAGTTTCCTAACAATTTACTTGAATGGATTGCTTTTCGAATCGATAAGGTGAATCGATCTGGTTGGGCTAATATAATCTTTTTTGAATTATCACAACGACTCATAAATATGGTTTGTATGAATATTCCTCATTTCTTATGTTAAAAATAATAAGTGGAAAATTAAGAAAAAGTCTAATTTATCCTGTATATTTTGATTACTCTCATTTCCTTATTTCTAGAGCAAACGAAGTCGAATTCCAAAATTTTTAACAAGTTTGACTTAAAATTTGGGAAAAAGACTTCGTACAAAAACTTGTTTGTCCAAAATGGTAGGTAAATAAAGAGAACCTAGGTATTATCATCTACTTTACTGGCAAACAATCGTAACTTTCGTATTATGTTAATGATACATTTTGATTTATATAATTTTATCTACCTATTAAGACATTGCATGATTAGTTTTAGTAATGACCTGTATTTGACTCGCTAGATGTAACGTTTTTTTGTTACTTGGCCAAATAAAGAACTTGAACTTGAACTTGAACTATTAGAAAACTAACATCAAAGTAAAAAGTGTAAAAATATGGGTGCAGACAACTTACTCAAAAATATGTATCTAATTTGTTGACAAGAGCTATGAGAGATATTTTTGAATATAATTTGTGCACATATGTTTTTGACACTTGACTGTACCTATCACATAATGACATGATACTTGACAGTAATTTCAGGGTCCACCATTTTCCAGCAAAGAACCAGAGATCTTCGTAACTGCCTTGACTACACGCCAATCCCATTTTCTTTCCCAAACAATCTGCCGGATATTTCTAGGAACTGCCCAGTGTTAGTCTGGATGGGATTTCAATATTATTGACTTGCGTCAGTACAGCCCCGAGCTTAGCTGACGAGTATTAGAAACGTCGCTTTTGAGCTGAATCTGCTGGACTTAGAGGTAGATTTACGGTGATCCAGTCACTGGTGCCAGTACTGGTACTATCCAGTACTGGTTTGATCTTAGCTTTGAGTTTTCAGTCAAAGTGCACGCTATGCCACATAAGAACGTTTTTGTAGCTGTATGTATATCCTCGAAGGTCCCATGGAATTTTTGAAGTGAAAACTTCTTTAGCAGCGCTGGGCACTTTTTGAGGTGGAGAAAAAATTATAAACTCGAGACAGCGTAAGGCGATCACGTGACCGTAAGCCCCGTAACTCATAATTTAAATGGCATTTAAATCAATAAAGAAAAACTCAATGTTATTTGACATTTATGTTGCGGACTCCTTTTCAAGACTCTTTACCTATGTTCAAATAATTTGACGTTGTCATGGCAGTATGTAAATAAACATGTCAATGAAAAAGTGTGATCTTATTTGAGAATGATAATAATATATAATAAATAAATAGAATACCTCCGCTAAACATAATGTATCGTGTTACCGGGCGTCGGTAACATAATGAGGTGAGTTTTCACTTCTATCGGCACTCCCGGAGTGCAACCGTTGTTGCTTGTTTACGCTTATGAATTTGGAATTCTGTTTTATTTCTATACCTAACAGTTTTTTGTACTTGTAAAAGAAGTACCTACTATAAGTACATCAGAGCTTACGAGGATATAGTAGAGCTACGAGTAATATCAGGTGATTTTTTTCGGTTTGACCTAACCATATATTAGATTAACTACATATACAGGGTGCTTCCTGTAACAGAAGCAATAAATTAAACTGTAGGCTGTACTCCTCAAACTGACCAACATTTGTTCAACAACTTTTAAAAATTATGAATCCTTTAGACTTCCTCTTTTTCATACAAAATAAATATTGCCTTCAATGTACGCTGACATCAGTGTGTTTGACGTTGCTTGTCACGCTTTAAACATAACAAAATTTGCAATACATTGCGTCTTAGAATAAACTTTAAAGTGTAATAAAAATCAAAACCTGAGTTATTTTCAAAAGTTGCTGAACTCATGTTGGTCAGTTTGAGGAGTACAGCCTACAGTTTAATTTATTGCTCCTGTTACAGGAAGCACTCTGTATGTACTTGTAATGACATTGAATTGCCTAGTTACAAAGCGTAAAAGAATCCGTAATTATGTATACAATGTGGAAAGATAAGTCGGGCCCTGGAGGGAAACTACCTTAAATCCTTAAGCTGGCTCATTTTACATAAAGAAGACATTCCTTTATTTTGAAAAAGAAACAAAACTGCATTCAAAGATTTTCTAAAACTCGCTTGCCTCGCCCAAGACTCGAACCGACTAAAAATTCCAAAAAATAAAAACTCGCAATTTTATTCTACTAGTCGATACAGTTAATGTTAATGATAACATTTCTCCAAGAAACATTAGGTCTTAAACTCGTCTGTCGTACAAAATATCTATAAAATGTAATATTTAGTACTCAAGATTTTTTTAGACAAGCCAAATCGAAGAAAAAAAGAAAAATACATTGAATGCAGTTTTGTTTCTTTTTAAAAATAAAGGAATGTCTCCATTAAGTAAAATGAGCCAGCTTAAGGATTTAAGGTAGAACTTCCCTCCAGGGCCCGACTTATCTTTCCACACTGTATATTCGAAAATTATTTGAGTTGACAATTAAATAAATTTGAAAAAAAAAAACGCTTGCTGCAAAACTACAGCCACTTTATCTTTGTCTTGGTAGGAAGAACCTACTCGAAAGTGCACTGTTGCCAGTAACTAGACCAACGTGAACGTGCCTTAATGGCCGACTTGGTTATACTGCGGCCTGACGCATAGCGCAAAGCCTATCGACTTTGTACCCATATTGATCATCTTTCCCTAAATAACATTTGCTCTACACTCCACTCCAAGAGGTACCTGAAGTTTTGAACGCAAGAATAAGACGCGAAAATAAACAAGCAGTGATGCATATGTTATGAAAAGTATTATTTAATGGAATTAATATGATTTATGTTATGACCATTAATGTTTATGATAATGACTTCAAACACGGCTGATGATACACTGTTTACGTATGTTGCGTTCGAAAACGCTACATTCATGTTTATAAAATCTCAGGGTTTCTCTTAAGGTTTCTATAATCAGAACTGACTTTTGACAAATTAAATGTGACAAATCAGGAAGTGTCTAATTTGTTTGGACGAAAATGTCCGGATTGACATTCTGGTATACCAATATTACCAAACAGCAGGACGAAATGTGGCAGTTTTTTTGAGTAATTATAAGTACTTGAAGATCCTAAACTGCTTCTGGTTTTACAGCTTTTTACCGAGTTTGGTTCTGGGTGTCAAGGCTTTCTGAAATTTCAGTTTCTTGTCTAAAAAAATACGATAGTACCCAAGAAGTTCATCTATAAAGTCACGATCTCAACATAGTTGTAAGGCATCATGGCACTATAGAAAAGGCCCCGTCTCAATTTTAGATGCAAGTAACGTCCAACGTGTACCAATTAACGTAACAACAGCCCAGCGACATTGCAAAATCTTCACCCCGACTGTCGTCTAAGCATAAATTCATACGTGGCCGAACGCACGCATCGTACCGTCAAATAAACTGCCAGTTTAATCAAACCCATTAGACAAGTGAGCCAAACATCTGAAACCAGAATAGCAAGAGCCGTGAGTTCGCTACAGCTGCCCCCCCGTTTAGACTAAACTGAGTAAAGCAACGGGGGTAAGGGGAGACCAGCATTTGCTGGTGGGAGGTATAGCTGATGCCTTTAACGCCTGGACGATGACCAACGGTAGGAGGAGGGGGTATGCGTATTTAATAAAGATGACGAAACAACATGGCCGGACTGCCGGGAGAAATCGGGAAGTGCTGATTTTCAAGTTTGATTAGTAATTAATTAGATGTATGCAAATTAATGCAAGACTTAGTTATTAGAGCTTAGTTGACTTGAATGAAAGATTTATTATGAATTAGGATAATGGTATACCTTATCGTCTTCCTCGCGGCTCATGGGAGCCTGTGGTCCCCTTGGCAACTAATCCCAGGAATTGGCATAGGCACTAGTTTTTACGAAAGCGATTGCCAATCTTGGTATTCCTATCGTAGCGATCAATAATGGTATAGGTATCTCTAAGAAAACCTAACTAACTTAACTTCTTGCGGATTATTATTGCTGTAATATGTATAAACAGCTACACTAATGCTACGTTTATGTTAAAGGAGATCATTCTGATCCATGCGTAAAATCTTTAACAATGATTCAACAAGAACAGAATACTCACATTGATTAATAAAGCATCAAAAAAACCTAAAAAAAATTACTGACGGCTTAATTTAAAATTATGCCAAACTTAATGTTTATTAATAACTACTAATAATACCCTGGGCTGCAGACGTGTACACACCTACATAATGAGCGTCCACCGTACCTGGTCCCTACATTATGCAGGAGAGTAATCTTATTACATTTACATATTAATCAACGGGTTTTAATTGTCCCCCCTTCCCCTTCATATTTGTAAGTGATTGAAGACGTGTCAGTGGTTGTAATTTAATAATTTACTTACAATTACTGGTACGTTACCTGAAACAGAACAAAATTACATTAGTAACATATAGATGTATACATTGTGTGTTGTGTAAGTAGAGTCGAGTTCACAAACATCTTTACAAACCGACTTTCCAAAATCTGGGGGCACGGTAGTGCCCCCGCCAAGACGAGCAAAGCGAAGCGCAAGGGCACTACCTACCTTTTCTCGAAGCGCTTCGTCGTTTTTTTGAACCCTCTTAACTTGGGTTTGGATTATACCAGATAAACAAAACTTTCGGGATATGATGTCAATAGTGGACTTATTAAGCATAAACATTTTCAATTGCATAGCTCTTATACTTTAGATTTTATTAATGTCTAAAAAACCCCGATTTCGTCACTGACTCACTCACTGTTGATCATCAAAACCTCTAGGGTACTTCCTGAAGTCCTAGGAAGCTGAAATTTGGTATGTGAGATAGTATTAGTCCACAAACAACAAAATAATTCAAAAACTTGAAATTATTAGCCCCTAAGGGGGTGAAAAGGGGGGTGGAATTTTGTATGGGAAATCAATAACCGCGGAACCGATTTAGTTGAAATTTGGTACGTAGATAGTTATTGTTATGGGGTAGGATATAAAATAGTTTCAACCCCAAAATCACCCCGTAAGGGTGAAAAGGGGTGGAAAAAGGCGTTAGGGGAAAAGGGAGTTGAAGTTTGTATGGGGAATCAGTAAAAAGCAGATTGTATATAAAAAAATACGTATTTCAGGATTTTTAATAGTAACTACCCGCAACCTTTTAAATCAGAAAATTGTCATAAGCAACTTACAAAAAGATGTGAAATCCCACCAAAAACATTTTCATGTAAAATTTTGCCAAGTCGAAACCATAAGGCTCGCACTGACAAAAAGTTATCAGATCTCTTGTAGAGCCAAGCTTCTAACTCTACAGGCCCTACCTTCACAGACTCTACACCTTAGTCAAAATATGTGGCTTGGCCACTTGGTCTAAACATCGTAGTAGTATGTATATCGTCCCCTAGCAGCCATGTACTCGTACAAGCTTTGCTTAGTTTGGGGCTAGGTTGATCTGTGTAAGATTTCTCCTGATATTTATTTATTTATTTTTTTCTAATACACCTGTTGTCGTGGCTTCTAACCTCCGTGGCGAACTGACACAGACCAACTGACGACTGCAGGCAGACTGACATACATATTTGGAACTACGGACATTTCAATTCAAAATTAGACATGACAACGACACGACAAAATAAGATCAGTTCACGACAGACAGCCACCAAGACCACAGACTGTTCACCTGTCACACACTCGTAAAGTGGCATGGGAAGTAGCAAGGAAAGTAGACAGAGACCTGGTGTAGGAACGTTACTGGTCACGCCGCGCGTCCTCGTCAACTCGTCATGCCCACCGCTCCCTAGCTTGTCTGTTTGTTTTTTGGCACAAGTCAAAGGACCGACAGGACCTGCGTCGCCATTAAATGCCCGAGCAGTGTGTGGCCAGAGAGGGCAACATAGCGACATCGAGCGAAGAGCGATGATCTATAATGGCCCTTTTGACATGGCTATAAAAATATATAATAAAATCCCAAAGGAAATCGAAGAAATAAATAATTATAGTAACTTTAAAATACATTAAAACTTACCTAGTAAAAAAAGCGTACTACACATTAAATTATTTTTTTAACGCTAATATGCACAGATAAGTTGGGAAAAAAAGGTTACAAGAGAGACCATTTTAAACCATATACTAGCCCTTAGGAATTGGCTTAAGCCTATGACGCATGTTACCTCATAAGTTAGTGTTAAGTATATTGCTGACTGAATATCTATTAAACAAATAGTTATTTAAAAATACATTTGCTTTAAAATGAACTAAGAATATAATATCTAGATCTAGGATGTAGTAAAGCTTACTTCCTAGATACCTAATACACTAATTAATATTCAGTACAAACTTATAATTCATAAACGAGTCATTCTAAAAGACAAGTGCTATAAAGCTATATTATATGCACAATAAATCCGATGTAATGACACGGTTTCAAACAAATATTACAGTATCGTAAAAGTATTCAGTATTTTATACAACCAACCCAATCAACGGAACAGTAAAATCAAAATCTTTAATCAGCATACTGATTTGTCCACATCGGCGCGGCTAATGGGCGGGGTCAAACCTAAAGCATGCGAGAAATATAAGACTACCGTAAGGTCCCGTGGGTTTAGGTTCATCTCTCTCTCTCACTGAACGTAATTATGAACGAGACGACTGTGCGTGCGTTTTTGAATTGTTATTTTAGTAAGTTTTAACAAAAAAGAAGTAATCAATATGATCGATCTATGGACCAATAGTTGCCTGAAAATGAAGATTTTCATTTTCATTACATTTTTTATTCAAATTATTGGCTTTTGTGCTAAAATTGTTACAAATTTTTTTAAGTTCGTTTTAGACCTATGTTCATGATTTTGTATCTATTTTCTATCGAGCGAAAGTCAAGAAATCAGGTTTCGAATCGATGATGTTACTAGAGAAAGGCCTCAATATTGCTAATTATTTTTTTGGCAACCGTATTGTGATTTAAAAAAACGCTAAGATTTTTCAAAAACTCTGCTGTCTGAACCTACTGCACCTTAATTAGCATACTGATTTGTCCACACTGGCGCGGCCGATGGGCGGGGTCGAACCTAAAGCATGCGATAAATATAAGACTACCTTAAGCCCAGGGGCGCAATTAATTCCAAAGTATGTTAATATTAAGAATGCTTATTACTTCGGGTAGTCGTGTGAAGATGCTCTTACTGTTAATTATAAGGTTTTGGTTATAAATCTGCTTCGGATATGTGTAGTTTATTTAAAATTTTATTTGCACGGTGTATAAAAAATTGATAGTTATAATTTAAAGGGCCTCTGACGAAATTAAATTGGGATTTAAATATTTATTGGCACAATTATAATTTCAGGTCTGCTTTAATGTTGAAAGTTATTTACACTAGTAATCATTGGTATACATTTAAATAATTATAATGTACAGTTACCTATCTACTTCATTTTAATAACATTCATTAATTATTTTTATTATAAGTGTCAAATAAACACATTAAATTTTACAATAGGTACAATCATATATGTATACTTAATTACATTAAGCATAACACGAATTTAATACAAACAAATATTTATTAAAAATAAATTACAGGATCAGAAAGACAATTTATGAGAAAAAAGATTTTTAATGATTATCCAAATTTCTTATTTGTGTTATGATTATTTGAATAAATCCCATGGGTGATTATATGAAAAAAAAGGAGTTATTTAAAGGTAGACCCTAAGATTAAACCAACTGCTATTAACTTCGATATTATTTACGACCAGCACAATTATATTCTGATGTCTGCTTCAATTGGTGGTTTTAATACAAATACTTTAATTATCAACATTCTACATCGTTAAAGGGTATGTAGACGTTTATTTCAATAATTACTTTATGCATTAAAACGATTCTCTTGTCTTCTCAAACGTATTATTTGGCAGCCATTTTTAACCCTTGTACTAATTGGAAGCTTGTAAAAAAGATAAAAAAATGTAATAATTATGTTCGCTTAACACCAACTGATTAATTAAAACTTACTTTTTGAGAAAAGCGTTAATTATATCCATTGTGAATGTTCTAGTTTTTGTACAATCCTTTGAATTTTAACACCTTTTTTCACGCAGGCTTAATTAGCAGACTTTTTGAAATTAAAATGAATGTCAAGGAATAAAAATACAATCTCGAAATTATGAAATTTTATACAATTATTTATTAATGATTTTACGGAAATTGTTCAAGTTACTGTAACAACTTTTTAAAATTATATGATAAAATATTACGGAGACAAATTTTCCCTAAGCCTACCCACCGTGATAAATAACTTTCGGTTTTTAAAAACATGAAAATTCAAAAGCGCACAAAAACTGAGTTAAAACATACGTGTACCTATGTATATTTTCCCAGTACTTTATATATTATATTATATGAAAGCATGTACAAAGAATAAATATTAAAATAAGTACATTAAATCACCCCCGTCTCCTCAAACGCAATCTCATAATGGCGGCCTTATTACGCGTCCGCATCACGCAAGGAAGATAATAAATGCATCGCAAAATTAATTAATAAAATTGCATACGTAAGTACGACCCTGACTGTCTGCATACCTACTGTATGAGCTGAAGAAAGAGTATAAATTATGGGTTTTGTATCAACTGCTTGCGATTGGAAGTCGATTTTTATTAATTTCTAGTGTGTAGTTTGTTTAACTTTAATGTTATTAAATATAAGCTGATTAGCTTGTTGAAAATTTTGATATATTAACTTACCTACTTACTTACTTACTTATTCTTGCACCTAACCGCCTTGGTAATTTTTTTTTATCTCCTCTAAATTTGTCCATGGGTATAATAGGGATGATGACACATGTTGAATTTTATAACAAAATCTAGTAAAATAGATAGCAAACAAGCAATGTATCACAATAATCTGGATATTAAAATAAAATATGGAAATGTTACAAAAATACAGGACCTGAAAGTTACAAAATTTAAGTTTTTTTTTAACTTCCAAAAACGATAAAAGTAAGGGTACCATTCGATTCCTTACATTTTATCCAAAAAAATATTGTATAGCAACTATATACATAAACGCAATATTTCACCGACAAAAATTCAATTTTCTTGTTTTGTCCATACGACAAGATGGGCTCTCAGAGACCTTGACGTCACGTTCATTTATCGTTGTGTTAAGGGCGTTTCGCGAGTGAAGTGCGACTGTCGGCCTTTGACTACAATTTCTGACTTTTGTGTTACTTTAATGCAATGGGTCACATATAGACATTTGATCCTAAAAATAAACCCGATCGATTGATACCATAAATGAAAATTAGTCATGTAGCCTATTAAATAAGTAATAAACTACATATAAGGTAAGAGTAGAAACATAAACATAATTTATACAAAAAAAAACCCTCATATTTATTTAATAAGATACAATGCTCTCTACGCGTGAAGTGCGGGGCGCTCAACGGCTTGTTGGCCCAAAGTACAGTACGTCTGCTTTTCATGGCAGCTTTCTATACGCTGTCACGAAGTGTTGGAATAATCTGTCACCACCTATAAGAAATTGTACTTCGACAGCAACTTTTAAAAGTAAGATTACAAAGTATTTACTTGATCTTCAAATTTCTAACACTGATCTTGATCTTGATCTTTTTATTTATTTTAATTTGTAAGTTGTAATTTCAAGTTTACTAACACGTACAAACCTACTCTCAAATTGTTCAAAGCACGGATTATGTACCTACTGTTTTTGTCTATTTATAGTTTAAAGTCACTTTCTCCCACATGTTAGCTTGGTTTTGTTTCATTTTATTTTTATTTTTATTGTGTTTTCCCTGGTTGCCTTGAAAACCAGCGCCATGGCTAAGTACCTTAGACATCGGCATATGCTGAGTGGCATCCATTTTGGTGTTAGAATATATTAGAATAAAATGTATTATGTTAAGTTTTATGTTTTACACCAAATAAAGTAAATTTATATTCTATTCTATTCTAATTTATTAAAAAAACACGTTTATCATGATTATGTAGGTATGTAGGTATATATTTTGTAAATCTAAAACCAGTCTTCTGCCTCGAACAAAAATCAACATTAAATACTAACAAAATCACAGTAACACGATCAATTAACAGTCATCCTAAAAATAATGAACTCCACAATCAATAAAGAATTGCGATTGCATTAAAAAGTCGATCGGTTATCGCCCGCGATATCGCCGCGATAAGATCGCATGACAGCGGACAGCTTCCTCACTTTAAGGCGTGCCTTTAAACATTCTAAAAGCTGATATCGTGAATATCAATTTGGAGTAGACCGGCATATAAAAGCTTGCTTGGTTGGAAAGACCATCATCATAATATTAGCTATATCATATCACTAATTTAAACTTTCACGATTTTTACACATGGTTAAATTATACAACGGGACTTAATCGCGTATCTAAGTTTTAAGATTTACCTCCGACGTTTCGAGGACGGCGTTGTCCCCGTGGTCTCGGAGAAGACTGGCTTAAGTTGACATCAGCATCGTCTAACCGCGCGAGTTTTTCGAACTACCCGCACTTGGTCTTGTTTATCCGCTTGAACGTTTTGCGCACTAGGGATGTCACTCTGTCGACACACAACACTAACGATATTCGATTTATCGACTGTCGATATTCGTTTACGCTTACATTTACTAATGACTGGATTCCATGTGGATGAGATCTTGAAACCCTCGTCCCGATTGAAATTACTATGTTTTTTGACCAAGACCAAGATAAACAAGACCAAGTGCGGGTAGTTCGAAAAACTCGCGCGGTTAGACGATGCTGATGTCAACTTAAGCCAGTCTTCTCCGAGACCACGGGGACAACGCCGTCCTCGAAACGTCGGAGGTAAATCTTAAAACTTAGATACGCGATTAAGTCCCGTTATATAATTTAATAATATATCATATCATCTTATAATATCCCTTTGTTTCCCATAAAGTGAAGTCATAATGTATTGTTTGTCAAATTATGATTAGTCATAAAACTAAAACGGTTAACTTTTCAGGATTTTCGTTATCCTATAGGTTAGGTTAGGTTTGTTTTATGGAAATCCTGAAACTGACGCGTTTCTGAACCAAATAAATTATGACTAACAAAAGTGCGCGCAACCAATACATTATTATGACTTAAAACTTATTGGGAAATAATAGAGACCTGCTTTTTATCGTCCACTGCTGAGCATAGGCTCTTCGAGTACGCCACTTATCCCGGTCCTGAGCCAATCTCATCCAGAAGTGACCCGAAATCTTCCGAACGTCGTCCACCCAACGAGCCAACGGACGCCAGACACTCCTTCAAAGATCTTCATAGGACAAGAACTCAATTGTATACTACTCCGTTAAGACACTTCAGAAAGGAGAAGCTTCCCTCCCTCCCTCCCTCCTTCTGCTCTACCGACCTTCTGTAAGTGGAGTATGTGTAACGTCTGTGCGGAAATAGAAGAGTCGTGGAATATATGCCCAATACACTCCAAGACTCTTCTCTTTCCGAACAGACACGTCAAGCGCAGGAGTTAGAAGCGATGTAAGAGCCTATAGACCCTTAGACATTGTATCGGTTTAAGTTCAAACAGTTTTTTCTTTTGGGACACCTACAGGCTCTTCTTAAATGGCCAAAGTTCCTATAAGTACCTGGAATAGGTACTTTATAGTAATATTAACATAGCTTGGGTACGATGACAGGCGTGACAGCTGTTATCTCCTTGGTTCCCACAAAATGTAAATAGAGTTAGTAGAGTTACGTAAAACTCGCAGAGATGGTGAGATGACCATGACATCTTTGACAAAGACTGGCCAGAAACTGCAACATTCTAGGCCCGTAAAAAATAAACACGAGCATACTAATTAATACCCCATATGAAAACGGCCCTATACTGTTTAATTAAAAAAAGTGCAGAAGCCGCGACGATCTGCGGCCCGGCTACCGAATGCAGAAACTGCCTTACCTACAAAAAGTCGTATCTCACATGAGTTTCATGCTGTGATACGACCTTTCCGACTTTTTACGGCAAGAAACCGGTCGCTGTAAGCTGCTCATCACAAAACATTGGCTCACTGTTTTATTTTCCTTAACTAATATAACTGGGCCTCTACTTTACTCACAATTGTGCGTAATTGGATGATAATTTTATACTGGTTGTCTGAGACGAAGCGTATTGTAAGCGTTTATGAACAGCAACATTGGTGTTTAGCTCGCGATGTAGCGAATACCTTACATACTTCAATTATGTGCCATGTGTACCTTTGTAACATTGTAGCGATACGTGGACCTTATTGAATTGACATAAGGGTTGATAGATCTGTTAAGTTTTGTAGCAATGAAGTTATATGTGGAATGTGAGAAGTATGTAGGTAGGTATTTATGACTGCGTTTTACTTGATGATGGTTAGTGGATTTAGAGTTAGAGCTGTTTCCGAGATTCCCGAAATATACAAAATATACAAGAATGGCTCGTATTAAGGTACATAGGTATAAGATAAGATGTAATTATAAATAAGCTAACATGATATACTTCTTAATAGTTTCATAATAGTGTCTGAAGTTCCAAATATCCCCACGTATCGATTTACTTTTAAATTAGTAAATGTATGAACACTTAGAAAGGATATTTAGTAATCAGGCATAAGTAATTGATTATCATTATTATCATTAAATGTTGCAAGGCTAATTTAATGAGGTTAGCCGCAGGAAGCCTAGAATTATACTAGTAAGACTGGCTCGTAAATAACCTTTTTGTATTAATTTAAAACCTGATAAGTGAGAGAATGTGCTATAAAGTGCCTAAGTGCGTTAAATGTAGGCCATTTTATTTATTACAGTACCTACATAAATATATTTGGTAAATTTAACATAAAAAATATAATCTTAGTCGATTCGATTTCCGGGCGAGACTAAGCGAATTAAAAAAAATCTACGAATGCAGTAAGGTTTCTTTTTATAAATAAAAAAATGTTTCCTTTAAGTAACAAGAGCTAACTTAAGGTTTTACTTAATTTTTTCCACACTGTATGTATGGAAACATTAGGTATAGGTACAATAAAGATCCAACACCACCACTCGGTTACCGCCTCTTAACCGCTTGTGTTCAGTTCAGTATCCAATAAGTGGGTAAAAGGTTCCTTAAATGTTATGATAATGGTCGTTCAAGATACAAGCGCGGTAGTCGGTACAATCGACAGTAACATGGCTCCTGTGGATAAGTAGAATACAGCATGATACAAAGCACTATGCTAGCATAATACTAGCGTTTGCTTTGTTTTATCTATTAAATCTTAGAAGACAATCGGCGGCATCGAAAATAATACAGTAACTTTGTCGTCTGAAAGTACGGGGTTCGTTTGCGTTAAATCCTATAGTTAGGACGCAAACAACAAAAATATACAGGGTGCTTCCTGTAACAGGAGCAATAAATTATACTGTAGGCTGTACTCCTCAAACTGACCAACATTTGTTCAGCAACATTTGAAAAAACCTCATGTTATGATTTTTATTACACTTTAAAGTTTATTCTAAGACGCAATGTATTGCAAATTGTGTTATGTTTAAAGCGTGACAAGCAACGTCAAACACACTGATGTCAGCATACATTGAAGGCAATATTTATTTTGTATGAAAAAGAGGAAGTCTAACGGATTCATGATTCTTAAAAGTTGCTGAACTAATGTTGGCCAGTTTGAGGAGTGCAGCCTTTAGTTTAATTTATTGCTCCTATTACTGGAAGCACCCTGTATACTATAGCTATAGCCAATAACTATAGCTATACTGCCATTTTTATGATTTTGTATGAAGTTACTGGACTAAAAGCTTTGAAATGAATATATTTTTTTTTTACTGAACAAATCTTTTTTTTTTGCAGACCAGTTACGTCATAATTAAACCCCCGGACCTTACATCACCACCATCATTGCATCATTGCAGACCTTGACATTCTCGGAACTTATACGATTACATTTAATATTTACCAATAGTTTTTCGATGAAGGAAAATATCGTAAAACAACTACTTAGTATAACTAACCGAATATGGCCTATTTTCAATCTGTAGCCGTAACACGAGTTGACGTTTACGTTACCGACTGCGTAAAGTCGATCGCGGTTCATCTCGCTCGCACTGATGTATTGGTGCGATAAAGGGAATGCAGTCGATCTAACGCAGTCGCTAACGTAAATGTCAAATGCCAACCCGTGGTAGCCGTGCTTGGCTATATTTTACTAATCTAAAGTATACAATTTGACCCCTGTGGTCTTTCGATACCCGGTAGAATAGAATCGCGCGAACGGTAGCTATCGACAGTTACATGGCCAAGCAATATTGCTATAGAATAGTTACTCTCGACAGATGTTTCACAATTAAGTTGTCTTGATGACCCTAGGTTAGGACCATATTGGCACGTATAGGGACCGTGCGAGTTGGAGGGTCTGCCATTTTGTGGCCTGAATAGTAGATTCTGCCATCTTGTGGGCTACATCGGAAGCATAAACTTCACATTTACGTCTCGCGCTTAAAACCTACGGCTCCTATGCTGCCCCTTATATTAAAGCTATCGTTTATCTACTGTAAGCAGATATTTCACTGTAAATCTCTCTCGCTCGCTCGCTCTCTTAGATACGTCCTTGGCTACTTATTCAGAGACCAGGGGGCCTAGCCAATATGACAAATTGTTTTATTTATATCTCCGTTGACACTTGCTGGGACGTCAGTCTTTCCGTGACCATAGCTGGTGCAACTCAGCTGAAACGTCGGAATTTAAGGTAAAAACAATGAAACTATATCGCGGTAAATCAATTTTTTAACAAGCAATTTTTTAGGAAGGGTAACTTTTTCAATTTTTTCCTTTAATATAAAATTTGGTATATCGCGGTAGACCCGTTTATGTAATTAAATATCAGTCTTATGTCTCAGCTATGGCAATGCTTACTTTCCATACATGTAAATCAACCGGCGTCGCACTGACAGATTTAATTACGCTGCGATAGTTCGCAATAACATTATCAAAATGCAAAACAACGGCGCAGACTCCCGCGCTATCGCTGCGGTCCGCAGTCTACATGTTTTAAACAGTAAGCTCTTTAACATTCCTATCCTGCCTTTTTAAACCCCGACGTAAAAAGAGGGGCGTTATATTATGTTTGACGCCAATTTTTGTCTGACTTTGGCATCGTAGCTCTCGTTTTTTTTTTACATGAAAGCAAGTTTCCTTGCGGTGGATCTTAGCTTATGATTGATAGAAATCGATCTAGTAGTTATGTACGGCATTTTTAGCATAAAATTTATTATTTTGGCATCATAATTATAGCGCAGGGGGTTTTTAAGTTTTAAATTTAATAGTTATTGCCTGGCGCCCGTTAGCTTGTTGGGTGGACGACATTCGAAAGATCGCAGGGCGTTTCTGGATGAGACTAATCTCATCAGGGCTAGCCCTGGGTGCGTATCCAACGTGCAATCGTTAACGCTCCTAAGCGAACGAAATGTGACTGCCACTTTCGCACTAGTGGGGAAGAATGATAGAGATAGCTGATGACTACGATACGCTACGGAGCGTTAACGTTGGGCAATGATACGTTATAAACTACCCAGGTCTGTCTAATACGAAAGAGATTTAAAAACACTAACTCGCGCGATTTGCAGCTAAAAAAGTCATACCCAAAAGACCTGCGCTACACAACCGACTTTCACACATTGCCGTACTGCCGTCAAGACTAGCACCTGTACACTGCCGCCGCAACAATCTTACTTTAATAGCGTGCAACATAAATTACTGGGACTTATTACAATCCGCTCCCGATACCGGCCAGAGGTATTACGCGCGTTAATGTAATGCACCGTGGAGTTTATATGCCGTTTAATGAGCGTAGCTTTGTATTTATCTAGTACCTTCGGAGCTATTGAGAGTTGGCACAGCTGTGTGAATGTTTTGTGTTCCTGGTGCTAAAGTTGTGTTACATATTCTTTAAGTATTTATAGGCAATGGCTAGAGACAAACGTGCAGACGATAGGTACGTTAGATTTGTCTCACGGATGTGCCCGGGGGACTAATGTGACAATATTATGTGTGAAAAGATCTCCGGCAGAAATATTTGCGAGAATTCCCGCCGTACATTTACAAAAAAAAGTTACACCGTTACACACTGCAAGACAGATCTGACGGATCGAACTGTCCATACTTTATTAGCTAGTTGAATTATAGACGACGTTTGGCTAGTGATAAAAAGTACATTATTTATCGTGTGACAGCACAAAAAATGGAAATACATCGCCGAGTTTAACCTGTCTGTTAGTTTATATATTAGCAAAATTGTCAATTAACCTCCTAAGAGCCAGCGTAATTTTTGGACTTTTTAATTTGGAACCTTCTTTCATTCTATTATAAGTAGTTTAAAATTCGATTAGATTTTGTTCTCTTAGGCCCACTTGCACCATCCCACTAACCCGGGGTTAGCGGTGAAACCGTTAACCTCGTGTGAAATTGTACTGGTAACGACTAACGATGGATGGTAAATCCAAGTTTAACCGGTTAACCCCGGGTTAGTGGAATGGTGCAAGTGGGGTTTAAAGGAACTCGGGACTTAGAAGGATTAAATTAAAGTGAAACTAATGTATACACTACATTATGAAGCATTATGAGGTGTGCATTAAAGAGTATTTGTATTGTATTGTATTACAACAATATTTCTAGTAAAATGTTGTGTTCTCTCAGAATACTGCAGTTGCGCAGCGGCTCATTATAATAAAATTAACCGGTTATAAATCATGAACGCACCTCAATTATCTCACTAGGAGGAAAAAACCTCTAAGTAGAAATAAGACCGCAGTGAAAACTATATGAGATTATTTATATCGTTTTTGCTATAAAATCTGAAACATTATTAGCTCAATTATACCTTGAGTATGTAGCTCACTAGTTTTTTTATTTGCCTTGTAAAATTGTATGTAGGTTGTATTTTATTGTCTTAGAATTAATTGCTTATTTACTTCTTAGTTTTAGTTATGTATTTATTATTAATTGTAGATTTTTGACCTTCTATTTCTGTGTTTTTGACCTGTGTAATAAATAAATTGATTTGCCTTTAAAATAATTTAAGTAGCTAGGTAAAATAGCACTTCCCATTGGAAAAACAGAGCGAATGCTACTTTTTCGCTGCACGCTGTGATAACACAATGAAAAACTTGCATGCACATATTTAGATAACAATTAAGATCAATTCAAAACAATATGTGGTTAATAAAAGTTCAAATCCAATTAAGGAATATGGCAAGTAAAAAATCTATTTTGATTTCTTAAATTTAAATATCTGACTAAACTTTAAAATGAGGCACAAAAATTACACATATGTAGTTCCTTGTCGGTTTTTTGTTGTTATTACAGTAAAACAAGTTTTCTTTTTAATTCCAGGCGACCTAGCCAAGGTGACAATCGCTATCGCTTCGCCATCGATCGCATTGTGTCTCTATCATTCTTCCATATTAGTGTGACAGTGACAGTCGCGTTTCGTTCGCTACGGAGCGTTAGCTATTGGCATGTTGTCTACGGGGCCTGCCCTAGTAGCACGGTCGCATTTTTATCATTTATCTCCATGCCTGTCACGTTCTAACAAGTATGTAAGTGCGAAAGTGACGGGCTTAGTGATAGTGGATAAAAATGGATCCGTGCTGAGCCCGCTGGTACGAAATTGCGTCTATCTATCTCTAATTTGATACCTATCCATTTTTTAAAGTTTTTTTGTTTTGAATACAAGAAAATTTCTAATCCTGATAACATGGTAGGTACTTGTAGTAAAAATATCCTTCCTTCCCTTTCCAAGCTCGCAAACCACATTGCTACTCTTGAAAAAGTGCAACTCCTCGGATAAAAACTCATTCGCTGGCCACCCGATCGCGGCTAATGACCTAATTACGAGGATGAATGGGCTCATTAATATCCAGTAAACGAACTCCAGAGACATCTGACTCGACTCTGGGTTACGTAGGAAGCAGGAATAGCGGGCAGAACCCCTAGTGTAAATTTCAATACGACCGAGTTGACGACCGGTCTGGCCTAGTGGGTAGTGACCCTGCCTGTGAGGCCGCGGTCCTGGGTTTGAATCTCAGTAAAGGCATTTATTTGTGTGATGAGCACAGATATTTGTTCCTGAGTCATGGTTGTTTTCTATGTATTTAAGTATTTGTATATTATATCTATCGTTGTCTGTGTACCCACAACACAAGCCTTCTTGAGCTTACTGTGGGACTTAGTCAATTTGTGTAAAAAATGTCCTATAATATTTATTTAAAAAAAGAAAGAAAAGAAAAAGAAAAGAAAGAAAGAATAGCGGGCAGAACCCCTAGTGTAAATTTCAATAGCGGTCAGAACCCCTAGTGTAAATTTCATTGCGTGACGAGCGTCGAGCGTTCGCGTTTGCGTTATGTCTGTTTTTGTATGGGATTTTGAACTGCGCGTCACGAGACGTTTTGGAAACTCAAAATCCCATACAAAATGACATTTAAGGCAGGTAATTTCTACGACTAGTTGGAGTTTTTGCATTGTTAAAGGTATCTTGTTAGTAGGTACCTATACTTATTATAATACAATTTATAATTCATAGTAAACTAACGACCCGCTCCGACTTTGCACGGGTTACACAAAACCTTAACAAATTATACACCTAAACCTTCCTCAAGAATCACTCTATTGATAGGTGAAAACCGCATGAAAATCCGTTCAGTGGTTTTTGAGTTTATCGCGAACATACCACATACATACACACAAACAGACAGACGCGCGCGGGGGACTTGGTTTTATAAGATGTAGTGATACAGCAAGATGTAGTAAATAAGAGAGAAAGCTAAGGAAACCTTAAGGAAGGTTAAAATTAAATGTAAACAAGCAAGAATTTTCCTAAACGTAAACACTTTAGTTTTCCTGGGAAACAACGTGACACTAACTGGATTTATTTATGTTTCCTTGTTTTACTATACTTTTAAGTAAATGGCAAGTTCTTTTTACTATAATTCATTACCGAATCAAATTTTCCAATCTAATTGAACTATCTTGAGACTCGTGAGTCATATTAGCATTAGGATAATTTTACGGTATACTCGCGTATTTTTAGTCATTCGCGCTACATGTTTTGTAGAGCCTAGGTCTCCATTTTCAAGCACTAAAAGTGCATACAGTCATGAACGCTACTCGTGCACTGTTAGTGCTTAAAAATGAAGACAGACGGCGCGATTCGGGAAATGAATTAGAGATTCACTAGATATGAAATAGTAAAGATATGTGACGTTCCACGGCAAAGGTACTTTATGGCGGCTGGCGCTTACGCTATTATTAACGCCGCTCCAATATTCAGCCGGGGCAATGGTACCTTTTGCCGTGGAACGTCACATATCATTACTATTTCATATCTAGTGAATCTCTAAATCATTTCCTGAATCGGTCCGTTAGCCTCTCCGAAACATACCGCGCGAGTAACTAAAAATAAGTGAGTCGAAAAACTAGCTTAAAATATTTAGATGTTACAAATAATATATACCTAGACAAAAAACATGAGTATGTGTAACATAGTAGTAAAATCAACAAGACAAGAATTTGTTTAAACAAAGAAAATTATCTCCACATTTAATTTTACGTAATATACTAAAAGTAACTTGATAGTGATCTTACATACACACGAAATAATTCCAAATGCATTAGAGATAATTACAGAAACACTTACATACCAATTAATAGCTTATTATAGAACATGTAGGCCATTTCATGCTTTGCCTAAAGCGATATTATCAGCCGCAATGATTTCACCTTAATTACACCATTTTAAATATATGTACCTTCTTTGTTAAGTCAAATCAAGAGGGTTGGTAAAAGGAGGGGAGTTTGTTAGACTCAATGGTATGTGATAAAATGGATAATGACTATTAAAGAAAAAAACAAGCAACAATGGTTGCACTCCGGGAGTGCCGATAGAAGTGAAAACTCACCTCACTATGTTACCGACGCCCGGTAACACGATACATACGTTTAGCGGAGGTATTCTATTTATTTATTATATATTATTATCATTCTCAAATAAGATCACACTTTTTCATTGACATGTTTATTTACATACTGCCATGACAACGTCAAATTATTTGAACACAGGTAAAGAGTCTTGAAAAGGAGTCCGCAACATAAATGTCAAATAACATTGAGTTTTTCTTTATTGATTTAAATGCCATTTAAATTATGAGTGGCCACCTTACGGGGCTTACGGCCACGTGATCGCCTTACGCGCCTTACGGTCACGTGATCGCCTTAAGCTGTCTCGAGTTTATCATTTTTTCCCCACCTCAATAAGTGCCCAGCGCCGCTAAAGAAGTTTTCACTTCAAAAAATTGGTAAATGAGTATTCGATTAAGGATTTTTTTATGTGATAGTCAGCAAACGAGTAGACGAGCCTGATGGGAAGCGGTCATCGTCGCCCATGGACATAAGCAACATCACAGGAGCCACTTAAGCGTTGCCGACCCTTGAAGAGACCCTAAATACCCGCTTCTTCCGAATGCTCCCGATACTGGTTTTGTACGGCGAGAACCGAGAATTTCTGGTTCTAGAACCGTTTCCCATCCTCGGGAGAACACCTCGGTTTAACGTAATGTTATACAGACACATGGAGACGAGCTTCATGGGTGTCGCGATTTAACGTTCAGTTTTGCCATTTAACGGAGGGGATTGGTAATAAGAATTAAACACGGTCGACTACCGGCAGGTTGACGTCTTGGCTACTTGCAACTGATTTGAATGTAAGTAAAAATGAATTTAATTTTAGAACCAAAACCAAAATACCTATACTGTCTGTTCCAAAACCACGACAAACTTACCATCTGAGTTACCTACAAATATTCCCTATGGACTACGGTCTGGGTTTAACAAAAAAGGAGTGTACAGGTTTTAAGGGTCACGGCGCATGTAACATCCCTGGAGTTGCAGACGTCCATAGGCTTCAGTGACCGCTTACAATCAGGCAAGCCGTATGATTATTTACCACCGACTTGGTATTAAAAAAACCGGCCAAGTGCGAGTCGGACTCGCGTTCCAAGGGTTCCGTACATTAAGCCAATTGATTCCACATTTCTAATTGTTTTTTTCCTGCCACCTATAGGTAAAGAACTATTATGTGTATTTTTTTCAAAATTTTAGACCCAGTAGTTTCGGAGATAAATGGGGGGGGGGGGGGGGGTTGGTACAGACAGACGCACGAGTGATCCTATAAGGGTTCCGTTGTTTCCTTTTGAGGTACGAAACCCTAAAAATGAGACTTTTAAAAAAACTTTTATAAGTAAAGGTCGTCTACCCACACAATATCATTGATCCCCAGTGACACAATCGCGTAATGTTAACACAATGGGGTAATTAGAGCTACTTATGCACGATGGTATCGCCCGGTGATTTCTTTGTCCACTAATTACGGGTTAATTATATAGGAGCTGGCTGCTGCTTTATAAGACAGACTGCGTTTTGTAGTAGTCGAGTGGATATCTATCTATCTAATGAGCAGTATATTTATTTATATATTTATATATATATTTCGGGGATCTCAGAAACGACTCTAACGATTTCGATGAAATTTGCTTTATTTGGTTTTCGGGGGCGAAAAATCGATCTAGCTAAGTAGGTCTTATCTCTGGGAAAACGCTCATTTATGAGTTTTCGTACGTCTCCCAGATATTTTTTATTAAGTAAATGAGAAAGAAATGGGTGCGACAAAAAAATAAGATGCGAGGCTTTAGTTTTAAGTATACACGTTGAATAGATTTTATTTTATTAAAAAAAATATTGTAATGTTACAAAAGGAAGGAAGGAAAGATTCACTCGCTACTTGATAAGCTTCGGTAGTTGGTTAAATGGTTAAGCGCCACTTGCTCCACTTGATTCCACTAACCCGGGGTTAACCGGATAAACCTGGATGTACAGTCAGCAGCAATAGTTGCTAAGCGGGCGAGGTGTTCAAAATTGTCAAAATGACAAAATCTTGTCGCTACTTTATTGTTAAATTTTGGTTGATTTTTACATTGTTTTCCTTCTATCTTGGCGATTGTTTAATATAATCAGTACTTCAAACATTCCCCATTTTCTTTAAGTGGAAAAATTACTGTCTTGGGTGAGACTTGAACTCACGGCCTCTGGATCGATATTCCAGCGCTCTGCCATCTGAGCCACCAAGACCTCATCCATACCCAGCAAATCTTTCCACCATATTATGGGTCTAGGGGACCCTAATAGCATCGGTCGCAGACGTTTCTGCTTGTAAAATTAAATTCCCCATTTTGTTTTAAAAGGTATAATTATTATTAATTTGCCTTGTACAACAATAAACGCTAACGTTTCCTTTTCATGCACTTTAACACAAATAATGGAAATAATTATAGCAGTGCCTTCATTCCTAGTGATTGGGGCACCGCATAATAATCATCTTGGCGATGTTTATTGCTCCAGCGAACTAATTATCAGGGATTTTGATACTTGAGTTATATCTAGTGATGGGCCCTTGAATATTCCCGGAAATGTTCCTCAAACGAGGGAACTTTGAATATATGTTTTTTTTGTAATTTTACTTACAAGGGAAAGGAGACAGAAAGTATATGAGATTAGGGCAGTCATACTCAAGCCTGCCGGGCTTTTTTAGTTGTCCCGTCACGTGATTCTGGTATACCTAGATCCTTGCCAAGGCAAAACCATCTTTGTGGTCCTCATAAAAAAAGGTTGAATACCTATGGCTGGATTAAGGTGACAGGTTGTTAACATGTTTTGTTTTTATTTATATAATTTTAATATGTAAAAATAAGAATGCATTAATCGCTTCAATATGAAATAAATATCCTCAAAAATGTTCCCGGTGAAATAGAAAATATCCATATCGAGGTTTTATCTTTAAATATTAGGTACCTATCCAGTTATAAAGCGTTCTGAATTTTATGAAAACTTTTGTAGGTATGCCACAATATGTGACCGTTTCATATCACAAAAACCTAATAGGACACAACCTTGTCGGATCTCCATGTGTAAAATCACATATTACGAGGGAAATCGTATTAAACAAAATCATATGGGTTTTACTGTCATTTCATCCTTATGCCAATAGCGGCTTTTTAACAGCCGACAACCAATTATCTTTTACTTAGGCCCGAGATACACTTGTAAGTTTTACTTATGTAAGTAGGGAAAAAGCTATTTGTTAGAATGATATAATGATATTCATCTCTCATTGTGTAGTATAGCTGCTCTGATTGGGCCTTAAAAATGGCACATAATTTCTTGAGCCCGGAACATTCCCGGGACTCGCACATCCCTAGTTGTGTCCCTGTTTATTTATTTGTAATTATATCGTGGCACCCGGCAGTTATACGAAGACCTAATAAATGGGTAATAATGTTATAAATTATTGAATGTTGCGGTTTTCCAGTGACGTCGGTCTGAAGCACATTTTATGTTTTTTATTTTATTTTATCGCGGTGTTTTAAAGTTTGAAGAGAAGTTTAAAAGAGAGATATTGAAAATCATAGTTGTCCGGGTTGTGTTCATGATTTAAATTTGGGTACATACACCTTCGTCTTGACCTAATAGTAATACATAGCCATACTATAAGATTTTCTTAGTTTGAGACTAGACCGATCTTTATAAAATTATGACAAAATTCAAAAATTAAATCTATGTATTAGCTATATTCTTTATAGTTAACGAAAAATAATGGATAATCTTATGGTTACATTGTCGTTTTCAATAGTATAATGTTCGCAGACTTTTATTAATAATATCATTTGCATAGACGTTAGACATGACCAGTTTTCAGAAACGCATAAATATCCGCTTTTCGAAAACTAGATTTAAATTAAAATCCTCAGGCATACGGGCGCGTTCTTGGGACGCGCGCAATTTTCGCGAAAAGCCCTGCGAGATTTTTATTTTACAGGGAATTTAATTTCCGCCGTTGACGTGTCACGAGCCTCAAAAACTATTGCGCATCGCTCAACCGGTAATACAAAGCAATCTAAATTGGAAAATAGGCAACGCGCAGTGTGTGCTTACCAAAAACGACCATGCTGAATGCAACGCGATTAAAAAAAGAAGGCCGATGCCGATCGCGGCGCGGGAGGGTGTGGGAACCCCTCCCCCCTTTTTTTCCTGCTTTTTTTCTTTTTTTTCGGGAGGTGGGCGAGGCACGGGTGCATGCAGGCAGCACCCACCTTTGTTTCGCATAAACAAATTAATTTCGGGCCTCCGTTTTTCGACGTCTAATATGTTCGAATTTTGAAACGCCCGCGCGGACGCACCCGTGTTTGAAATTAGAACGAGCGAAACAAGTTACTGTCGCGGTGCGGGACTGAGGCTGAATAGTGTAGATAAACCCCACGAATCCCACGATATATCTACGGAAGTCTATAAAAAATCGTAAAGACACTTAGGATTTCTTCCAGGTTGTATGAAACTCTTAATCGCGGTGAAGCATTCCGATTTATTGGTAAACAATTAAACATGAACATACTCAATATACCTACATATTTTGAATATTTTGTGTTTTATCTTAGAGTTATCTTGCGCTATCAAACCGCCGCTTACGCATTTCACTTAGACTTTTAAGCGGAATTCTAACACAACGCTTACAACATCGCGACTAGCCCTCAGCGGACACCGCCCGATCACAGATGGAATCAGGTGATAATCAGCCACTTCAGTACCACGCGTGCGACCCCCGCCCCACACCCTCTCATTAAGGGGGGAGCCAGGACAATGCATGTTTGTACTGCTTTTTGTCCATTTTTTTCATTATTTCATTTCATTTCGCCCACCTCCCACACGTCCGCGCTCGCGATTGTGCCTCCGCTTTTTTATAATTCGTTACCTTTTTTATCGGCCGTCCCATTTTCCCCAGAACCGCAGCCGAGTGTGATAACCCTAAGATCGGGAAATATTTGGGAACTAACGCATGGCAGCCCTAGCTCAGCTAAGACAGCGAACTGAATGGAATGAAGGTCAGTGTCTGAAGGGGGGCGATTTTATATCGCTGCTCAAACGCCCGTCTGTACTGATACCTATGGGTATTTGAGATACATTTCAAGTACCAGAAGATAATAAGATGTTTATAATGGTGAGATTTGTATAAGTATTTACATATAAATACTTATGGAAAGCATCCATAAGATAGGAACAAATATTTGTGATCTACACACAAATAAATGCCATCATCAGGATTCAAACCCGGGACCTCCTGTTTCAAAGATAAGGTCACTATCGACTAGGCTACGACGCAGTCAAAACTTATCCTGGAATTATCATCAATTACGCTTCTTAATAGCAAATCAAAACATTGGTAAGTACAAGCTTTTATTGCCGGTTGTACTTTTCTTTCCACAGACAACGAATACTCATCGAGACCATTCTAAAAACCCCAAACACAATAAGGCTGCGTTGTTTTATTACAGAGTTCCTATGGCCCCTCCTGTCTCCATCATCAGATCAGCTCCATGATACCCCAATATTGCATTGTGACCCGACTTACACACGTATGCAAATTTTCAGCTTCATCGGAGAAGTGGGTCAAATTTAACTTGCATTATTTGACCCGTACAAACATACATAGTTACAGAGGTACATAGATACATAGGTACATACAATACATAAGGACCTACATACAATGCAAGTAATAGCTTGTAAAAGAGTCTAAAATAACCTGATTAAAACGTGTCTCAAAACACAATCAAACGTGCATGTGTTTTATTCTAATACGTTTTCGTATCAATATTTGACCTGTACAAACATACATACATAGTACATAGCAGGTACATAAGTACATTGATACATAGGTACATAGATACATAGGTACCTAAATACAATGCAAGTTAAGTAAAAGCTTGTAAAAGAGTCTGAAAATACCTGGTACGTGTATTAAAACGCAATCAAACGTGCATTTAAAGTACACCGCCGCATAAGGTGTTCTAATACGTTTTCGTATCAAAAGATCTAGACAAAGCACTGGGTGCATCCCGGCGCACCCAACTGCAGAAAGCATTTGTTGCATTCACCCCTTGCACTGATTCTTATTGCAAACGGACTGCAGGTGAAAAGTCGAGCCATTGCAGCTAACGTTGAGAATAGAAAAATTTGAATGCTTGTGTTTATTGAATTGTATTAACCGAATTTAAACTGTTGTGAGACATGCTAACATTGAATAATTTTACGGAGACCTAGGCTCTCCGAAACATGTCGCGCGAGTGACTTAAAACAAGTGAGTCTAAACCGTAAAATTATTCAATTGTATTAACATTGATTATATTGTTTTATTAGATTATTACTTTTGAACAATAAATAAATAAGAACAACCTGTAATAAGTATACCTATACAATCATTTTATGATACTCATCAGTAATTATACCTAACCAAATGGTGTTTTCCGAGTTCCGAGATAAATCAAGAATAAATAAAACAACAAAGATCATGGGTAGCTTATCACTGTTATTCACCAAACATCTAAGTTAAATGGTAAACCTCTGTAGGTTGAATTTATAACTCTTGAATTAACTATTATGTACACAACATATATTACCTATTCTATTTCAGTCAGATAATTCAACTAATTCAAGAGTGATAGATTCAAAATTTAGATCCATAATATTGTAAAGAAATCGCTCGCACCGATAAGTGGGCGAGATGCACTGTGATTTATCTCAAAACGAGATCATTTGTACAGGTCATTTTTTAAGGTTTGAAAGTCGGTGCGTTCGCCTCGAGCTCAGTTGGGTTGGGAATATCTCTTATACCCGATGTGATTACCTGATGAAAGCTCGATCGATTAGTGCTTTGAAAAACACAATGGGTTTTATTAAGTCATATCTTATCGTTGACAAACGGTGTTTATTTGATGACCAGCAGGACTAAAATGGTTGGTTTTTATCATTTGTCATCATGCCTGTCACCTTCTAACAAGTACTTACTTATGTAAGCGCGAAAGTGACGCATGACATGACGAGTTATAAAAATACGACCATGATACCGCCGCTTCTTTGTTTAAACTGTTTAAAGTGATAGTTACAAATTACAAAAAAAAAAAAACGGGAAACAAGGAACAAATGACAAAATAAGTTTTGCTAATGCCAAGCCTAAATAAACGTTTACCTTCGTAAAAGGTTTTTCTTAGGGCTCATTTAGAAGGCGCGCGAACTCGTATACGATTTTAGTTACATTGCGGACCATTGAGGTTACATCAATTCAGCCGACCGATCAAATGACGCAATGTAATGAAACTCGCATGCGAGTTCTCGCACCATCTAAATGAGCCCTGTCTGCCCTGAAAAATAGTCTAATTACCATGTGATTCTTTGCATTTGCTTTTTATTAAAATATGAAAAAATTAAAAGGCACTGTAATTTTGCGGGCCTATTACTCTTAAGTATGAGGGGTTGGACCGGTGTTACAAGAGGTCGCAAGTTTGAGTCTTGACAAAAGTGATGATTTTTTCTTTGAAAAATAAGTTTGATTTGCTGACGTACGACGTAACGTCACTTTAGAGTGTTAGTACCTCCTCGGACACATTTAACTGACCATTAATAAACCTTAACCAAACGAAATAAGGTCTTGTGATAGTCAATAACCAAATAATACTATTACGAGTAACAGTTGCCTCAAAAAACCGTCCGAATTATTTGCTCGGCTGTTTTTCCTTTTAATGCCCGAAGGAAAGCTGAGGTGTGTAAATAAACAGCGAATTAGAATCGGCCATTTAACCGAATTTCCATTAATTTTAATGTTGCTAACCAACTCAGTGGACAGGGAAAGTCGTGGAGACTGCAGAGTAGATTTTTTGGAGATAACCGTTTCTGAGTTATGGATGTTTATCTATGTAAAAATGTATCCCTATAAATATAATATAATCGTCCAATAACCGCAACAACACATGCCTTAAATAGGCCTGTGCGACTAGGTCGATTTGTGTAATATTGAACCATAATATTTATGTATTTAAAAAATTATAATTAAAGAGTTATTTATTGTAAAGAGATATCAAGTTTAAGAAAAAACACAACTATATTTTTTTATAAGTACATTAAAATAACACATAGAAAGAAAAATCTCACACTTGTTTATTTTCTAGTACCTATGCAATTGAACAGCCTGTGATTTTTAGAAGGAAAAATCTTTGGTAAAGCGGAATACACGGCTTATATGAGTAATATTTCTTTTTTCTCGTTTACGACATAATTTTATTTTTATTGTCATGCGTTTAATATAGTACCTACCTATTATTATATATTTAGGTTTATTGATTAAGTTTCGTTAAATAATAATATGGTTTATGCGTATATTAATTTATAAATAAAATAAAAATACTTCTAAGCTTGTCGACTCTACTCACTCCCCTGTCCGCATTTGTAAGTGTATTGAAC
This sequence comes from Cydia amplana, assembly GCF_948474715.1. Classification (NCBI taxonomy): domain Eukaryota; kingdom Metazoa; phylum Arthropoda; class Insecta; order Lepidoptera; family Tortricidae; genus Cydia; species Cydia amplana. The sequence goes on along the minus strand of NC_086080.1, from coordinate 3,950,586 downwards.
AAAAAAGATCCGAACGAGCAGTAATGTACGTGATTCCGCATTTTAATTCTGTAATGTCCCGCCCTTTTTTTTAATGTTTATGTCCGCCATTTTTCTATGAACGTATTTATCCAGCGGCTCTCAAACATTTTTGGAGTAGGTAACCCTAAACTGTAGGGTGTAAGGGTGTAGGGTATCACGCACGTGATACCTCTAGAGTTAAGTTTTTTTATATTACGCTACGGTATCCATTTACCATCAAGTGAAGTTCTTGTTTACCACCGTGAAGCTTAGACAACAAAACTGAATCGGTATATTACAGGCCAAATTTAATAGAGTCCATCTAAGCTAACTTTGCATTGACTAGAACAAAACAAAGTTAAGCAGTGTCATTATAAACGACATTAATGATGACATGACCACACTTTGTCATTGCCAACGCCATGCATAGGTAGCTTGGTCGGACTCTACACACATTTACGGGGTAAGGGTCTGTGTAGCAATAAGTTAGGCCGCCTTTACACCTGTAAGTTTTACTTACGTAAGTAGGGACAAAGCTATTTGTTAGAATGAGATAACGATATTCATCTCTCATTTTGTGGCATAGCTGTGTCCTTACTTACGTAAGTAAAACGACAGGTGTAAACTGTAAAGGCGGCCTTACATGAGACCTTTGTAAGGTCCTCGAGGACCCTAGCTCTATAGCAGTGGTTCCTAACCTTTTCAGTCCGGTCACCCCTATGACTAACTAGGGAACCTGATTTTACCCCTCCTCCCAATGGTAATAAAAAATAAAACGTGTATGTTTGTTGTATTGTTAAATTAGGTTGGCGTATTACCCCCGTAAAATACCAGTTTTACCCCCACAGGGGTAATTACCCCAGGCTAGGAACCACTGCTCTATAGCAATACAGTTTGAGAATAGCAGGCGTATTAAGTGCCAAAGCACACCCGAGACGAATAGGATTAAAAATATACATATTAATGGTATCTTTATATTATTGTTATTTTTTTGCATTAAGTAGAAAAAGTTATCCAATACATTTATGCGAATGATTTAACAAGGGGCTAAATCTAAATTTAACTAAGTGACGAAGTTTATAGAAAACGCTAATCGAAGTCTCATTGTAAAACGACATTAAAATAACCAACATGAAATTTTACTTGAGTAACATCATCAGTAAATGTCTATGTCTAGTACAGACAGCAGCAGAAGTTGCTAAGCGGGCGAGGTGTTCAAAATTACTTTGCGCTCTCTTATTCTCTAAGTCGCGTTAAGATCTTTTTGAACACCTCGCACGCTTAGTAACTATTGCTTTTGACTGTACTATTTTATATCATCTACTCCTACAATGAAAATCATTATTATCTAGCCTTCATCGATAGACAAAAAAATATCCGCTAAAAATCAAAAATACCTACTGAATTGAACTTATAAAATGATCAGCGATTTACATAAAACAATAACATTCGTACGACTAACAAACTTGCAAACCACATACTTTTGCCGCCACAAATGTCACTAATAAACTCTGTTCCAACGAAATAAGATCAAAAATCGCTCAAATAATCCGTTCACACTCGCAAATCGCTGAATAACTTTCAAAAATTCGTATCACATCCAATCAGCTATTTCGAAAATCAGCCTTAAGCAATCCGGATAACGTTTATTTTCGGTTAAGCGAGGATCAATTAATACAAGGTTTCGACATTGATTCATGACCATGCCGTCGCCTAAGGCTAGGGCACAAATAAATGTGACGTCGCCGGCCAAAAGTCTTATTGCAATCGCTCGCCGAGTATTAGCGAATAGAACGCTCAGGTCAACCAGTAAAATAATGCTTTAATAAGCATAGTTTTTAAGGGGCCATGTTACGCTGGTTAGGTTGAGATCCTCAGCTCGCTAGTACTAGCTAATCTAATAGGAATAAGTCAGCCAGGGTTGCCCGTGATTGATCAAAGTAATTTGTCAAGCTCGCGTCGCGGCAGCCCTACAATTAGCACATGATTCTGGAGGTCTAATATGTTTAGTTTTAATTACGGAGTTTTTTTACTAGTTTAAGGGCTAGCTATTTATTTCAGTGTGTAATTAGCTAGGGTTGACAAGCCTAATTGGTTGGCTAAGAAAGTTGTTAACTACTTGGAATTATACATTTTGATACTATTTATTAAACTAATTTAGTAGGTATGTACTCGTTATATGTAAGTAAAATTTATCGTCTCGGGTAGTTTTGAAACAAAGAGAATTAAAAGTTATGTTCGATTTTTGAATTATCTTATCCACATTCATCCAAAGAGATCATCATATCAACCATCTTAATTACATTAAGTATACATTTTAGGAAATTAGAAGTACATAATTATTTTGGTTATTTACAACACTTAAACTGTATAACGAAACACAGTAATTCCAATCAAAACATGAAAATCAATGAAAATGAAGACTTGTATTTTCGTAACGAACTATATTACTGTAGGTAATACCTTCGTATGTATTACAGTAATATAGTTCCTTATAGCCCAAAGGTCGCTGTTTGGCTCGCTGAGCGGTTAGTTACAGTTAGTTAAAGTTCGAATCGGGCCGTGAGACCAGTTAAATCAACTTTTTAAACATAAATCGGGAAGATAATGCTAATTGGCTACAGCGTAGCGCTACAAAACTTAGTAGTAAGTAAATGAAATGACACTGAGACCCATGTGTCTTATTAAAGTACCTAAGTCATCTATTTATGGCTTTTGACAAAAAAGAAGTCCATAAAAGAAAAGCTATCTGATAAATTAGCTTTTTAAATTGATATTAAAACTTTACAGTAAAATAAACCATGGTAATTATTCGTTATTAAAAGCAGATTACCCCAAAAACAGATGTAAAAACTTACATAAAGCATTGCAGTTACAAAAAACAACAGAAACCGCATAATGTCGCCACCATCCGCGTTCACTACAACTTACGAAATTTACAAGCCAATTAAAATAAAAAATGGGATGCACCCTCCGCCACCCCTTTAATTATGATTTTTTGCATTTTTTAATGATAATAAATTCTGGTGGGCGTGCATTACACCTTTTATTCCGTCGTTGGGGAAAATTGTGCGGAAAATCGTGTTGCCAGTGAGAGGGTATTGACTCATTTTACACGATTTATCGTGTAAGAAGATATAATGGATTTATTGTATACCAAGTTGGTAAAGGACTATGTAAATACCTCTATAATTAAATAGACCATGACCATGGAATTCCGCTGAAGAACGCCTAATTCAATTAATTTTTCTAAAAAGTAAATACTTTTACGGCTTTCTTTATAAACGCACTACAAACGACAAGGAGGTATTATCATTTATTGTCTTACTATGTCATTTTGATTTAACTGTGTATTTTTAAGAAAATGATAAAATATAAATTAACTAATGGAGGCTTGTAAAATTTATGAATAGAGGAGTTTAAACTTTTTTAGACCCAAACAAAGCTATACTTTAAGGTAAAGCAACAATTTTATTGTTAAGTATACTGAAACAATAATTTTGGTGCTGTATCTTAATTAAATTGTGTCAGTTATAAAATAATTCTTCGCCTCATTAGCACATCATTAGCACAAAAACACTCAGAAAACAAAAAACTACTTATGCAACTCTGAAATATACACGACATGGCTAACTCACAAAACATTATCTACTTTTTCCTAAAATAACTTGGCCTCAAAACCCCTAAAGAATATTCCAAATTGGAGTTCAAGCTTAAGTGGTTATGAATAGCCTAGTGAAATTGTCAGCGATCCCTCTTAAAAGGGTGTACAATCTACACCTTTCGCTAACTTTCACCCCGACTGGCGTGTCAAGTGCTCGCGCCAGCGCTTGACTACTTGACTCGCTTACGCGTCTACTCGACTGGTTACTTGCGTCGGTTCGCGCGTTTATTTTAACTTTGTGAGGATGTTTTGCTTAGTTTTTTTTATCTTGTAGAGGTAAAGTTTTTTAAAGTGTTTGTTACGCATTTGACACAAAAAATAAAATGATTTAGTACACTTTATATTTTGAAGAGAAATGAGTTTGCCTTTAACTCTAATGGAAATTGCTGATAGGAAGTATAATAATGAACGTAGGGTGCTACATGAGATAAAATTGTGTTAATTTTATGCGAACTATGCAAAAAAGGCTTGAGGCTTTAAAAACTGTATTTTGTAAAAGATCCAAAATACTTTCATATGTCGAAGGCGAATCGAATCTAAAGTATCAATGAAGAATCCAGCATTGAATAAAATATGAATGAAAAGAGTTATTAATTAGAACCGTTCGTGGTACGTCCACAAGAGCCAGTTCAAATTCTGTATCCAACGTAATGGAAGCACAAAAAGTCGCCGGGGTTAATGAAAAACTACACGCAATCAATATTTGATGAGAGCCAATTTAAATGTTCGTCCACTTGTAGTCGTAGACATCGCATAGTTCGGTAGCGGTAGCCTACCTCTATAGCACACCTCCGTGTGGTGGCCGGTGGCGCCACCCCCCGAAAAAAAACGAAGACACAAAAATGCGAAGCGCGAGTGTGTGCGTGAAAAAAATGCAGATATAATGCAAGTAATAATAATAATAATGGACGATCGGCCCGCCGCCCGATTTTCATTCAAACGCTCTCGGTTTTTTTATGCTTTTTTGCTTGGATTTTTTTGGGGTTTCTATTAGAGATGCGCGGATAGCGATTTTTGTTTGTAGCAAATTACATTAGACGGTAGTTTATGGTAAAAGATGCAATGGTTTTGGACTTTGATTTGGACTTTGGTCACTTGGTGTGGAGTGAATACTTATTTTCTGTCTGTACTATGGTAGGTATTTCATACTTATTTTAATGCTTACAAAATATTATGTTCAGGACTTTCTTTTATTTTCTAGTTGTATCAGGATTTTTAGTTTCCTTGTCAATAGCATAAAATGTTTTGTTTATATTTAAATATAATGGTTTTTCTCATGTAAAGACAGTCACGCTTTTTAAGTGATAATATGACTGTCAATAGTTTAAGTGTTATTGTTAAGATATATGTCAAAAATGGGATTGAAATGCTGTTTTTTTTGCGTTGCCCGATTTGACCCCGCTAACTAACCAGAAAGTCTCCGCGTGTTCCCAAAATTAAAATTGTACAAAACTCAACACCGTCGGACATAAAAAAGCGTACGTTTCCACGACACAATGCGACATGACATTCAATTTAAACTCCGTCGACGGCCCAGGCTCAATAATTAACATAATATGCTTTTTCTCCTTTTTCCACTTCCCGTTTGACACTCCATCACTCATGGAAATTCCATTTTCAATGCTGCTATATCAGAGGTGGGGTGCGGGGTGGTCTTTGCATCCGCGCGATGGACATGGCGGTTTCGGGGAGTCGGGTGGTCGAAAAAAAGATTGTTAAAAAGGCTGCCCCCCACGCGGCAGTGTGTGAGTGCGTACGGGGTAAAAAAGCTCACACTAATCGATACTATAGATTCTGAGGCAAGTAGGTTGCGCTACGTCGATTGGTCGGCGGGAAATCGTTTCGCATTTTTCCGTGAGACTAACGAACCGGCGATGCTTAGTCTTTGGGGGCTTTGAGCGGTTTTTTTGCGTTCAAACGGTCAACACTTGAGCGTAGAGGCGTAGGCCCGTAACCGGCTACGTCGTAGCGTCGTTTTTTGTTGGCAAGGAATGTTGGAGAGCTTGGGAGTTTTACTTTCTATGAGAAAGGAGGTCAGATCTGGTTTTAAATTAGGAGCAGAGAAAGAGGGTTAAGGTTTGTATGAGGGAATACTTACTATGGCTGATAAGAAGATTAGATTAGAAATGTATTGGTTCTTCTGTTGCCATAGACTAGGAATCCTCTAGACTGAGTTTAGAGCAATTATTTCATGAAACCGATGCTGCCAAAAATACGGGGGTGCGGGGGGACGAGGTGAGCGAATCCCGTGCCGTGATTGGTCCGTTCAAAGACACGGACCAATCACGGCACGGGATTGACTCGAAGATGGAGTAAATCTACCGTATGAGTGGCAGAGGGGGTAGCGTTACTATGTTCAGTCTAGAGGATGTCTTGTCTGTGTCTGTAGCAATCATTGATAAAGCTATACATACAAGTGAGGTAATGTTATGGTAGCCATGTCACGACCTGTAAATCTGGCTAGTCGAATTAGGCACCAAATGACATATCGTGACTACTTTGAAAAAAAAAACTCGTATCTTCTTCTGTCAATGAAAATAAAAATGTTGTAACTATGTATGGGATGCATACAGAGTTACTGTGTTTCAACTTTGAGTGGTAGTGGGAGATATGAGATTTTTTCAAAGTATAGTGACGAAATGCGGCTATGAGCAAAACCAATAGGCCTAGGATCTGAATGATCTATTTTAAAATATATTTAATGTTATTCCTATAACAGTTTAACAGTGTATTCATAAAGAGGCGAAATTTGTTGAACAATAAAATTCTAAAGCAAGTGCGAATGCCGAGTCCACTTAGCGCGGCGGGAAGGGCGCTATTCGGGACTGTTTCTGCCATCTCATTATATAACGCCTATGTTTTGCCAAATCAATAATATTGATAAATTTTCCATATGACGTGTAGTATTCATGATTGAATATAAATGCAGTAGTAATTAACAAAGGACATGTGACATAAGAAATAAACGAGTTAGTATCGGTATCAGAGTTGAAATCATCAGAGAGAAGTAATGAACGCGAGATTTTAAAATTAGTGTTCTTTTATATTACCGGTAGCATCATTGAACAGCCAACTTGGTACATAAGATTCACTCTCTAACAAAACGCGTCTATTACGACAGATATGACAAGCGCGAGCAGGCGTCCCCATTCCGTAGCGGTGCGCGACAACCACTATGGCTAGACACCAAAATTGGTGTCGGCCGCATGTACTTTGTAGATACTTGTAGCGACGCGACGAAATCGTGGAGTGAGCCACGCCTGCTAATACTAAGCTTAAATATCGTTCAACTAAATCACATTTACTCAATCATTCACTACTATTTTGCATTAGTTCTCTAGTGCCGATACCTATATGTACCTACCTAATATCGTTGTGTCTGCTGGCCATTGACTGAAGCGAAGTTCAGATTCAAGGGCACAAATTGGCAGAGGGCATGTACTGAACATTCGAATACATGATAGATTGTAGAACAAAGAGTTACATTCTAAATCTCGAATCATCTATTATATCTCGCATATTAAGGAAGTATAATTATATTAATTATAGATTAAATTTGTACTACTCTGTAGCATAAAAAATTAGGTAAGTCAAATATGTAAGCTTACTTATTTATTATGTGCAGTTAAATAGATATAAATTATTTCGCGAATTAGTCAGCAACAAGATAACGAGCAGACTTGGTCAAATAATTTTAATAAGAGAAAGAAAGTGTACCACTAACGCCACGTTTTTATGAGTATATGGAAGTATAACCTTATGGAATATCAAAAATAATCACTGCTATATAATTATTATTAATTATATTCATGTACAATGTAAATTGTGACTGAATAATTTTTAAGAAAAAAAAACCGACTTCTATGCGGCCCGGTGAAAGATTATTGTAGATGGTGCGCTATGTAGAAAAGGAAGCATTTCGTTTCTGTAAAGCTCGCAGTTCTAACCTAACTTAACCCACTTTTGTTCGGTTCTGTGAGGATAGCAGTTCAAACCTAACCTAACCCACTTAACGGCGCATGCGGTGCGGTGTACGGGGGTTTGAGCGGGAGGGGTTTGGCCTCATCATACTTTATACCTACATTTTATGGTAGGTAATCATAGTGGTTTTCTGGGTCAAGGTCCGGGTCTGTGTCCGAGTCCGGGTCCGAGTCCGGGTCTAGTCTAGGTCCGAGTCCGAATCCGAGTCCAGGTCCGGGTCCGGGTCCGAACTGGATCCGGGTACGAGTCCGGATCTGGATCCGAGTCCGGGTCCCAGTCCAAGTCAAAGTCGAAATTCGAAATCACCAAACATGTACTATGCGTCGTTGAAGAGTTCTGTTCTGATCATCATCAGCAGTTCCAGTTCATCAAATGCGACAGTTTTTAATGTTAATACTTTATTTTATGATGAAAATAAAGAAAATTCTATACGTGTGCCTTTAAGATTTGAGGAGTTCCCTCGATTTCTCATGGATCACATGTTCAGAACTTGAGCTTGACATAAATATGGCTTAAAAACCTAACTTGCTTAACAAACATAACGAAAAGAAAAAATCGCCAAACGCGAGCTATGCGTCGTTAAAGAGTTTCGTTCTGGTCATCATCAGCAGTTACACTTCCTCAAATGTTACTTTTTAAATGTATATGCTTGATTTGTTGATTAAAACACAACAATCACTATATGTATGCCTTTAAGATTTGAGGAGTTCCCTCGATTACTTATGGATCTCATCATCAGAACTCGAGCTTGACAGAAATGTGGCTTAAAAACTAAACTTGCTTAACAAACATAACGAAGAGGACAAATCGCCAAACGTGAACTATGAGTCGTTGAAGAGTTCTGTTCTGATCATCATCAGCAGTTCCACTTCATCAAATGCGGCGGTTTTTAATAAAAATGCTTGATTTTCTGATGAAAATACAAAAATCTCTATACGCACGCCTTTAAGATTTGAGGAGTTCCCTCGATTCCTCATGGATCCCATCATCAGAACTCGAGCTTGACAAAAATGTGGCTTAAAAATTTAACTTGCTTAACAAACATAACGAAGAGGACAAATCGCCAAACGTGAACTATGCGTCGTTGAAGAGTTCTGTTCTGATCATCATCAGCAGTTCCACTTCATCAAATGTCACGTTTCTGAATGTATATGCTTGATTTGTTGATAAAAACACAAAAATCACTATATGTATGCCTTTAAGATTTGAGGAGTTCCCTCGATTCCTCATGGATCCCATCATCAGAACTGGGTTTTGATAAAAACGGGACCAATCTGTATGCATATACATACAATCAAAAAAAGAATTTTCAAAATCGGTCCAGTAATGACGGAGATATGGAGTAACAAACATAAAAAAAAAAAAAAAACATACAATCGAATTGATAACCTCCTTCTTTGAGATTTGGAAGTCGGTTAATAATTTTTAAGAAAAAAAAACCGACTTCTATGCGGCCCGGTGAAAGATTATTGTATGCGCTATGTAGAAAAGGAAGCATTTCGTTTCTGTAAGGCTCGCAGTTCTAACCTAACCTAACCCACTTTTGTTCGGTTCTGTGAGGATAGCAGTTCAAACCTAACCTAACCCACTTAACGGCGCATGCGGTGCGGTGTACGGGGGTTTGAGCGGGAGGGGTTTGGCCTCATCATACTTTATACCTACATTTTATGGTAGGTAATCATAGTGGTTTATTTAGTTTAGGTATCATAGTGGTTTTCCGGGTCAAGGTCCGGGTCTGGGTCCGAGTCCGAGTACGGGTCCGAGTCCGGAGTCCGGGGCCCAATCCAAGTCAAAATCGAAATTGAAAATCACAAAACGTGTACTATGCGTCGTTGAGGAGTTCTGTTCTGATCATCATCAGCAGTTCCACTTCATCAAATGCCACAGTTTTTAATGTAAATGCTTGATTTTCTGATGAAAATATATAAAATTCTATACGGATGCCTTTAAGATTTGAGAAGTTCCCTCGATTCCTCATGGATACCATGTTCAGGACTTGAGATTGACATAAATGTGCCTAAAAACCTAACTTGCTTAACAAACATAACGAAAAGGACAAATCGCCAAATGCGAGCTATGCGTCGTTGAAGAGTTCCGTTATGATCATCATCAGCAGTTCCACTTCATCAAATGCGACAGTTTTTAATGAAAATGCTCGATTTTCTGATGAAAATACAAAAATCTCTATACGCATGCCTTTAAGATTGGAGGAGTTCCCTCGATTCCTCGTGGATCCCATCATCAGAACTCGAGCTTGACAAAATTGTGGCTTAAAAACTTAACTTGCTTAACAAACATAACGAAGAGGACAAATCGCCAAACGTGAACTATGCGTCGTTGAAGAGTTCTGTTCTGATCATCATCAGCAGTTCCACTTCATCAAATGTCACTTTTTTTTATGTATATGCTTGATTTGTTGATGAAAATACAAAAATCTCTATACGCATGCCTTTAAGATTTGAGGAGTTCCCTCGATTCCTCATGGATCCCATCATCAGCACTCGAGCTTGACAAAAATGTAGCTTAAAAACTTAACTGGCTTAACAAACATAACGAAGAGGACAAATCGTCAGACGTGTGCTATGCATCGTTGAAGAGTTCCGTTCTGATCATCATCAGCAGTTCCACTTCATCAAATGTCACTTTTTTGAATGTATATGCTTGATTTGTTGATAAAAATACAAAAATCACTATATGTGTACCTTTAAGATTTGAGGAGTTCCCTCGATTCCTCATGGATCCCATCATCAGAACTGGGTTTTGACAAAAATGGGACCAATCTGTATGCATATACATACAATCAAAAAAATATTTTTTTTTAAATCGGTCCAGTAATGACGGAGATATGGAGTAACAAACATAAAAAAAAAAAAAAAAAAAAAAATAAATAAATAAATAAAAAAAAAACATACAACCGAATTGATAACCTCCTCCTTTTAGATTTGGAAGTCGGTTAATAAATGAAATGAAATGAAACAGAATGACCCAAAATTTCTCGGAATCATAAAAACACAAATATGTTAAAGTTGATACACAACAATTTGTGAAAATGCCCAGGAATGCCAACTTAGCAAATGTACAATATTCCCAATTGTGTCATAAAAACTAAATACATAGTATTTTCAATGTGCGTCATATAACTCGGTAATGAAATTGACGTCGCCTGTCACGCTACAAATGTAGATTTTACAATTCTGCTCAAACGAATTGTGATTCTAATAAATATAACAAATCAAGTTACTTTTAGAGCAAATTCTATGCGAATGAATTCAATGCATTAGTCGAATTGCATGCAAAGAAAATACAAATACAATACTCTTATTACTTAACTTATATAAGTTTAATAATTTACTTTAAATGCAATAAAAACGTGGTCTAGTATTACGTAAAAACGTAAATACCAGAATAAAAAATAGCGACTGAGATTAAGCTACCAAGTAATAAAAGTAGGTAAGTAGTATCAATTGATCAAATTTCCAAATCGTAACTTTAAATAAATAACATTGTTATGTCATTATGTTTATCATAGTACATAATATTAAACCCATTGAACTATCAAAGGGTCACTGAGTAAAGTCTAACAAGCCATTTAAATAATGTAGTTCCAGTATAAAAAAAACCTTGTATCAAAAACATAAGTCGGTTACAAAAAGAAGCCTCTTTCTTAAACACGTGCTATTCTTAGCGTAAACAATAGGGTCTCACCTCATTCTTAAGGTTGATGGGCCCTTCATAAAGTCTGAGCGAAGGCGAGTGGCTCATGTACTTACGTGTGAGCTGTAGCACTTGCTTGTGCTAATAAGTTTCGCGGTAACAAGGTAGTATAACTAACTTAAGTCCCGATGTTATTTTAATAGGACAAATTCAAATCAAATTTTGGACTATAATGGAATAAAGGAAGGTTTCAAATTCAAAACTGCAAAAATGACTCTGGGACTTAGGAGGATACATAATTTAAACTAGCTTTGTTGATGGATGGATTGATATTGTACCATATGGTAAGTGTATATTTTACCGTATGGTAATAGTTCTCACCTCATTTTTAAGGTTCGTAAGTGGCGACCCAGAACATATCAGCTACTATAAACTAAACTAGTTTAAAGGTTATAGTAAAACATCATGTGAAGATAGGGTAGTAAAGGGTAGGGCAATGAAGGGTATAGGGTAAGGGTAACCCACCTCATTCTTAAGGTTGATGAGTGACCCACATAATATCATATCAGCTAGTATCAACAAGGTGTGTAACAAAGTTGTGTAAGCAAGATGTGTGTATCCTATAGATAGGGTAGGTAGGGTATAGGGTAAAGGTAACCCACCTCATTCTTAAGGTCTATGGGTTGCTGCTGCGGCCGCGCCGCACAAAATTTCAGCTAGTATGAACAGGATGTAGTGTAAACAGGGTGTGTATCCTATAGATAGGGTAGGGTATATGGTAAGGGTAACCCACCTCATTCTTAAGGTCGATGGGCTCTTGCTGTCCCTTAGATGAGTGACCCACATACTCGTAATAATATCATATCAGCTAGTATCAACAGGGTGTGTATCCTATAGATAGGGTAGGGTATAAGGTAAGGGTAACCCACCTCATTCTTAAGGTTGATGGGCTCTTGCTGCGGCCGGGGCGGCGAGTGGCGCCCCACATCCGCGCCCTCCGACATATCAGCCTCGCATCCCGACTCGTCTGCGGACAAACAACTCAGTTAGTTGTAGGTAATTAATTAATTATGTTTACAGATATACAGCGGGCGGAGCATGGTTTCATTTTTATCTCCTGTCACTATGCCCGTCATATTTCTAACGGCACATTAGTAATCATGTCATAAAATAATATTTCTGAGAGTGGTTTTAGCCATTATAATTTTTAACAAAAATAAGGATAGGTAGGTAGACTTAACACAAAAAAATATAATTAATTTAATCAGCACTTCCCCAAATGAAATCACGATACTTATAACCCAAACCATTATCACAGTATAATAAAGAGTACTAGCATACAGTATGGACGCTCCCTGCCTCCCGTTGAAAGTGCCGCCCACCCGCTGAGACCCGCTCTCGGTTACCTCACAGTTACCCTACAATATCTTATCTCACTCACACAAGCGTGGTACGCGTTCACCTACACGAGCTCAGGCTGTGTGCGTAGGAAGGAACGCGTTTGTTTCATACAAATATTTGATCGCCAGTGTCCGAGGTGTGCCATTATATTCTGTTCGAATACTAATAGGACCAACTGTAAAACAAATAAAGAATATCCAAAAATGTTCCTCATCCATTCCTACTCGTAAAAAAAAATGCGAACTGTAAATTTTAGTCAGTTAAAACGCACTGCGATATAATATCAATGTAAAATCAAGCGTTATCTTTTTAAAAGATACTTAAAGCACTTTTTACCAATCTTAAACCAAAAAGCAACGCAATGGCTACCAAGAACACCAATAACTCCATATCAAATGAACGAATGATTCTCACATTCATTCATTCACACGTACTTGTAGTCTCGGAGTCCCCGCACTTGACCTGACCTTGCGTCGTAAGCATGTTGGGGCAGGTCGCGAGAAAAACCGTTACGATTTTCCTCTTACCCGCCTTTTTCTTCGACAGGGGAATTTGAAGCTACTTGCGAAGGCGATAGCGCTGAAACTCGTTTGTTAAGGTGATACGTTTTCCGTGTATTTTACTTTTAGGATTTGATATTTTATAATGTATGGAAATATGTCCGGTTATACAACGTGTCGTAATAAGGATAACACAGCCTTGTAGTGTCAAGATATATTATTATATGTTACTAGTGGCTGTGTTAGCTGACTGTCAAGGATGCCTAATTTAAAACTGAATAAATGGGGTGTGTAATGCTAAATATAATTATAAAAAAACTATCATACATTTGTTATAACGCCATTTGATATATTATTATATGTTATAATGTAATTTTTATTATACATTTCCTTTGCTATATTGTGATTTCATCTAAACTGTCATTGATATAATGCCTATTGTAATATAATTTTTAAATAATATATACACATGTGCTATAATGACATTTGTTATATTATATTTTTGTATAACGTATTACTTTATACAATTTCATCAAGTATAAATGCATATATTGTATAACATTTTTTGTTATATTTCATTTATTAATAACATAATAATTTACATATTTTTCATAACTAGTACGCAGACCCAATAATTAAATACAGATTATCATAGTGTAAACCAACTATAATAGGTATTTAAGAGTTACCAAAGATTTAATTATTGTTTTGTGCATGCTGCATTATTTTTTAATAAAATATTGAATTTCTAGTTACGTCTTTTATGCTATCCTACTTCTTTTGCTACATATTTTATTCTAGGGGGGTCGCAGTTCTAACCTAACCTAACCAATTTTTTCATGGTTTTCGATTCTGCGGGGGCCGCAGTTCAAACCTATAGTATGGCTCTTCTGAGGTGAACTTTTCGCTTCGAACGTTAATCTTTCAAACAAAGGCCATTGTCTCTATTATCGCACAGCCGCTAGCTCGAGCGTTAGCACGTGCCAGTACAACATTCATATTGAAAAACAACCGGTATCGTCATAGTATTAAGGTTCAATTTTAATGTCACTGATATTCTAGATATTACGTTTTGGTAGTGTAGGACGATAGACCGCCCCGAAGCGATACGGCACTCATATTATTTTGATACTTAGTGTGGTGTTAAAAATGAAACACGGTTATTTATGATAAAGCGTTGTATATTTTGTTATATAACAAAATCTAAGGTAACAATGTAAATTTAAGATTAATAAGTTTAACATAGGTATAATCAACATTTTTCCGTGTAGGTATATAAAGTTATACGTACTTACTACTAGATAAAATCGTGTCATAAAAAATCAGATATAATCAATTTCTTTCTTATAATTATAAACCTTCAACAATCAAAAATAAAATATTACAAGTGAAAATGATTATTGTTGCAAATAAAGTTGGGAAAGCAAGAAAAAGGCCGGCTAAATTACATAAAAACACTAAATAAAATTAAATAAATCATTCTCTTACAATTACAAAAAAAAAATCTTTTAACAATTATAAATCATAAATCATCAAATAAATAAAACATGCATTAAAGGTAAAAATATATACATAAGTATAATAAATTTACATATTTACATAAATTAAAAATAACAATGCTTGCAGCTGCACCTTTGTAAATTATTACATTTACCACCGCAAGCTAATAATTTAAATAAAACAATATAATAAATATGTAACCACGTTTCATTTTTAACACCACACTAAATATCAAAATAATATGAGTGCCGTATCGCTTCGGGGCGGTCTATCCTCCTACACTACCAAAACGTAATATCTAGAATATCAGTGACATTAAATTTGAACCTTAATACTATGACGACACCGGTTGTTTTTCAATATGAATGTTGTACTGGCACGTGCTAACGCTCGAGCTAGCGGCTGTGCGATAATAGAGACAATGGCCTTTGTTTGAAAGATTAACGTTCGAAGCGAAAAGTTCACCTCAGAAGAGCCGTACTATAACCTAAACCACTTTTTTGCTAGGTATTTCATTCTACGGAGGGTTAAAGTTCTAACCTAACCTAACCCTCCTTTTGCTAGGTAGTTATTCGTTTGTGTGGAGTCGCAGTTCCAACCTAACCTAACCCATTTATGCCATGCAACTATTATACCACACAAATAATTATGCGATATCACTTGTTATAACAAATAATATGCTTTAGAGTATGTAATAATTATGGCAATGTATATTAGACGAAGTGTAAATATACCTTATGACCATTATACCAATAATAACATTATGTGTACCGTTAATTAGGTATTACGGTAGTATGCCATTCATAACGTTATTCGAAATAACGATATATCAAACTATAATATATAAAAAGTAATTATAAAAAATGTAATGCACCCGAATAAATGTATGGCTCCGTCATTTTGAAAACATTCCAAGAACTGAATCGAAAAAAAATATATTTTTAATCATCGAACTTGCTCCCAATATTCACAAGAACCCCTTGGGAATTACGACCTTTAGAGGAGAACATCCGGACATACGAAAGCATTTTTGCCCAAACTGAAACAGAGACCTTCGTTAACGCTTAACGCTCGGTCAATAAGTTATTTTAAATTTTCGTTTGACACTTGAGTTATTTGTTAGTATAACATCGAATCCTCTTTAGAGATGAAATCACATTTTTATAGCAAAAAAATGCGTGAGTTAGGTAGTTATACGAAGTACGGTCGAAAGTATTAATTTATGATCCATTTCGTACCTTGTCACAATGACAATAAATATGAAAGTCGCTAGGGGACCTCATAGGTACTATTGTTACTGTGACAAGGTACAAAATGGATCATAAATTAAAATTTTCTATTGTAAGTAGGTATGAAGTTACAGTTTATCTCGAGTATTTTTAAGATAAAGAACAAATAACTCTACATCATAGAACACTATTAGTTAGCACGGACTGAACGAGACGATAAATAGCCCAATCAAGGGGGTGGGGGGAAATGATCCTTAACGACATGTTAAGACACAACCAATCATTGTCTCGAAAACGGCCGATGCAACGTGCCAAAATTCAAGCCGGTTTTACCGAGATGCTCGAACAATCGGATGGCCGGACAAGTATACGGTTCGTATATTAAGAAATTTAGTATACATAGTTATATTAAAAAAACACTACACTCTTCTTTTAAATCGGATTGAAAAAAAAAAGACGTTAATCCGGAAAATGAAATTCCCTACAAGACTTGTAGGTACTACTTATTTTTTCTCACGCTTCAGTGTTTTATCATACCCCTTCTAACCTGGTAGGTACTAAACTTATATAGACGTAAAACCAAAAGATGGATTTAAATAATCATAATATTTTGATTGATTTTAATTACTGAATAACTCACATTGTTTTTCTTTTTCATTTATTTTTATCCATCGCACCGATCCCTATTCAGAGATATCTTGATAAACACATGCCCGATTCGAACTTTGAGATACGTTAATTAAAAGATCTAGAAACGATATGGATTAGATGTGTCAGTGTCAAAAGTGACCGTTTTTATTTGAAGAAACGTCATTTTTGACACTGACATATCCAATCAATATCGTTTCTAGATCTATTAATTGACGTATCTTAAAGTTCAAATCGGGCACATCTTTAACTGGCCTACCACATACAACAGCACTATAAGTTAGTCGATCATAAAGCCAACGCAGATGGCCTGTAAATTTTCCTAGCCCGATCCGGGCGGTCTTTGTCCTATTAATTTGTAATGTCCCCCTCCTAGATGCATGGGGTGGTAACTGCAAGTAAGGGGCAGTGTAGAATGGCTGAATTTGCGTTTAGGAAGTTGATGCGTTTTGCTATCTGTGGAATGATGCTAAAGCATTGATGATATTCGTGATATGTTTTAGTTTTTAGGGCATGTATCGGCTTTGGGATCCGGGCGGTTCTTGTCCTATTAATGTGTAATGTCCCCCTCCTAGATGCATGGGGTGGCGACTGCAAGTAAGGGGTAGTGTAGGATGACTGAATTTGCGTTTAGGAAGTTGATGCGTTTTGCTATCTGTGGAATGATGCTAAAGTATTGTATATCGTAGATAGTCGTGACGTGTTTTAGTTTTTAGGGCTAGTAACCTTGTGAAATCTTGAAACAGGATCATGGGACAGTATTAACTGTATAATATGTTTGTAAAGGTAGCGTTCGGATTCCGACTACAGCAGCATTACTGCTGCGGTAATACAGCGCGATATTACCTACTGCCGAACGTCATCAATTTAAAGACGGAGAATTGTGACTTTATCTATGAAAAGGGATTTCCCAATTATCCATAGTGGAGCAAAGTAAGACCTTTACGGTACCGACGAAAAAATATTGTCTCCCATTATTAGGAATTTTATGACAACTGATTCGTAGAGAATCACTTCTTATATTTGAAAGTCTGCGCTAAAGATAATAAATTGTAGAATAACCTACTACCGTAAATTATGAGCTAGGTAGCCAAATACTCAATATGAAGTAGGGAGATAACGTCAGTAAGCACTGCAAATGCCGTGTTTCAAATATTTAGGCAATAGACTATCTACTACTTGGTCCTATTAATAACAATATAGGAAATGTTTAGCAAGCCTAGATGAAGCGGGCTCCGACTCCATCTAAGGGTTAGGTTACAGTGTTGTTATTGCAAATATGTATTATAATCCCTACTAATATTACAAAGCGAATGTAACTTTGTCTATCTGTCTGTTACTTCTTCATCCTTAAACTGTTGATAAGGTTTACATGAAAATTGGTATGGAGACAGATTGAGACCCGGGGAAGGACATAGGATAGATTTTGTCAGTCATCATCATCTGTCCACGCACACGAAGTTGCGGGCAGATGCTAGTAAATCATAAAACTAGCTAAGCATCGCATCGTGAACACAAATGTACTTATTTAAGCTAAAAACTACCGGTAACCTGCGAGTTACATCATCATCTTCTTCGCGTTGTCCCGGCATTTTACCACGGCTCATGGGAGCATGGAGTCCGCTTGGCAACTAATCCCAAAAATTGGCGTAGGCACTAGTTTTTACGAAAGCGATTGCCATCTGACCTTTCAACCCAGAGGGTAAAATAGGCCTTATTGGGATTAGTCCGGTTTCCTCACGATGTTTTCCTTCACCGAAAAGCGACTGGTAAATTTCAAATCAGTTACATGTGTGGTTTATTTAATTAATCGATTGTTTCTTTCGTATCTAAATTGCAAGATCACAATGCAATATACCTTGTTATCGGTAAACCCATTCAAAAACGTTATCTCAAGACAAACCGTGCGCCGGTCGATCTGCGATGGGGGCTCGTTTCCGATAGGATTAGGCCAGACTTACTGTTCGGTCGGACCCCCCCCCCCCCTGCTAGGGGGGCACATCATACTCGACGGCTATAGTCTAAGATTCGTTTTAGACCTAAAATACAGGTGTGAATATTCTGATTTTAACATTTAGGGTTAGGGTAACCCTTTGACTTTGCAATCGGGTACTAGGACAGTTGAATCATTTTATTGATAAATGAAAAAAAAACGAGAGAGACCTACAGTTGAATCTGATAATGAAACATTGTATAAATTCATGTTACCTGTCGTGATTGTTTCCCCGGATGGTCTCATCGGAAGATCAGCGCTGGAAGTCGCCAGCAACATGCTGAGGTGAGACCATTTCGTGGCACTTTACCCTTCTATGTTTCTCTATTATGTATAATTTTCTATTTTATGTTTGTGTCAATAAATTATTTTATTTCAACAAAAAACTCCACAAATGTAAGAAAGCATGAAATAAAAATGTATTTTGTAAGATACAATACTAAGAAAGGGGTTAGGTAATGGTGCAATGGTTTCGGATTTCATAACGGTCAGGGGTAGGCAACCTACGCACGAAGTAGCCAACGGGTACGGGTGCGAATTGAGAGGGGGGAGGGGAGGGGGGCACGTCGAATATCGCACTCGGTGCACTGACTTTGCAGTCCTGTTTAGGCAATGCTACTTTAGCTCGTAGACGGAATACTAAGATATGTGATGGAGAGGAAATAGTTATTTTCACCATGCCAACTAGTAAAGGCGATCTCTTGATTGTTAAAAAACCGGCCAAGTGCGAGTCAACAAAAAATAGAGCAAAATAAGCAAAAAAACGGTCACCCATCCAAGTACTGACCTACTGACCCCGCCCGACGTTGCTTAACTTCGGTCAAAAATCACGTTTGTTGTATGGGAGCCCCACTTAAATCTTTATTTTATTCGGTTTTTAGTATTTTTTGTTATAGCGGCAACAGAAATACATAATCTGTGAAAATTTTAACTGTCTAGCTATCACGGTTCGTGAGATACAGCCTGGTGACAGACGGACGGACGGACGGACGGACAGCGGAGTCTTAGTAATAGGGTCCCGTTTTTACCTTTTGGGTACGGAACCCTAAAAACTGATAAGAAAGTGGTATTTTACTCACATGTGAGGCGAAGTAATCAAATGAAAATTTGGAGTTGTTTTCTTGTTTGCTGGTAGAATTGACTTTTAAATTATGACTTTGAATGATAAATATTTACTTTTTCTGACGACATATTTGAATATTCGAAATACTCGAATATTCGAATACCTACACCTGAAAGTTTCGAATATTTGCAATCCATATAGGTGGGTGTTTTTTTTTGTTGTCCCCTACACTTTTTTTTTCAAATTTGTGATTTTTTATGTTATTTCTACTCAGAATCACGAGCTCTTTCTATCCTAATAGGAGAAAAAAAGTGTCCCAAAATTCCCATACATTTTTCGATCTTTCCATTCCGCGACCGCCATACAAAGTCTATGAAAAATGGTGACGTAATGGAAATAAAAACCTTAGGACACTTTTTTTCTCCTATTAGGATAGAAAGAGCTCGTGATTCTGAGTAGAAATAACATAAAAAATCCCAAATTTGAAAAAAAAAAGTGTAGGGGACAACAAAAAAAAACGCCCAGGTACCTATCCAATATGAATTTCAACATCATTTCATGTGTAATTGTGTATCTAAATGAGTTTAAATAACAGTCTAGCGAAATCCTACTATTAGGCTAAACAATCATTAATTTCTAAGTAAAGATGAATTGAGAAATGCAGTCATTATACACAGCATTTCCTGCCCGAAAATTAACCTTATTCCTTGTCGAATAGAGTTGAATTTACAAGTTGTCGTAGTAGTTAATGCTCTATCGTGTGTGCATGAATAATCGTATGTATTTCCTAGTATTGATGGTATGGAGATCCTGCTATGGATTGATTTAAAATAACGATTCTATAGTACTGAGTAATCTTTATTTTCGAGCTCCAAAAATGGAAATGGATATTATTATGGGTTTAAATAGCAGTTTTTATTTACATTATGATTTTTCTAACCCGCATTGCTGACGTAGGCGAGAGAACCGCTAAGCTCAAATGGGACTGGGCAGGTCACGTCTACCGCATGCATCCGGAGAGGTGGGCTAGCTTAGCCACCAAGCGGATGCCGGTGAAGGGACGTGGATGGGGCAGACCCAAACGGAGATGGCGGGATGACCTGAACAGCTTCCTGAACAACTGGCCGGAGGAAACACCAAATCGGGAGTCGTGGAAATCAAGGGGAGAGGCCTTTGCCCAGCAGTGGGACACTCATATAGGCTAATAAAAAATGTAAAAAAAAAATGTTTTCAAAGCCGTGACGAGTGGTGAAAGACAGGGGAGGCCTTTGCCCAGCAGTGGGACACAATGTAGGCTATATAAAAAAATGTTTTCAATGTGTTAGAATTAAAACGTTTTCTTTGATGTCGTGAAAAGGCCAGAGAATTTATCTCTAATTGGTTGGTATTGATACCTAATCATTTTGGTCCAGCATTTTTAAAAAAACTCCTAAATTTTGGTATAAATGCAATACCTACGCAAATAATGTTATACATGTTGAAAGTGTCAAAAGTGACAATTCTTTAATCATAAATATAATTTTCGACACTGACAGATTAAATCAAGACCAATTTTATTTCTCATTGTTTCAAAAACTAACGTTTTTCATAAATAACGTTCTCATTATAATTCAGTAAGCATCGGCCCTATAATGCATGCTTTTATAACATCGCCTGTCATCGTGGCGCGAGTGATACATGTCATGAAATGATAAGTGCAACCACCATAGGTCAAGCCTCAACCACGTCACGTAATGTGACATCACATAAAGGTGTTATCTAAGGGGGTGCAACGCAAGTGCCTCTCACTGGGGGGTTAGGGGTTGGCCACATTAAAGGATAGCTACTGTTGGGTACTGACGATGTCACAAACGTTATCATTATAAGATTGCCTATTTGTCCGTGATTATTATGAAGTTTTATTGGATTAACACTAAAAATAGGTTTATTAAATAACAGATAACGTTATTATTATAACAATGTAGGTACTGTTCGGTTCACCAAAGAACATTTATTAGACAGTAGTTTCATAATACACTATTGTGCAACTGTTATTTAAATGTGTGACAGTATTCTGCCACTATTTTAATTTTAAAATAAAGGAATGTTGTACATAATATGATGGAATTCTCCTTCAAAACGCATTGTATGAAAGGTTACATTAATGATCAAATATAAGAGTAGGATTTACACCACGAGGCCCAGCCTTATTAACAGTAATTATTTAAGCCTTATTATTTGTAAGTGTATTCCCATTTGTCCCTGCCTCATGTCTGTACTGTCTGGGAATACACAGTAATAAACAGATTAAAATAATGTAACTCTTATTACGTAACTATAGCATAAAAACTTATTTGTACATTGTTGTATTTGTTTTGATTGACCGTATCTCTGGCCGCATAGATTACCGAAGCAATGCGTGTATTCACGATACATTACCTTCGTGTTTCGCCACCCTACGACATAGAGTAAGTAGAGGCGACACATTGCAATAGCAACTCTGTACAGCGTTGCATTTTGTTTTAATTGAAGGTATCTCTGCCGCACCAACCAAGCAAACCAACACACACAAACATTTGCTTTGTTCTTAAACCAAGAAAATGGGATTAGGAATCAAAAAATGTCACACATCCAAACACAAGACATTATCCTATCGTATCCTACAGAAAACGTCAATATTCGGTAGGCCAATTTTTTCAGCGATTTTAAAGTTAGATCTATTCTAAAAATTAATTCAATATATGGGGCATTATCTATGAAAAGGGACCTTATTGTCGATGGCGCTTACGCCGCACAGCGTCGCGCGGCATAGTATTTATATCGGAGCATCGTTAATAATGGCGTAAGCGCCATCGACAATAAGGTCCCTTTTCATAGATAACGTCACATATTATGACATATATAATTTACTTTACAAAGTATTATTAAGCACCCCTCTGCCACTTATACGGTAGTTTTACTCCATCTTCGAGTCAATCCCGTGCCGTGATTGGTCCGTGTCTTTGAACGGACCAATCACGGCACGGGATTCGCTCACCTCGTCCCCCCGCGCCCCCGTATTTTTGGCAGCATCGGTTTCATGAAATAATTGCTCTAAACTCCGTCTAGAGGATTCCTAGTCTATGGCTATGGTGGACCTAGGTACTTATGTATTAGGTAGGAAGGTTTGAATCGGTGATAGTTTTGACAGAGTAACATAGCTCATTGTTATATGCCTAAATTGTAGAATAAAGATAATATTCATTTTCATTATCAAACATTCATAAATCACCCTTTTCATCACTACACTTTATAAAACACAGTCCCCCGCCTTGTCTGTCTGTTTGTGTGTTTGTATGTTCGCGATAAACTCAAAAACTACTGGACGGATTTTCATGCGGTTTTCACCTATCGATAGAGTATTTCTTGAGGAGGGATTGTGTATAATTTGTTAACCCGTGCGAAGCCGGGGCGGGTCGCAAAAGTGTAGAAATAGATGTAAGCCATATCTAGCCATATCCATACCTAGGCACGTAACGCCATTTGCGGCTCAGCATTCACCGGAGTCACCTATCAATTCTAGCAGCTAGGCTGGCTAGGTCTTTCGGCCGGCTGGCCTGAGCAGGGCCATAGATTAATGAGTTAATGTGTCTACGCGTCGCATGTGCCATAGAGTAAAGCGCAGAGTGGCCACATTTGTGTTTTGTTAATTTCATGGGGAATAATAGGGAATATTACGCGAAAATCTGCGTAGGGGGCGCCACTCCCACGACAAGTCACAATCTTAGGGTCTACCGCAAACGAGAGAAACGAAATTTTGTCATCTAACCTCTCTATCACTCTTGCATATTCGAGCGATAAAGAGGCTTATCGCTGAGTTTCGATTTCGCGCTTCCCGGTAGACCCTTTGTAAACAAACCGCCTTGTTATATCAATGTCATATTTGATTGTCTGTGAAAACTTGTCAAAAAACAGTTTAAGGCACAGTGCTGTGTATAACTTACGCTATAGTATACCTACTTAAGTCACTAGTGCTGCACTCTGGCGGCAAAACATTGCAGTAATACTCCCTATTGTGACGGGTGTTTCAGACGGTGGAATTGAAATGTCTAAATGAATATAATGTTATATGATAAAATGGCTTTTCTTGAGGTTATCCGGCAATACAGTCGACAGTAAGCAATGCTACCATAATAGGGGGGGTATTACTGCAATGTTCTGCCGTCAGAGTGCAGCACTAGCACCCATCGTAAACCATAGAGTAACTTATACATACTGTGCCTTAAACTGTTTTTTGACAAGTTTTCACAGACAATAAAATTTGACATTGATCGAAATCGAAACTCAGCTATCTGATAGATAACTAAAAATCGACTCTCTCGTTTGCGGTAGACCCTTAGATTGTGACGGATTGTGGATTGTGGAAAAATGTATGTACACTCGGAGATTAGAGGATTATGATTGCTGATTGCTTCATAAATAAAAATAAAAAAATCCTATTTTTTAAACTAGTCTCATTTTCGATTGAAATATTTCTCACAGGTTCTGTGGCTTTTTTAACCTGCCATTAAAATGTTTGTAACGTAATTTAGGTTGGCGACTGCTTTGCCGATCGAACCGTGGCCCGAGCAGTGCCATAGATTAATGAGTTAATGTGTCCACCACGGGCTTCGCACCCCTGCCTCACAGAATAATTACGCAGAAGGAACATTATATAAAAATTTAAAATTTTACTGGCGTAGTTCTTTGTATCGTTTTATGAATCGTATTGTATTGTTTAGATAAAATGTTAGTATGTCATTTTAGAAATTAAACTGAATAGTTGAAGAATATGTCAGCGTTTAGGCTGTTTAATTACCACATCAATTCGGTTCGAAATTTTTATTATCAAGTCAAAGGAAAAAATCCTTGACACCCCCTTTGTCCAGCCTTTCGTTCCGAATATCATTCGCGATTCCAACGAAACAAAAATAAGCGTACAAATTGCTTCTAAAACAACAAAAGTCGACCGGAAAAATTCACAATCGCAGCGAATCATTAATCTCAGAAACAAATGGAAATCGGCCGACATCTGCTATACTCTGGAAAAAAAATGGCGGCCTATAGTCGACAGTTGTCACGTTATACTCCAGGATTAATTAGAAATGCGATTAAAAGCAAACAAAACAGGGAATGGTGAACTTAAATTAATGAAAAATTACCACCCTCGGCGAGCGCTCGTCAACTCTTTTTTTTTAACGGTCGCTCCCGCGCATTAAGCGGCTTTAATTTGAATTCGAAATAAGAATTACGCGCGTTTTATAATTATTTTTTTTCGGCCAGTGACGGTTGATTTCTAACGAGGGTTGCGAGCTTTGTGAATATGTTGATTTTTTAATCAGCCCGCTATGTTTATAAATACATAACCTTTTGAATAATTGCACACTTGATTTTGGAAATATCATTACAGTATTAAAAATTATCGTTTGTTGGAAAAATGTTAAGGTCCATACGAAGTGTGACTGCGAAATAAGTGTGGTTTGCCCTCACATTGGAGCTTGTTTACACATTAGTCAGTATTTATTGTGAGTTTGTACCTATATTTGCAACTCATCATCATAATTCTTAAGAGCATGGCTCTTGTCGGTGGAGTAACCGCCATTCCGTTCTTCTCTGTTTTAAGCTCCTGGCCGCGTAGCCAACGTGCACATCGCTTACGCACCGTAGCGATCGAAACGCAACTGCCACTGTCACACTAATATGGAAGAGGGATAGAGAGAGACCAAGCGTTTCGTTGCCGAAGCGATAGCGATTGTCGCTTGGGTAGGCCGGCAGATACGTCACTACGTTGGTTCTGGTCCAAAAACGCACGTCTCATATTTGCAACTAAGATAAAGATAATGTATGATCTCGCAATAAACACGTACGAGTATAACTGGCGCGGATGCGTGCGTCCACTGCAACGGATTCGACAACCCTACTTAGATATTCGTCGCTACATCGCTCCACACAAAATCCATACGTGCTTGAGAAAATTCCAAATAATTAAAAAAAAACTCGAGCCGTAGCTCGAGTGTGACTCGAGCGGCACTCGTGTAGTACCCTCATTGCCCCCAAGTGTCCCGATCACTTCTTATTTCCCCCTTATTGTTCCAAATTTGAATTTCCTTCGTTCTATATTTCACTTTTCAAATTTGCTTAAGATAATGCTGCTGGCTGTTTGTAAAAATGAAAATGTAGGTTAAATTCCTATATAGGTCGTAGATCGTAATATTTCGCAACAATTTATGTATTTAGGTACAGGAAAAAATAAGTAGGTATGAACTTTAACTCCTGTAAAGAAAGTGAACTTACCTATATTATTGGGAATTTATATAAAGAACTGAAGTTTTATACGTCAATACGCCTCCTGGCCTAGTTGGTAGTGACCCTGCCTATGAGGTCCCGGTCCTGGTACATACATTTATTTGTGTGTTCATCGCAAATATTTGTTTCTAAGATATGGATCGTCTCTAATTGTCTGTATTTGTCGGAGTATGTATTTAACTATTTATCTATATAAATATGTACAGTCACCTGCAATAATATGTTACTCTTCGAAGGCCGCAAAAATATGTGACACGCTCTTATGGCTCTACAAATAAGATCGTGTCAGATATTTTTGCTGCCTTCATTGTGTAACATATTATTGCAGGTGACTGTACATATATCGTCGCCTAGTACTCATACTACAAGCTTTGCTTAGTTTGGGACTAGGTCGAATTGTCCCTAAAATATTTATTATTTATTTATATTTTGAGCGGTATTGTAAACTACAGAAATAGGTATCCCACCAAAAACATTTTCATGTAAAATGTTGCCAAGACGAAACCATAAGGCTCGCACTGACAAAAAGTTATCAGATATCTTGTAGAGCCAAGCTTCTAACTCTACAGTCCCTACCTTCACAGACTCTACACCTTAGTCAAAATATGTGGCTTGACCGCTTCGTCACATGGGCGTAAGGTGAAATATGTATTCAGTATTCATTATATTTTATTATAAAATAGTTCTTGTAATAATGAAACGGCCAAGCCACATATTTTGACTAAGGTGTAGAGTCTGTGAAGGTAGGGACTGTAGAGTTAGAAGCTTGGCTCTACAAGATATCTGATAACTTTTTGTCAGTGCGAGCCTTATGGTTTCGTCTTGGCAACATTTTACATGAAAATGTTTTTGGTGGGATTTCACATCTTTTTGTAAGTTGCTTATGACAATCTTCTGATTTAAAGGGTTGCGGGTGATTTACTATTAAAAATCCTGAAATACGTACTTGGGGGGCATCTTTTATATACAATCTGCTTTTTACTGATTCCATACAAACTTCAACCCCCTTTTTCCCCTAACGCCTTTTTCCACCCCTTGTCACCCTTACGGGGTGATTTTGGGGCTGAAACTATTTTATATCCTTCCCCATAACAATAACTACCTACATACCAAATTTCAACGATTTCGGTTCCGCGGTTATCGATTTCCCATACAAAATTCCACCCCCCTTTTCACCCCCTTAGGGGCTAATAATTTCAAGTTTTTGAATTGTTATGTTGTTTGTGGACTAATACTATCTCACATACCAAATTTCAGCTTCCTAGGACTTCAGGAAGTACCCTAGAGGTTTTGATGATTAACAGTGAGTGAATGAGTCAGTGACGAAATCGGGGTTTTTTAGACATTAATAAAATCCAAAGTATAAGAGCTATGCAATTGAAATTTTTTATGCTTAATAAGTCTACTATTGACATCATATCCCGAGAGTTTTGTTTATCTGGTATAATCCAAACCCAAGTTAAGAGGGTTCAAAAAAACGACGAAGCGCTTCGAGAAAAGGTAGGTAGTGCCCTTGCGCTTCGCTTTGCTCGTCTTGGCGGGGGCACTACCGTGCCCCCAGATTATGAATAGATGTAAAGTGTCATTCAATAGAACTTGCTAACTATGTAAACAAACCGCCATACTAAAATTGACACTGAATGTCAATTTACTAGTAACTTTTGTTTACATAGTTAGCAAGTTCTATAGAATGACACGTTATTACATAATTGTTTTCCGTCGTATTTTGTCGGAAACGTTCATATTTGTCATGCTACTTCAGTCAACCTCAGTATTTTTTGTACCGAGATTGACTGAAATAGGGTATTTGACCATATTTAAAATAAATTATAGGCCATTCATGAAATAAAGCACCAGAAGATTAATAGAGAAACGTAGACAGCAGTTATTTTTAGACAAAATATCTATTTTAAAACCTGTATAAAACTATAAAGAGTAGGTTATTTGATTGTGATGTCTGATGTCACATGCTAGTGTTTCATATTTTCATATGTAGTAGCAAAATCGTTTTCATTGTTCGAAAAAAGAAACTGATCTGACTAGTAGTCAAATACCCTATAGCAAGACACGTTTGTACGTTTCCGTACAAGGACGTATGTAACTAAAAATGTAAGCCTGCTAATTGATGTGATGTCCCATAACTATCTTCAGTATTATACTCATCATTAAAACCAAATAGCTCGCAAACAAAGCTATTTATTTAAACTTTACTGCACTGACTTTCTAAACAAGTGTTAGGAAATACTTATCACGTTTTAAGTTTGAGTTTTTAGACATAACGTCGTTTAATAAAGAATGAATTATGTTGATTTTTTTTTTCATACAGAACAGTTACTTATCTTTCGTCTTAGACAAAAAAATATTAAAGAAGTTCGCAGAACTTTTACAAATGTGAATTATTGATACACATGCACACACACGAGCAATGATGACGAAGTCTATCGTAAGACGCGAATTTTTTTAGGGTTCCGTAGCCAAATGGCAAAAAACGGAACCCTTATAGATTCGTCATGTCTGTCTGTCTGTCCGTCTGTCCGTCCGTATGTCACAGCCACTTTTCTCCGAAACTATAAGAACTATACTGTTGAAACTTGGTAAGTAGATGTATTCTGTGAACCGCATTAAGATTTTCACACAAAAATAGAAAAAAAAAACAATAAATTTTTGGGGTTCCCCATACTTTGAACTGAAACTCAAAAATTTTTTTTTCATCAAACCCATACGTGTGGGGTATCTATGGATAGGTCTTCAAAAATGATATTGAGGTTTCTAATATCATTTTTTTCTAAACTGAATAGTTTGCGCGAGAGACACTTCCAAAGTGGTAAAATGTGTGTCCCCCCCCCCCCTGTAACTTCTAAAATAAGAGAATGATAAAACTAAAAAAAATATATGATGTACATTACCATGCAAACTTCCATCGAAAATTGGTTTGAACGAGATCTAGTTAGTAGTTTTTTTTAATACGTCATAAATCCCCTAAATACGGAACCCTTCATGGGCGAGTCCGACTCGCACTTGGCCGCTTTTTTTTAGGGTTCCGTAGCCAAATGGCAAAAAACGGAACCCTTATAGATTCGTCATGTCTGTCCGTCTGTCCGTCTGTTCGTCCGTATGTCACAGCCACTTTTCTCCGAAACTATAAGAACTATACTGCTGAAACTTGGTAAGTAGATATATTCTGTAAACCGCATTAAGATTTTCACACAAAAATAGAAAAAAAAAACAATAAATTCTTGGGGTTCCCCATACTTCGAACTGAAACTCAATTTTTTTTTTTCATCAAACCCATACGTGTGGGGTATCTATGGATAGGTCTTCAAAAATGATATTGAGGTTTAAAATATCATTTTTTTCTAAACTGAATAGTTTGCGCGAGAGACACTTCCAAAGTGGTAAAATGTGTGTCGTCCCGTCCCCCCCGTAACTACTACTACTACGTAACTTCTAAAATAAGAGAATGATAAAACTAAAAAAAATATATGATGTACATTACCATGTAAACTTCCACCGAAAATTGGTTTGAACGAGATCTAGCAAGTAGTTTTTTTTTATACGTCATAAATCGCCTAAATACGGAACCCTTCATGGGCGAGTCCGACTCGCACTTGGCCGCTTTTTTTCAATATAATTCCTAAAGGACAATTCAAGAAATAATATAAGAACCAATAGAATCACTTAATTTACCTATCCTCGCTCAGCGGCAATTTTCTATTGGTTCTTAACAAACTCCCTTTCTACGCACCATCGCACGCGATCGAATCAAAACTAAAATTCAGTCACATACTTGGGTCCAAATAGGAAATAAATCAAATTATTTTATGAAATATTTTTTGATTTGTGTTTTTAAGTAGTCACGTTACACGACTATACAACATGTTACATCAGCCACTGAAAGTGGGGTGGTTACTCGTTGTATAGGTCATACTGAGCAACTTTTACTATGGGACCATCAACCCCGAAATTGCGATAAGAAAATTGACACTCCCATACAAGATATCAACATCAGCCAGCCGAAATGTCAATATTCGAGTCATGTGTAATATATATGTAAGAGTCAATATTTTATTCTCGATTTCGGGGTTGGTCCCATAGTAAAAATTGCTCAGTATGAGCTATACAACGTGTACCCATCCCACTTTCAGTGGCTGGTGTAACACCTTGTATATCGATCGATTCCCGCCTCGGGCCACCGGTGGACTTGGTCACTTTTTCTTTAGTGTATGATACCTATCTATTTCAGTTTATAACATACTTGGGTCCTTCCTAACTCTATTTTAAACCACAATTCAGCATCACCAGGCGATAACTCATATCGCTCATAAGCATAACAATGACAGTGTTTATACATAATTCATCTTACCGAGACATTAAATCACACATCAGCACATCGCTATAAACTTTAAGACTATTAATACGCTAGTTCAAAGACTTGTCGCTTTATAATGGTCATAATGTGGTGACAAAGGGTGTTATATTGGTGCAAAAAGATGGTGTAATGTATGGGTGCGCGTGAGCATAGTTAATGTGGAGATATTAAGAGGAATTTAAAGTTACTTGAGGTCAAAGTTTCAATTTCATTATTGTTTTGGGCTGCTGTCCACCCTAAAAGCGATTACATTCCACTGTTTTGTTTATCATGTTTCGAATAACTAAGTATAAAAGACAGAAGCTCAAAAATGAACCCACGGAAATGGTCATTTTTGTGCAACTGTACTGCGCATGTTGACAACGCCAAATATTCTAATGCCGGCCGCGCAAGAGGTGTGACATATACCTACCTATATACAGAAATACCTTTAACTATAAGATAGAAATTTATTTTAGAGTTTAGACAATCAAAACTTTTATTGCTCAATCACAACTTTCTTATAGCGGGTAATTGTGTATTGGGTAATATTCAAAGCTGTTTGAAAGAAATCCTTAGACGTAAGTCCGAACCTTACATTCACCGATACTAACCCCGCAATTTTAACGTCCGTCAAACTAATTTACCGACACCAAATGCAATCGAAATACGCACTGCAATCCGGGAAGGTAAATACGTATATTAAAACCGTCGCTGAAACCGAAAGTGGCGTCAAGCCGTATTGTTCGCGCGAGCGCGGGCGAATGTTCGGAGGACCAACGTAACGAGACCTCAGGTTTTTATAGGTGGATTAAGTTATTTCACAGCAATTTTATGTTTTTATACACGAAATAACTTAGGTCACTTATTTAAATTGCGCTTTTGATAACTTTACGACCAACTTATGTAAATACACGGATCACATTTTGCGATGTCATAGTGTGCGTTTTTATTACGTATAAAAAGGTTTTATTTAACTTGCCCTGTTAGTTATATGTTAGTGTGGATCAAATCTTGACAACACAAACTAATTTTATGGGTTTGTTAGAATTGTCCCGATGAGTTTTAGTTGTCTGTGGAAAGAAAAGTAGTGTTAGCAATAAAGCAGTGGGTTGTAGGTACCAAAAATGATTATGTATTTGCCAAAAATCTATGAAGTCTTGGTTTTTAAATTAAATTAGACATGGGCCACAAAAAGGTCCACTTTGTGGGGGACGTGACGCGTATAATTATCAGCTAATCCTTTAGATATTTGCTTATATACCGTTGAATTTAAGTTTAAAAAGACTACCGTCTTTGACAACTCTAAGGGCGAGCACCGAGCAGTACGTACTCCCAGAGGCCGGTCCGGTATCCCCTTCGAGGGTTTTGGAAGGGGTATTTCGTAAGGCTTTATTTACCAAAGCCGTTGCTAACTAAAACCCTTTCATTTGGCTTTTTAATACGGGATTACGATACAGTAAGAGGGACATGTAGGGAGCCAGAGCCGCAGTCTGCATATTTATTTATTTATTTAAATATGAAACAAACGGTCGTACAGAAAATATTGTTACAGTTTCTTCTCTTAATCTAGACCTATAGTTTCCATTTTTGTTAAACATTTATTTATATTGAAGCACGAAAAAGTATTTATCAATGACTTAGGTTCAGCTGATCAGTAAAAGGTTACACAGAATTTGCGAAATCCGTTATACATAAAACTCAATGATACTCATATAAAATTAATACGCACATGTGTTATTCTGGATGCCCGGACTCGTCATGCATTCGGAACGTCCCAGTGATATGTATCCGTTGATCTATTATTATATTTAGCGGGTTAAGCGCAGTGAAAGTGAAACGATTGTGATCGGCCGATATTTGTGTCGGTAAGTTAATTTGTGTCCGCGCGGTTTTGCGGGGTGTAATCGTGTTCGAAATTGGGCGCATCATTTTGAGCCCGATATTGAGTTTGAGTGCATACGCTCATAGCCTTGAATTTCAGGTGGAATAGTCAGCCCGGTTTCTCAAAAGCTTGTAACTTGTAATACAAGCGGATGCCACTTTTTGACAGCTTTTGTTAGAAAGGGACTTCCACTTGTATTACAAGTTACAAGCTTTTGAGAAACGGGCCCCAGATTTGGCAAAGTTCGATGAAGATAACTAAAGATTTCATCACTGCCTTGAATAATCAAAATCGCATAAGGTAATGCAACTGCATTTGACTTTCAAGCTTCAAGACACAGTTTTTCAGACTGCTTCAAGATACTGATTCCAGATTCGACTCAGTTTTTCAGACTCCTAATTAAGTCTAAAGAGTTATTTTCAACTTGTTAGAGATCCGAGTCTTTTGTAGGGACTTGAGTCCTTTTGAGAAAACTCGATTTTTTTACAAACAATTTCGAAATGCATTGTGTTTATGTAAAATTCGTGGATTAGGTACACAAATAATACAGTAAATCAGTAATGCCTAATTTACATGCACAAATACTCTCCAGCATGCTGTGTCTGGGCGTGCCAAGCAAGTTGGCTAGACTTGTGGATGCCACTTTAAAACACTCCAAATCCGTCGTGGCAATACAAAACGACTTATCTTAGCCTTTTGAGATTCGTTCGGGAGTGAAGCAAGGAGATGCGCTTTCGTCCATAGTTTTCAACCTGGTACTTGAGGCTGCAACGCGTAAATTAAACATCAATGGGCTGATCGACTACAACACAACTCAGCTTGCTGCGTATGCCGATGACATTGTCATTACCAGTAGGTCGAGAAACAGAATGGCCGATCACTGCTTAAACCTACAGACAGAAGCCGCCACGTTTGGATTACGTGTAAACGTATCCAAAACTGAGTACCTTGCGACATCAAGGCAGACTGGACTGCCAACGAACATCTCTGTCGGCAATCAGGACATCAAAGGTGTGAGCAGCTTCAAGTATCTAGGAGTGACGGTTAACTCTCAGAACAGAACCGGCGAAGAGATAAGGGCGCGCATAGCTGCTGGGCACAAATGTTTCTACGCGTGTAGCAAACTTTTGAGCTCTAAACTGCTTAGCTTTAGATCCAAACTTATTATCTATCGCACCATCATCAGGCCTGTCGTGACTTACGCCTGCGAAACTTGGACCCTAACTCAGAAAGACGAACTAAAACTGGCAGTGTTCGAAAGAAAAGTGCTCAGAAAGATCTATGGTCCTGTAATAGAACATAATACCTATCGTCAACGCATGAACCACGAGTTGGATGTACTCATAGAGCACGAGAACATCGTCAGGTTCTGTAAGTCGGAGCGGCTGAGATGGGCGGGTCACCTTGAAAGGATGCCGGACAAGAGGGCAGCAAAAGTCATGACAAGGTGGACGCCGCAACAAAAAAGACCGAAAGGCAAGCCTAGGAAGCGTTGGATGGGTTGTGTAGAAGAAGATCTTAGGAAGATGAGAAAGTTTACCAACTGGAAGAAGGTCGCCAGGCACCGCGACAACTGGAGGAAGATTGTGGAGGAGGCCAAAACCCACAAAGGGTTGTAGCGCCAACGGAAGTAAGTAATTTATTTACTGTTATTTAAGATAACCTATAAAATTGTTGATAGTCTTTATTCGGAGGCTCGAGTCCTTTTGAGTTATTGCTCTTAAATAATACTCAACAAAGTTTTTACGAGACTCGGCGCTTAAAAAACTTCTGAGTCTTTTAAGTCCCAACTCGAGTCCTTTTGAGTTATTGTTCATAAATAATACTCAACAAAGGACTCGACTTGGGACTTAACAGACAGAATTTTTTTAAGCGCCGAGTCTCGTAAAAACGAGCTTAGTTCTTCAAATTCAGACTCAGAAGACTCGAGTTCCTACCAAGACTAGGCGACACAGTTCACGCAGCGCAGAGCAGAGCAGATTTTGTAAAGTATAGAACGTCCTTTAGCTACGCACACTGCATCGCAAGGACGTTCCATAATTTACAAAATGCTTGCGCTTTTTTTATACTTACAAATATATCTATATTTACGTTCAAATGGTTAAATTTTCATTCTAGGAGGTAGGTGCTTTCTGCTATTGTAGGATTGTAATAAAACATAAAAAATAGAATATTCCATAAATTATTTATTAGAACGCTTGCTTAATTTGTACCCGTGCATTACACCAATCGACCATTGCAATAAATGTTTAAAACCCTACTTTTGACAAGAAACACATTTGAATTGTTACTTTAGAAATTGGTCGGATAAATCCACGTGAAATTTCGAACACGGCGCGACATGTCGTTGGAAATGGAAAGTGATCGTCCATTGATAGTCCATTTATTATTAGTACGTTGCATTTACTTGTTGTTTACACTGGAGGTAGGTAAGGACTGTGTTATATTTTATACTAGCGACCCGCCCCGGCTTCGCAAGAGTTAACAAATAAACCATGCATAAACCTTCCTCTTGAATCATTCTATCTATTAAAAAAACCGCATTAAGTATAATCCGTTGCGTAGTTTTAAAGATCTAAGCATAAGCAAAGAGGGAAGCGACTTTTTTTATACTACTTAGTGATCATTGAAAAAAATATCTTCTTCTAGTATTTACTATGGCAAACCCAACTTAGTAGAAAAAGGCGCAAAATTTAATTTTTTTTTAGGAGCGTCTTCCACCCTTCGCGTCTGCATTTTGTTATTTTACCGCCCTTTTCTACTGACGGAAATGAAATAAATCTTTGGCAAGAAACACATAAAATGATGTTTTCTATGAAACAGAACAGAAGCGAGTACGTATTTAGAACTACATACCTACATGGTGTACCAGTCATGGTCAAATACCGCTTTTTTTTTCAATTATAGAGTTACCACTTCATTATAATTATTTTTAGTATTTTAACTACAAAACTATGTATAGCGGGTCCATAAAAGACTAGAAGATATTTCACATTTTTTAGTTTCAGAGTAAAATGCCTGTAAGATGTGAAGGGACAGGCGAACGGACAAACACTAGAAAATAACTAAAATAAGGGTTCGTTTTTTCTTATTTTAGCTTCGCAACTGTAAATAATGAAAATTAGAAGATAAAAAAATATTTAGGAAACAATACAGGTGTCTATTTGTTTACGCAAATTTTTGACATTTTCGCTAAGCAACGCCAACTTTTTTCATTTATTTTGAAATCAAACTGTGAAATTAACTCTTTTAATACTTAATTTTGTTAAATACCTAGATCGCTGTAACAGTGTTAAGTAAATAAGTACGAAAGCCGATCAATGTGAGCCAATGGGTTAACAATAGAACGAACTGAACGGACACGACACGGTCACTCGCGAACTAGTGAGTGAATGAGTGAATGGAAACTACACGGATTTTAATAATCAATCGCCCGTCCAACTTTAACGGTTTTCTGTACAGAATTGTGATTTAGAATATAGATTTAATTTGAAGATAGTGATTTTATTTAATGAATGGGATAGAATTTGGGTTTTTAGCGAGATATTATAGCATTTTAGTGTTTTATTCAATCTGATATTGTTATGCCAATCAAATAGGCTTACCGTCGTGTTTGGTGATGATTTAATAGTTGGGTTTGTTTTTATAATATTTCAAGATTACCTGACGCAACCTACGTTGGATTTGAATTTGAACTGCGATCTTTTAAGTTGAACTATGTAGTATTAGGTACCTATACTTACCACACGACTTTTTTCTGTAAATTTTTACATTTCATTATTTTACTTAAAGAGCTCGGGCACACTGGCGATTTGCGAGCAAGTTGAAAGAGAAGCGAGCACGCAGCGAGTTTTAAAGACAATATTAAATCACTAAAATAACACAAATGTAAGAAATTCTTTATTTACATATTTAAATTAAGATTTTCTCATGAAATTACGATCAATATACTTAATTATCATAATGCGCTCCCCTGCCCTCAACTGTCTTGGTTTGAGCATTTATTTTGTCCACCATATTGAGGGCCCTTCTTACACTGATCCTAGCCATTAGCTAAAACACTTTAGCACCTATCAGCTAGTACATTTTTAACATAAATTCAAAAATAACATATCATATCACTACGATCTTCACAATTAGAAATACATTCAAACAAATTTTGATAATCAAACATCTGTTCATCATACTCATAAAATTATACCATTAAAACGCTCTTAACATACATTAACTCCTATCATCCCAATTTAAACCCTATGTCACGTCCATAAAGTCTAAAATACTCTAAAGGTTCGGGTTCATTTAAAAGGGTTGGCAAATCTAAGTCCTATTGTGAGTAGTCACGCGCTCCTTATATTATAATGTTTAATGCTTCCGTTGCTATAGGAATAGTTTCAATAGATTCTATCATTAATTGACAATAGGGTTTTATGATATTAATAGGTAGTAAAATACTAATGGCTCCGAGAGTGGTAGACCTCGGGAGCATAACTTAAAACTAAACAAATGGCTCCGCCATTTTGAAAAATTTTCAGACACTGAATCGATAATATATAGGTATGTACTTCAATCATCGAATCTGCTCAGAAAATTTTGCGAGAATTATTTGAGAATTGTGACCAGGGGGAGATTTTTGAATTTCGACCGTTCGATTTGGTGTATTTCGTTCAATAATAATCTCCACTACTAGGCGTTTAAATTCTACTAATAAAATTGAATACGAGTGGTCAATACCACTAGATTCCCAATTTCGCCGTTTTCCACCGATTTTCGAGTGACGAAATCGAGCGATCGAAATTCAAAAATCGCCGCCCTCTGTAGAGGAGAACATTCGGACATACGAAAGCATTTTTGTCCAAGTTTAAATGGAGACTTGTTTTGGCTAACGCTCGTTCAACTATGTACTTTACATAGACTTGTATTGTAGTAAAGTTAAAATGCTATACTATCGTCAAACGGTAAGAAACTGGTAGACTGAAAAACTTGTATGGTTAGGATATTCCATCCTTCATCTTGGAATCGTCTGTATAAATTAACTTTAAAAGTTGAAATTGTATATAAAAACCGTCACTTATTTTCAAGCAGAGAGAGAAAATATAACATAATAAGTATAATAACTCACATTTATAGACGGGTCTATCGCGAAATTTAT
The DNA here is from genome assembly GCF_948474715.1 of Cydia amplana. NCBI lineage: Eukaryota > Metazoa > Arthropoda > Insecta > Lepidoptera > Tortricidae > Cydia > Cydia amplana. The sequence continues at coordinate 3,913,268 of NC_086080.1, read as the reverse complement.
TTATTTACCGACGTTTCGACACAGGTTTCACGGGTATGGTCGCGGCTAACCACGACTACGACCTGCAGACCAGTGAAACCTGTGTCGAAACGTCGGTAAAAGGTAATTAAATAAATTTCGCGTTAGACCCGTCTATAAATGTGAGTTAATGTGTTGAAAATATAACAGATAGCTATTATACTATTCGTTGTAAATTTTACATAACTTATAACAATAAATGGATTTAATTTGATACAATGTATCCATACAATACGAGTACCGTTACCGCTACTACCCATACCGCTAGTCATATATTAATGAATTTAAAGTAAAATCGATTCATAACGAGTTGTTTTCATTTTATACCCATGATCGAGCTATTAAAAACCACTGCACTAATCGACTGAAATAATAAGTAGGTACATATTATCTCACGCTAACCTCGCATTAGTAGTTTTAATTAGCTCTACCTGTTATTCGACACGCACCAATACAAAGGTATTTCCACAGAACATATTAAGGTATATCACGCCGACTTTGATATTCTTTTCTTGAACCGGTTGCTCAGTTGGGTTGTAAGTTGCTGGTTGTCCAGGTCCACCAGATATCTACTATATCTGTGGTTGTCCATTCGTCACCGATAAATGCCTCGATTTGCGATTTATGGATCGTTTGAATTCGTTGCTCCTACTTTTGACTAGATTCGAGCAATAAACTAAAATTGCTTGCAATTTGTTGCTAGGTCTGTAGAGCCCTTGAATATGATGTCTCGGATTCTCTCTTTCTTACTAATATGGCTGAGCTGTGGGAGGTTAGTGCTCAAACGCAGATCGAATAACAGTACTAGTGTCTAAATGCGAAGGCCGAAGGCCGCGGTCAGCGCAGGGGTGAAAACCCGGAGCGTCCGACAGGTGTGCGCTTCCTGCAACTTCCCAAAGTATCTTCCCATTTCTCAATTATGAAGGCCGAAAGCCGACCTCCGCGTTCGCTTTCACGCCTGGAGAAAGGCCCAGCTGGGAGGTTCATTATATAGCTTTGGAGCCACTCGCCACTCTTCCAAGCAGAGGGCCTAGCCTCGAACATTTCGTTATATGCCTTTCTATCGCTCTTACGTATTCGAGAGAAGAGAGACCAAGAGACGGACCAACAAAAGTGATAGGCCCTCAGCAATCTAGAGAGTGAAGTGAAAAAGAGGCAACCGCCATCTAGTGAGAGTATCTCAAGGAGAGATTTCGCAGCTGAATAATGACACTTTTTATCTGAGTAATATGGTTTAAAGTCGTTTGGAATGCTGGTTACGGGCCCATAATGTAGCCCGTCTGTCGAAGGCCCGATACCAACAATTCCATCAAAAAACAAGCGTTGACATCTCATAATTTTGATCCTTATTACGTTTAATGTCCAGTTATTTTTCGTGTTTTTATGCCTGCCGCTATAAAAAGATAATTACAAAAATAATTGAAACGAAATAATAAAGGGAAGACGGGGGTTAATGACACGCGGGGAGGCGCGGGACAGTCGGGCATTACGACCTAAATAATCAACATAATTACACTTTTTACCCCGGTCTCCCCTTTTTACCCCTAAGTGGAGGCGATAAGATTCACTATTTAGATCGCACCAATGTAAAATGATAGTTAATGTGTGGTTTTAACCTTATAATTTAGTTGGCGATCTATCGATCTTTGATGTTGATTTAGTGGTAGCGTATAAAGTAAACTTTTCATTGATAATTGTTGGTTATTACACTTTTAGCGTATATTGTGAAGGAGAAAGATAATTATGTTTTAACAGTACTGAAAGATTTACGAGGACTATTAGTTGCAAAAATGTGCATTTAAGCGATTTTATAATTCGGAGGTTCAAAAAAAGTATTTTATATTTTTGTACGTTCAAGTTTTATTAACGTTAAGACTCGGTGTATTTAAATTAAAATAATTAATCCATTGCAATACAGGTAACATAAAATGGTCTTAAAATGTAGTAACTGACATGAGCGTTGTAATTTAAAATCGTTTGTATCAAATAGAACATAAATAAGGGTTATAACTGGTAGAGAATGCCTTTTTGCATTAAGTTCCCCTTATTTCACAACTTTTACTATACAATAAAGTATAAATAAATAACCGACAATATCAGTACGGTCAGTGATTATTAGATTGCCCAATTAGAAATGAAGTAATTAGCAAAGAACGAAAAAATACCGTTTCCGTTCCCATACAAAAAATACCGGTATCCGATCCCTGACGGTCACCACAAACGGTTTCTTTCTCGTCACTATTATTCTGTGATGCAATATTTTTCACCTGGACATTTCAGAAAAAAATCTCTTGGGTTAAAGTATTCTTTTAAAAACTGTATACTTAAGTTTAAAAAAAATAACGTCGAAATACGGATAATTATTACTAACTTTCAGAAGCAATTTATTTTAGAACGCCGAATAAACTTTTTAGCTAAAACACTCCAAAATACAAAACTTCGATCCCCGAACGAGTTAAATTTAGCTCAATTAAGGTATTTTGCACCAATAAACATAGTATAGCACAATGAGCGAGCGAAGATGTATAATTAAAGATAATGAGTCGCTATTCAAATGTCCGTCTGCCTCGGACGAATTACATTTTACATTCCCATTTTACCTTCACCTAAGTAGACCAGTATAAAATGGGCTCCGATTTTGCATAGTACCTACAGGTACCTACAGACACAGGACGGACACGTAACAGTTTGAAAACAGTAACGGAATATATAGACAAAGCACTCACTACTCTATACATTTTTGACAAACGGTCCATATTATTATGATTGACATTTGTCAGACACATAGGTACCTACTGATAGTTATCCCTTTTTAAGGGTCAAATCTTGGAAGTTTAATTTGACCCACTTCCCGACTTCCAATACAGCTGAGTACGAGTATATGCATACATAATGTAAGTCGGGTGACATAGCAATATTATGATACCATCGAGGATCTGATGATGGAGACAGGAGGTGGCCGTAGGAACACTGTGATTAAACAACGAGTTTGGGCCTTTTAGATGAATATTAGTTGCCTGTGGAAAAAAATACAGTCAGCGATAAAAACTTGAACCTACTTACCAAAAATTATTTTTTGCCAAAAACTTATGCAGAAATAAAATTATATGTCAAACAATATCTTGGGCGGCATTACAATATTTGACGTGGTCAAGATGCGTGTTATTGAGTCGCTCGTGTAGAGATTCACAAAACGCTTCACAGAGTTGAAAAGATTGATTCGTATCTTTAAAAAAGATATAGTTCATTCAAATCACTCACTCGTGAACGACACATGTGTACGCTCACGGGAGTCGCGGCACAATTACACGTAGGGTCATTTTTGAGCTCAAGTCAGATTTCTACTCGTATAGTTTGTTCGTTCGTTCATTCATTTTGTCTTAAAGATCTCGAAGTCACAATTATATTGATCGTCCATTTATCTCCGTTTCGTCTTGTATGAAAAACAGTATAAAATGGTCTCCAATTAAGTGTAGTTTTTACGGATCTTAAAGTTACTGTTATGCTGGTTATGTTAAGCGGCGGGAATAATGAGATGTGAGAAGGGCAGAGGAGGTAGATTAGCTAAGCATGTGCCGTTTTTAAAGCAATAGTATTGAATAAAATAGGAATATCAATATAAAGTTGTCATAAAAATATTAATATAAATAAATACTAGCATTTTTATTTACTGTATGTACTTAGTTTTTATTAAAATTATCAATGAAACTAAATTATAAGTACACAGTCAAATCATTTAATTTCCTAGAGTTAGACTGACAAGTCTGCAACGACTTTGATAGCAAACATAATGCAAGTGTCATATACGTCATAATTTCATAGAAGCTTGACGTTTAAAATAACACTTGCACTGCGTGTGCTATCAAAATCGTTGCAGACTTATCTTGGTCTGACTCTACACATTTTTTACTTTGTCACAATTTTTAATATTATTGAGGTCTCTAGCGAATTTCATAATTGATTGTCACTGTGAAAAGGTACATTACGTATGTTTTGTTTTAGCTAAATGATTTTGGTTTTAATTTTTAATGATATTTAGCATAAGATGTGTAAGCTAGAATAGTAGTTTTCGATACAAGTGCGAGAAGTATGTCATTTTGCACGAGTACCGAGGTTTCAAGACTCGGGACGAGTGAAAATGACACTTCCGCACGTGTGTCGAACAACGTTTTTTAATACAATTGCGAAAAAACTACAATGAAATAAAAAACACAGTTTTATTTATTTTTTACCATTGTTTTTAACATTGAGTATTTTGACCACATAGTTGGTGCCTGATATTTTTCAGATAATTCAAGAAAGTACGCCAACAATACGTTTTCCGAGAATGATACAGTTTGCTTTTCTCGTTTCCAGTTGACGAAATGTTCATAGGCAGCAATGTATAATGCTTTCGATTTTTCCGGTAATATACTGTCACTAGCAACGGATGCCTTTGCTTTGATATCTGGTGGCGTTAAATTAACTCCAAAATCGTCTGAATCACTCATTTTTATTGAATAACTTATGATACGTTCGTGGCAATTACAAACATAAATCACTTAAAATTTGAATAAAAATGGCGGGAAGGGAATAAAAAAGTTTTACTTTTAATTGCCTTTTTTTTTATAATGTGGATTCTGTTGTCAGCATTATGCCAATTAAAGATAAATTGTATTATTTCAGAACATATAATTATGTAAAAAAACATGAATCTATTTTTATTTCTTTATATTTATATATATATATATATATATGTATATATCTTATTAATTACATTTATATTCTTAAGTGCAGTGTACGAAAGACAGCTTCATTCAATCGCGCATTGTTCAAGTAATACTATTGGGGCTCGAATAATACTCCTTTATGCCCAATCGCGCGTTGTTCAGGTGGGTCATTTATAAGCGGGTCTCGAATAATACTCATTTATTTAAAAAGTATCAATTAGATTACTTTTTAGCACTAGTGTGAAAAAACAAACTTTACGCACGATTTGCAGCTACATAAACTAAACTTTTTGAGCAATTGTATTAAAAAAATATTTTTATATATCTAAAAAATATTCCATGCCGGCGCCGCGTCTATTCAATACTTCCGCGTTTTGAACACATAGGTACTAACTAACTCACATTTATAGACGGGCCCATCACGAAATTTCGGTCGGTAAATAAAGGTAATAAAATAAATTTCGCGATAGACCCGTCTATAAATGTGAGTTATTATGCCGCCTCTATTCGTGTTCGTAACTCAAAGCACCCATCTTTCACTTCGAGAGCTTGCCAATTCTGTGTAAATTGTAACTCTTCATTGGCCAGGTTTCGTCACAAGTTTCGCTTAAATACTTCATTAGAAGTTGTAATAATTCTTATAGGCACTGTGAATTCGATTAGCGCCCGTCTCTAATTTTTAGATTAGGAATCTAAAGGAGCTTCGCATCAAATTGTAAGAATTATAGTTTGTCAAAGGACTGTCGCATTTCAAACATAAACAGAGAGAATCATACTATCTTTGTCTTACACTAGTACTAGCACCCAAAAGGAAAGGATGAGTAGTTTTACCTATAGAGAGACCTATAGTTTTTTTTGATCTTAAATTTCTGAAAAATTAGTTTGACCAACTATAGTTTGTTTTACAAACGAAAACCTGTGTATGTATGTACGAGTATACTGGGTGATTTTGGGGTCGTCAACCCGAATGTCAAAAATATATTTTAACCCTTAAATGCATGATTTTTTCTGTTTGCCCGAAATTAATATATGTGTTACGTAATTGTTTGCTGATTATGGGAAAAATGGTAAAAAAAATATAACATCGATTTTCACTGCGAAATCAGTGTTAGAAGTTGCATAGGCTAAATCATATTTATGTAAATATATAATTTTCAGTAAGAGATATATGATAAATACTACTATCATCAGAAAGGTACACTATTTGTGATACACCTATGATAGAGTTTTTAAATATAAAATAATTACTAAACCCAAAAAAACATACAATATCACATACTAAAAATCATCAAATTATGAATTTTTTCAAATTTTCTGACATATCGTCTTAAAACGAATGTAATTTTTATAAATTAAAATATTGCGTAAATTTATATAAAAAATCGGAAACCGGATTAGTTTTTCTTATGATATCACTCATTGTCATTTATTTTTCACCTCAGCAGCTCGAACAAGGGTACTTTGCTACTTAAAAACAGTGAGCAAAATCGCATTTTGCTCACTGAGTGAGACAAAATGAGCAAAATGCGATTTTGCTCACTCAGTGAGCAAAATGCGATTTTGCTCACTGTTTTTAAGTAGCAAAGTACCCTTGTTCGAGCTGCTGAGGTGAAAATTTAATTGTTGGTATATCTTAAGAAAACATGAGTGAATAGAGGTAAGTGATGAAGAAGGAATACATTTTTCGGGTTCTCTAATATGTTCTCACTGCTGAGGTGAAAAATGTTGTGTGTACTACACGAGATCAAAGTTATTTACATCTCGTGCGCTTTTGAGTCCCTTACTACGCTCAAGATTCTAAATTAGATTCACTCGCTACGCTCGTGAATCTATTATAGGATCTTTCGCTTGCACGGGACTCAAAATAAGCACTCGAAGAAATATCAAACTTTGATCTCTTGTTGTACAAATAACTATTGGATAGCTGCATATTGAGCCACGGACCATCAAATATACGATGCATATATACATCATTATGCATTTAAGGGTTAAGATGGTTATACTGAACAAGGTTTCTATTGAGAAACCTTGTGTTATCTATCCATTGGGATAGATATAAAATCGTGAAAAAAAAATGGTGTAGGTTTATAATCTATAAAGGATTTTATTCGCGACTTTGTGGTTATTTAGTCCCATGGGGGACTTTTTCGACATTCAGGACCACGACCTCAAAATTACCCAGTAGATTTCTCTAAAAACCCTACTTTGCTCCAAAATATATGTATAATGATTCATACATGCAATAGGTACGCTACTACAATCAGTTAAATTTCCGTCACCTTGGTCGAACGTAATTACCTTCCCGTACTTTAAGATTCATTAATGTAAAAAATATTTAAATAACTCTGTGCAATATTTATGTCCAAGAACTAAAATGACTTAAGTTCATCCTATTTTACACGCGATTATATTGCTAATCGTTGAATGAATAAGTTTTAAAGTCGCATGTGGACAGACTTCGGCCGCTTTGTAGCCCGTGTTTAATTTGTTAACGTATCAAAAACAAACGAATTCATTATTTAGCTCCCGCATATCGAGTAGCACAATCGTGAAAGGGTTATACTTAAATAAAATATAAAATAAACAAATAACAATGGCAATTGAACGCATTACGATCGCTCGTAAAACGCTCAGAAACGCAGTACCAATCGTAAAAAGTGGCCAAGTTATAATTTCAGCGGGCGAAAAAATAGACGATTCAAAATTAAAATGGCTAATGACTAAGACCATTAAGTTAATAATTTTAATTAGAACTTGGCATTCGTTCGCGTTTGTGTTTTGTTTTTTCGCTCGCCGCGATAATTTTGCGCTTCGCGTATACAATGCGTTCTCTGCTACAACCACATTTGAAAGCTTTCTTCTATACCGTTCAATGTATAAGTCGTTTTGGTTTGTAGTTTGGTAGGTAGCTAATTGTGTTGGTAATTATGTGACTTGAATGTTGTACTATTCGTAGATCAATAAAAGCTATGAGGGTTGGAAATAAATTGACTTGTATTAATCTACTGTATTAGTTACTATTTTATTGTTTACTAGTGACCCGCCCCGGCTTCGCACGGGTTAACAAAGTATACATAAACCTTCCTCTTGAAGCGACTCTGTTTTATACTATGTAGTGATAGTGATTACCTAAACCACGTGGCTATGTAAACCAGTTGAGTTTTTAAATGTTAAATGTCTTAAGGCATTAAATTCACCATTTGCTCTTATGAGTAGTGTGCAATAAAATAAAATTAATTAAAATACATAAATAAATCTATCTAGCAAAAAGTAGTCGGTTAAAAAATAACTAATTTATATAGTTTGATTTACTTCTACTGACCAACTAAATCAGATCATTACGTCATGTTTTAACTGTGTGAGTTGCAGGTGCAATCAGGATATTATTTAAGTAATCTGCAATATTTTACGATGTGAATACATATATATATAAAGTGTCATTCAATATAACTTGCGAACTATGTAAACAAAAGTTACTAGTAATTTGACATTCAATGACAATTTTAGTATGGCGGTTTGTTTACATAGTTAGCAAGTTCTATTGAATGACACTTTAGGTATCATATTAAGCAACTTTAACTATAGGACCCGAAATCACGAAATGGCTATTTCATACATATACAGTTTATTAAAAAAACATCCACTATTGTAAAATATTATATTCGATACTAGCTATAGGTACTCTATAAATCACGTAAACTTGTTTAAGGAACCATAATATAACAAAGACTAGTAGTTGCCATACAAAGTCTCTTATTAGATGTCGTCACATTACCAAGAAATCAATCCCTCATAATACAATGCTTTGATTGATTTCCGATTATAATTAATAACTATAACAATGTCATCTGTTCTTAAAGCTGGCATTCCCACACGAGTGAGAGGCAGATATCTTCAAGAGCGAGATGAGTAATACTGTTTTTAGGGTTCCGCAGCCAAATGGCAAAAAACGGAACCCTTATAGATTCGTCATGTCTGTCTGTCTGTCTGTCCGTCTGTCCGTCTGTCCGTCTGTCCGTCTGTCCGTCTGTCCGTCTGTCCGTCTGTCTGTCCGTCCGTATGTCACAGCCACTTTTCTCCGAAACTATAAGAACTATACTATTGAAACTTGGTAAGTAGATGTATTCTGTGAACCGCAATAAGATTTTCACACAAAAATAGAAAAAAAACAATAAATTTTTGGGGTTCCTCATACTTCGAACTGAAACTCAAAAATTTTTTTTTCATCAAAGCCGTACGTGTGGGATATCTATGGATAGGTCTTCAAAAATGATATTAAGGTTTCTAATATCATTTTTTTCTAAACTGAATAGTTTGCGCGAGAGACACTTCCAATAGTAGTTTATGCAACAGTGATATAATAAGGGTTCTTAAAATTCAAGGGTCGAAGTTACAAAACGAGACGTAGTCGAGTTTTGTAAAAAAAGACCCGAGAATTTTAAGAACCAATTATGAGCTGTTGCATACATTACTTTTTCTATGACAGCTGCAGCAAAAAAAAAGAGTTATTATTAAAAAAAAAGAGTTATTATTTAAAAAAAATTGAGTTATTATTTAAAAAAAAAAGAGTTATTATTGTAAATGAAAACATACCTCTTTCAATCAAGATGATCGGAACTTGTATCTTTAAAAAAAATAAAGCAGTTGTATTATACTCATAAGATGACTGCTAGCAGTCATCTTATGAGCCTATAGACAAATCATTCAAATGACATTGCTTTAGATATCACTGTCAGTCATTTAATTGACACATTTAAGTGCTGGAGTAGAAAAAGTGGTAAAATGTGTGTCCCCCCCCTGTAACTTCTAAAATAAGAGAATGATAAAACTAAAAAAAATATATGATGTACATTACCATGTAAACTTCCACCGAAAATTGGTTTGAATGAGATCTAGTAAGTACCGTAAAACGAGGTGACTTTAGGAAATTTTGGGGATACTTTGATAGTTTTAAAACTGCCACGAAATTATCATTATTCATTATTTTCTCGAACTGTTCGTGTAACAAGTTAGATTATTATACATACTTGTTTACCTACTACTAAAAAATCCGAATAAAAATATGTAACGGCTGAAAAACTGAAATATCGAAGTCGCCCCTGCATTTGAAAGTCACCCCGGTTTACGGTAGTTTTTTTTATACGTCATAAATCGCTTAAATACGGAACCCTTCATGGGTGAGTCCGACTCGCACTTGGCCGCTTTTATTATTTTCTCAGATTAGCAGCATTTCAATCTTACACTCTAAGGGCGGGTCGCACTACGTACAACGAACAGGCCGCGTAGCCAACATGCCAATCGCTTACGCTCCGTAGCGATCGAAACGCAACTGTCACTGTCGCACTAATATGGAAGAGTGATAAAGAGACACAAAGCGATTCGATGGCGAAGCGATAGCGATTGTCACCTTGGCTAGGCCGCCTGATCAACGTTAAATAAGACGGCGGTGGCTGTATATATTTATGGCGTTATTCATGAACGGCTACTAACTTAATCAGTTGATGATCGTCGTTTGTCCTTATCTGTCGTTATGCCATAGAGAGGGAGAAACGATGATCATCAGCTGATTAACTTAGCAGACGTTTATAAATAACGCCGTTAGACCATAGAGAACTGCCAAATAAGGCAACTTTGTCACACAAGAAAACATTGTTGTCCACAGATAGAAAATCTTGGTGGCTCCACTTCTTAAATCCATCCTTGGGTCCTAAGGACCAATCCTGCCAAAGGAAATCTCTTGTTCACGCAACGCCGTAGTTGACCTTTTTATGCTCTGAGCACACTCGACTATTAAATTAGAGGTAGGTTTTGAACGTCCGAATAAAAGTTTTCAAACCTACTAAGTATGTAGTGCGATGCAATGAAATGATATATATTATGCATATTGACCATATTGTCACACACAAAACAAAAAAATCTTGTGATTCTTGTGTATAAATAGCAAATTACAAAGTGAGAGCAACGAAAAATCAAAAGAACACAGCAATAGTGCACGATATAATAATTGAAGAACCCGTTCGCCAGACTAATTATACGTAATTCTCAATTATCTCGCAAATGAGCTATTAATTTGTACATAATAAGCTTGTGTTACCGTGTAAACACGCCTAATTAGGCACGGCATATACTAAAAACGCAATTTATGTTCACGTTCAATGTTAATATCGAAGTTTACTAAGGATAGTATTTTGGAATACTCCGAGCATACCAATATTTAATCGGAATTTATAATAATGGCCATACTGAACGAGGTTTTCCATGGGATCGATATGAAAATACGTTTACTTCGGGCCCTCAAGGTGTCCATTCGTTTTTTTCGCGATTTTGTGGTTAATCCCATGGCCAAAGTTGTATATGACCATCATCATCTTCCTCGCGTTGTCCCGGCACTTTGCCACGGCTCATGGGAGCCTGGGGTCCGCTTGTCAACTAATCACATGAATTGGCATAGGCACTAGTTTTTACTAAAGCGATTGCTATCTGACCTTTCAACCCAGAGGATAAACTAGACCTTATTGGGATTAGTCCGGTTTTCTCACGATGTTTTCCTTCATTAAAAAGCGACTGGTAAATATCAAATGATATTTCGTACCTACGTAAGTTCCGAAAAACTCATTGGTACAAGCCGGGGTTTGAACCTGCGTTCGCTCAGTTTTTTAGTATGACCATATACTTATAACACAATTTTGACATTCAGGATCATGACCCCAAAATTATCCAATATGTTATCGACCGATCGTCAAATTCGCCGGATCATGCAATTCCTAGCTATATAATGAAACGCCGCTGTTTCATGAGGGTAAGTAATAGAACGTATACAAACCTATAATATATTGCTCAGAATATATAAATTCAATTAGTATAATTTTGAATGGCATAACGTGCAATAAGTATAACGTGTGATACGTATAACAATGAATTCTATAATTTTATAACGTATAATAAACTTTACATATAATATCGTTTATGATAAGTATAAAAAGATATAACGTTGAAATAATATAATATACAAAACCAATACCACGCAATAAACCTAACCTTTTATTTTTCTGAGGGTAACAGTTCTAACCTAACCTAACCTAACCTACTTTTCTGGTAGCAGTTTCTTTCTCCGAGGGTTCACAGTTCTAACCTAACCTAACCTAACCTATTTTTATGGTAGCAGTTTCTTTTTCTGTGGGATAACAGTTCTAACCTAACCTAACCTACTTTTCTGGTAACAGTTTCTTTCTCAACCTAACCTACTTTTCTGGTAGCAGTATCTTTCTCTGAGGGGTCACAGTTCTAACCTAACCTAACCTACTTTTCTGGTAGCAGTTATTTTCTGGGGAGTCACAGTTCTAACCTAACCTAACCTACTTTTCCGACAGTAATTAGTTTCGACATAGAGAAAAAAATACATAGAGTGCTCACTCCATACATCAGTTTTAGTACCAAAAAGACTATTAGCATCTAGCATCGAGTAGAGGAACTATCAGTACTGCTACTTAACAATAGATGTAGCACCGACCGGACATCTATTGTCAAGTAGCAGTACTGATAGTTCCGCTACTCGATGCTAGATGTAGACACTGAAATTAATAGTCTGAACTGATGTATGGAGTGAGCACTCTTGTCTTACTATATTTCTCTATGGTTTCGATGACCTATGAAATACTGAGCTATCCAAATAATTTTACTAATGTTATGTTCAGATACTTTTATGAGATGTTATTCATTATTTTCATTTATATGCATAATGAATGTTATATTAAATGTAATTAGTTTATTTGTATGTTATACCAAACAGCGGTATGTATATTGTATGTTATATTATTTTTATGTTATACTTATTGAAAATATAGATTTAGTGCATTATACATAAGATTAGTATACGTTTTGAACGTTTGTAATCTGAAATTATACCAAAAGTGCGTATTCATTATGATACGCACCCGTTTCATGATATGCCTAAGGTTTGGCCAGGCAAAATGAGTTCGACTAAGATCGAACGCCGGGTAAGATCGTATGATGTAAATTCACGCCTATCGCGAGGATTTTTCTAACGCTGGCAAGGTGACGGGATTTGCCATTTTGTGCGGCACAAGCTGACCAGGGGCCCGTTTCTCAAATGCTTGTAACAGGTAATACAAGCGGATGTCACTTTGTGACAGCTTTTGTTAGAAAGGGACTTCCACTTGTAATACAAGTTGCAAGCTTTTGAGAAACGGGCCCCAGCCGGCATTAAAAACAACCCGCAAATTTCATATACAATTTACAGAAATTTCGGTACAAAGGTTTGATGCGGTACCGTTGATTAGGTAATTATTTTAATTAGTAATTATTCTGCAATAATGTTGTTTTTTAAATGTTAGCTTCATTAAAAACACCCGGTTTTGACACATGATATCTTAGACTTCGACCTTCCACCACGCCATAAAATAAATAATAGTATAGTAGTCAGCATCTAAAGTAGCGGATCAGACTACGCGTCCTAAGTGTGTAACATTATCTAACAGCTTAATAAAAAGTTTTTGGCAAAAATTTCATTTTTGGTACAAGATTTTATCGCTGACTGTACTTTTCTTACGACAGACAACTAATACTCATCGAGACAATTCTAAAAACCCCTAACACAATTAGGTTGCGTTGTTTCATCACAGAGTTCCTATGGCCACCTCCTGTCTCCATCATCAGATCATGGTACCATAATATTGCATTGTCACATACGTGTCTATAAGTAGAACAATAATTAGACAGTCGCCATCAGATATATCGGAGCGGCCAAAGTGTTCACAATATCTGAACACGCACTCTAACGCCCTGACATTAGAGGCGTATTCAGATACCTATTTGTGAATCTCTTAGCCGCTCGCTCCGATACATCTGATGGCGACTCTTTACATAGGTACCTATACTTTTGAACCTAATCTATAGAGATATAATTATCTCTATTTGGAAAAATATTAGTTTAGCAGATTCTTTTGGCGCGTTATATCATCCTACTATATTGATAATGCCGACTACTACGCTATAAGTTTGTATCGACTTGGCCTCTAAAAGCTCAATATGGAGCATTCCCACGATTCCAATACAAATTGGACCCAAAATAGCTTGATTATGATTACACTCGAGTATTAGCCAAAACGATTGGTTGAGTACACTCAAATTAGAAAAGGAAAAGGCTACTTATGCCTGTTTAAATGTAAACTGTAATCACAAAGCTACAACGTCACATGCGACAGTTACAAATTGGTCAACTGGAAACGGTTTTGTTACATTGCCTCCTCCTCCTCAATAACTAAAGGCAAAAATATTTGGTTGAGAAAACCGTCTTATAACATACACTCTCGTATTGTGGACGTAGGTACTTCGGTCAGAAAGAATCGAAGAGCTTCGCTAATTATCCTTCTGCTCTAATGATCTTCTGTAAGAGGAGTATGTGTATAAAAAGCAAGCGTTAGAATCGAAGATAAAACTTGTAGTCGGTGTTACCTGATAGGCGATCTTGACATTACTGAAGATAGTGCAACGACCAGATAGTGTGCATCTAGACACGCGGTAGCGTGTCCAGCCAAGTTCAAAGAAAAAGGAACTGGCGACGCAGCAACCGTGTGTAATATTACACAAACCATTTCGAGCTACTTTTGACCCCTTCGTAACTTGAAACCTACTTAACCTACACCTACACACATGAAATTTGGCACATGTATTCAAGTCCCTTAGCTTGTCCAAAATACACAATTTCATAAACATAGCTCAAACAGTTATTGATAAATTAACGTTTAAAAACCGGCATTTTTTTGTCTGACTGACATATAGACCAAAAACCTAGCCCACTTCTAGATCACTTAGAAACTTGATATTTGGCATCAAGGTAGACTATTAGGTGCATATACAGGAAAAAATCTGAAAACTGGAAATTATTGATATTTCGATGGAAAAAAAATAATGAATACTTATAGACTAAAAACCTAACCCACTTCTAGATCACTTATAAACTTGATATTTGGCATCAAGGTAGACTATTAGGTGCATATAGAGGGAAAAATCTGAAAACTGGAAATTATTGATATTTCGATGGAAAAAAATAATTAATACTTATAGACCAAAAACCTAACCCACTTCTAGATCACTTAGAAACTTGATATTTGGCATCAAGGTAGACTATTAGGTGCATATAGAGGAAAAAATCTGAAAACTGGAAATTATTGATATCTCGATGGGAAAAAAAAATTAATACTTATAGACCAAAAACCTAACCCACTTCTAGATCACTTAGAAACTTGATATTTGGCATGAAGGTAGACTATAAGGCGTATACAAAAGAAAAAATGTGAAAACTGAAACTTTTTGACAATTAACCGCGCGTTAGCGAGGGTCTCCTTTTCAGCTTAGGCAAACTGCTTTCATGATGAATACTATAGTAATTTCTGTACAAAAAGTAATGATATCCCAATAAAAACATTAATTTGAAATGAGAGCCAAGTTCAATATTGAGAATATGAGTCGTTGTTGACTCGCCGACAAAAGAATTGAGATTTATATGGGTGCCAAGTTCTCTGCTGTGTAGAAAATCCTGAAATTATAAAGGATTTGTCTTCGCTAGTTTTTACGTATAGGCATATAGGTAATATATATTTTTCTGTTAGTTTTTCATAAACTTGGTTTGTTGTTAAAAACTAGCCAAGACAAATCCTTTATAATTTGAGGATTTTCTACACAGCACGGAACTTGGCACCCATATAAATCTCACTCTCAATTCTTTTGTCGGCGAGTCAACAACGACTCATATTCTCAATATTGAACTTGGCTCTCATTTCACATTTATGTTTTTGTTGGGATTTTAGTATTTTGAGCAAAAACGTTTTATTATTGTTAAAAAAATTACTTTATCTATCAATATGGTATAGTGCACAACTGCACATATGTCGTTTGTGTTTTGGCTTGTGAACTAGCAAATTGATAGTGGAATGAGTATCAAACGAACTGCCGTCTTCCGAGTGGACAGGGAACCTATTTAGAATAATGTGAGGCAATTTAAACTTTGTTAGTATAGTGGTACGGCGCAAGTTGTAACGACAAACTGTACATAAGTCATTTGTTTTTTTTTTTATTCAAAGATTTACTTGTTCAAAGAGATGTTGAAATCAATCAATCAATCGTTTATTGATAACAAGCGTTACACGTTATTTAACTTTTTCTGATTAGCACACTTTTTATACCAAGACACATTAAACATTTTATATAATTGTTAGTTTACCTAGTCAAGTAATGATGAATTTAAAGTGAACAATAATTAAAATCTGCAAAAAACCTAGTAATGGTACCTACATTACGTATGTTTCATACAAAATATTGTATAGGTAGCTAATTTTACTTGCATATTTCTACATATTTCATGCCTGTCTACATATTCCACATATTTTTTTTATTACGTATTTCTAGTGCAAAAATCCAGTTATCAACTAACATCACATGTGCAAAAAGTGTGAGGAATCAATTGTTCATCCTTAAGCGAATGCGTGCGAGCGAGACACTGTACAAAATGGTTTGAATATAGAATTTTATTATTTGCCAACGAATGGTGGCCAGGGGCAAAGCACTCTACACCTTCAAAATCTTCAAATACAGTTCAACGTATAGATAGTCTGATAAAGTTTAATTACCTAAGCTCATCATTATCTGATACGCAAGCTCTGTGGCATTAGGGCTACACGGTGCGAGAACTCGCATGCGAGAGTCATTACATTGCGTTATTTGATCGGTCGGCTGAATTGTTGTAACCTCAATGGTCCGCAATGTAACTAAAATCGCATGCGAGTTCGCGCGCCGTCTAAATAAGCCCTTCTTCTCTTATTTACGATACAAACAATTTACGAGTTTAACTATGCCTGTTTGATGTCAACAGAAGGGAAATCCATAGCTTTGAAAGTAGTACTTAGGTACTTACTCCACGTAAACACAGTCTGAAAGTACCAAGACATTACTCCAAAATCACAGTACCTAACGTGTTTTAACCTTAATGAAACGGTTAGCAAACGTATTACGGTCTAAAAGCGGACATTTTAAAATCATAACATAATTAATGACAGCTCAAAACCTAATCTCCAATAAAAACGCCAACGAAACATTTTTGCAATTACGCTCCGAAAGCATACATTTTCGAATTAAAACATAATCAAGGGCCCAGTTATAAATCGGAATTTTGCAAGCTAACATAATTATGCTCAAGTATAATCATTTAATCGATGTAATATATCAACGAAAAATGCTATAACCCGAAAAAATCCGCTTTTTAGACGTTTCGGTTTCGCAGTCTAATCGTCGGGCCAAATAAAGGGTTGCGCGTTTGGAAATTTAATGAAATATTTGATTTATAACCACCGAGAACATCAGGTAGCTTATTATAAGAATATATCATTAAACATTACGTATATAATTAAAGGCGCGCTTAGCCCGAAGCTACCCCAATTTAAACTGGGCATTATAATTTTAATAAAATTGCCGGCCGGCCGCAAACAATAAAAAAAGGAGAAAATTATAACACATCTGATTGATGTATTATTTGGTAATTTATTGGTTGTAATTACATCGTGTAATAATGGTGGATAATACGAGCGGAGCGGTAGATTTATTAGTATTTATTAAAGTATGAATTATTGTATAATTACTGGGATAGAGCTTCCAAACTAAACAGAGTGGTTGTTTTAGGTTCCGATTTATGGGCTGGTTCTCGAAACGTCTAATCGGGCTCTGTTCGGCGCCAGCCACTGTATCGGCTATAAAATGCATAGTTAATGTCTTATACGATATGCAAATTGTTTTATGAAATGTTTAAGTCTTAGAGGTAGTTAGATATACGACAGGTGAACTAAAGACCCGAAGGAAATAGCCCATTCAAATTTTAAAACAACAAAAGGATAGTTTACAAACTTTACAACTTACAACCAAGTAAGCCAATCAAATAAGATCCTAAAAAAGTGTTTTGCGGAATTAATTTCCAGTATTTATTATTATTATTGGGGGTGTTGTGGGCCTTTGGATGCCACTTCGACCAAGCTGTGATCTATTGTGACGGCCCTTTAAAGTTCACTACTAATGCCCGTTGAATCCAGGAAATTCCAGATTCTTTGGACCGTAATGCTCAGTACCTCATAGGGTTCCAGTATGTGTCACCCTAGGTAGGTACTTCTTTTGGACGTTAGTGGTCCGCAGGAACAGAGAATGTGCATAGCACTCTCCTCTGACTCCTGGCAGAACCTGCATGTCGCATCTTGTTTTTTCCCTATTTGGAACATGTGTTTGTTCAACTTGCAGTGTCTAGTCAAAATAAAGAAGCTCCTTAACAGTTTTGCTGTTCTTTATTCTTTATTATTCTTTATTCTTGAAGTTGAACCCTTTGATTAGAGCTTTCGAGTGTTCTTGTCCTTTGACGAACTTCCACCAATCGATTGCTCTCGTTTTCTCTATGTTGTTGAGCAGAGAATATGCGTCCCGTTTTGTAATTTCCAGTAAGCTGAAAATCGTTTTAATACCTTCATTTGAAGGATCAAAATGCGTGTAATCCGAGTTTGCGCAATCCCAAAAGGTTAAATGTGTTTTTTTTGTAGGCAAATTTTTTTGGTTTGCAAACTTTATTTTAATTATTATGACCGATTCGACTTTCAGACTAAAAATAATGAAGGAAAGTTATGTTTTTTTTTTGTATTTTTCATCGATACGGTTACTGCACTCATTATGATATTTTAAAGTGAGTGAATAACATCGTTATTTCTTACAATGTGTTGACTTACGGTTAATATGTGAAAGAATACATTTCGAAAATACACAAACTTACTTTTCCATCCCATTGATCCTATTCCGACTAATATACTATCTCGTTACTGTAACTAAGTACCTTTTCCATTCACTATAATACCAAGTTAACGGCACCATACACCAATGTTAATCCCATAATAGTCAATGAACATTTACACTAAATCGTAACGGCCTAAAAATTACTAAAACAACAAAAACACTTCATTATTAATAGTTTTATAACCCTTAAGTACCATAGAGATTATACCACAGATACATACACTATACAGATATAAGAATCGTCAGATAATTCACAGATGCAGGCCCATAATTATGTATCTCATAATTTATGCATCGAAGTTATTATTATGTTAAACATGTGTGTGGCTTTCTCGGTGTCTAGTTTTAAAGGCGTTTAACACGGTTTTTCCTTTTTGTTGCTTTAGGGTAGATTGTTAATAATTGTACGGCAATTGTTATATATAAATTAGCAGCGATCGGAGAAAAATGGGTCATTGGAAGTCCTAATTGCGTGGCGCCCTTATTCCCAGTAGTTACCACCAATTCGGTTTGGTGGTAACAAATTGGTGGTAAATAGTGAGAATAATCCCCTATATGCGCGCGGGTTGTTCCTCAATGACATCAGGGGGCCTAGCCAAGATGACAATCGATGAGAGAAAACGCCAATCGCAACTTTTATTAAACAATGTATGGAACAGTCACATGACTTTTCGTGTCATCTGTCATCCCCATACATTTTGGCACTTACCAGGCTACTCAGGGACTGTCAACATTTTTGCAACGATTAACATGTAGTTAGTAATAAAAAGCGTTCTACCTTGGCACTTACCGGAGCCACTAACGAAGAGGAAGGCCCTGTGGAGGTAGGACGTCTTTAGGTAGGGGTAAAACTTGTTGGCCTGCTCGGGACTGCCGGCGACTGTTGGCAATGTAATTAGTGATGAAAAGCGTTCTACCTTGGCACTTACCGGAGCCACTGGCGAAGAGGAAGTCCCTGTGGAGGGAGGACGTCTTCAGGTAGGGGTAAAACAGCTTGCTGGCCTGTTCGGGACTGCCGCACCGACTGTTGACAATTTACAGAAATAAATTTTAGTAAGTTTTTTGGCAAACAAATCATTTTTGATACAAGAGACTGAAATACGCCAGAATGACAATAACTAGTATTTTGGATTTAGCTAAAATAGCAGGGCAATAATAGTATCAACAAATTCACCCGTCTGTCTGTGTCGTCACAGCTAAAATACACAGTATGTAAATCAATGAAATTTTAACTGCAGATGTATTTTGTGCGCTACTATTTTTCTATTAAAATCGTACAAAAATATGTTTAGGGATATGTATACAAATTATGATAGACATATGTAACTATTTTCAAAGACCTACCAAATTGTGTCGCATCATTAAATAGGCCATACAAAAATATAGAATTTGATGCTACAATTTTCTTAAGAACATAAAATTATGTGACCAGTTACAAAATATTGAAGTCGAAATGGCGATTCTTTTTATCACTACATAGTATAAAACAAAGTCGCTTCCTGCTGTCTGTCTGTCTGTCTGTATGCTTAGATCTTTAAAACTACGCAACGGATTTTGATGCGGTTTTTTTTTAATAGATAGAGTGATTCAAGAGGAAGGTTTATGTATAATTTGTTAACCCGTGCGAAGCCGGGGCGGGTCGCTAGTATTAAATACTTTAAAAATACCGAATCCCAGCTCATTCGTGGAAAAGCCTTTTTAATCTTGTTGCAATAATAGTTTGGCTTTTGATTGAAACGGAGTGTTTTATAAGTAATACAATTTTAAAAATTACTACGGAGAATATCATTGTCTGGTTATACTAATACATTAAGTATTTAAAAGTAAGTATTATTGGTACCATTTAAAACATGTTGGTTTTTTGTTTAATTACCTAATTCCTACCAACCGAATATTTGTACCGATAACCCATATTATAATAATCCCATCTTTAACTAATATTTGTAGTTTAACTAATATTTTATATTAAGTGGCCTGTAAGTTATCGTGTAAAATAAAAAGGTTTTCTTTTCCTCACATACTTTCCTGTATATCGAAAACAAATTTATTAAGTTGTGTTAAAATATAATTGTTCCCTGAAGAAAACTAAACGCATGAATAAGTATGCCACAAACTTCGAAACCTCTTATTCAATGCTTGAATGCAGAATGAAACGTAAAACGGAACGTCAGACATCTTTCCCCCGTTCAGAAAGGCGGGGTTTTTCCACGTGACCACCACGTGCGTGGAACGAACCGGCGAACTTTCCTTCTGCGCCAACTTATCTGTGGCGCAGATCAAGCGAATGTAGACTCTTTGCGGGTGCAGTAAGACTCCACGGCGTGTTTTCTATAAGTTTGTGTTTTCGTAAGATATTCCTTTTTGAAATTCGTTTCGATGCGTTTTGTTTTTGTTTTTGGTGAAGAAGTTTAAGGTTATGTTCTGATTTTGTAAATGAATATTTAGAATATTGTATAAAAAGTAAAAGTGAGAATCCATTGTAAAGTAATAAGTAGATAACAAATTAACTGTTTTCAGATAAGCAAGTAGGTACTTATTTGTTTCATGTATGAGTACCTATATTTTCTCACTAATTCTCACCCATTTCTACACCAGACTCAAAAGCACAAGTTAAACAAAATTCCCTTCGTTTTGTGCATATTGATGAGAACGATTTATAAAGTAATATCTGGGTGACCGAGCTTCGCTCGGAAAACATATAAAAACTCAAAAATGTGCGTTTTCCCAGAGATAAGACCTAGCTAGATCGATTTTTCGCCCCCGAAAACCCCCGTATAGCAAATTTCATCCAAATCGTTAGAGCCGTTTCCGAGATCGCCGAAATATATATATACCTACCTATATAAATAAATAAATAAACAAGAATTGCTCGTTTAAAGGTATAAGATAGACAGATAATTATTTTTCTCAAAAATGGACGGCAAAGTCGACGTTGCCGGTTAAAAAATAGGTCGCGAAGTGCGTATATAGTTTATGGTCATTCAAAAAATTAAAAAGTTAAAAACATTGCAGTCTCGATTTCGGGACTGCAATGTCGCATACAAATTCCATTATTTAACGAGTTCCAAACTTTTTAAAACTTCAAATGGCCATATCAAATTAAGGCATAGGTCCCTTAAACAGCCAAACAGATGATCAGCACTTATTATTATAAAGCCTATAACAGACTATCGCACCGCACCGCGACCTTGGAGCGTCGCACCCATAAGTGAGAGCGAGAAACAGATATCTCTTTCTCGCTCTCACTTATGGGTGCGACGCTCCAAGGTCGCGGTGCGGTGCGATAGTCTGTTACAGGCTTAATGTTGGTACCGCGACTATTTAGGTGTCTCAAATAGGTTGGCGTATTTTCAGCAGAATAATACACTTCTTTTTTTTTTAAAGGCGGCAAGCTAATTTTTTTAATGGTTGTATTTTTTTCTGTGAAAATTAATGGAAAATTAGAACGTTGCTTCTGTAAGTTCTGTAAAATATTTCTATTTCTTGCACCATTTTTGAGAAAAGCACTATATATGACTCGGCTGGAAGGCTACTTGCTGGCTTCGGATTCAATTAAACGGACTCCCAAGGTCGTCCGTTTAAAACGAATCCTCAGCCTGCAAGTAGCTACTTCCGAACCTCGACAATAATGTACTAATATTTGACGATAAAATAAACCTTCACGTCTTTCATAACACCAAATACTTAAATAAAACTTAATCAAACTTCCTTGACCTTGAGAAAGTTGTTCCTTTTTCAAATCTGTTTCGGCGGTTTGTATTTTGTTTTCTCTCGTTTTGATGTGAATGTGTTCTTTTTTTCCGACAACAGACATATTAATCTATTTGAATACAATACAATACAATATTACAATACAATAGGGTAATTGTGTCAGATACCGTCCAATTATAGGAGATGTCTACTTTGAAATGCTAAAAAAAAATATTTAAGTAGTCTTACTTAAATGTGCTATATTTGTTTGTATTGCTCATATTGTCTATTTTAGGTTAATATTACGTGACCTTAAATAATATTTACGGTTTATTTTATAAAAAATATATTTTGAAAAAGTAGGGTTATTTCAGTTTCCGTCCGCCTGTGAGCTACTTTTCGTCCACGTATGAGTCAGTTTTCGTCCACTGTATGAAAAAGTACTGTAGGGTGCATTATTGCATTGAAAATCAATTATACCTATCTTTATTTTTTGTTTTTATGTTATATAGATAATTCTTAGTTAGTTACTAGCTTCTGCCCGTGACTTCGACCGCGTAGAATGGTTATTTTCGTGATAAATATTTATATATATTTCCTTCCTCAGGACTCAGACCGACAAACAGTGTTACATTCGCATTTATAATATATAATATCAATATAATAAGGAATCATTTATTTTTAAGCTATGTACGTTACTAGTACCGACTTAGTTTTGTTTTGCATATGCGACAAAAAAATCGCAGCGATTTTAAAATTGTGATTTGTCACATTTTTCCGCGACTGCTCGCGACGCCATTGTCACAAAGTGAATTGCAGCATACGGAGTTGTATGGCCCCGCGCGCACTGCGATAATAAAATCGCACCCCGGACCTCAGTCGGCATTTCGCTCTCCAAGAGTCAACATATCGGAACCTGCTTCTCCAATGGAGTCACAAGATGAGACGCTAGATGTTGACCGTTTAATTATAGAAATAGAAGGAGATCACCTTTGTGGTATAAATACTCAGCCATACAGCGATTGCATATTGTTTCACGCCTGGCGACTGGTACGAAATCCATGTCGAGAATGAACAAATCATCGACTTTTCATCGCAGTGCGCGCAGTGAATTTTCTGCGATAAATTACAGCGCGATTCTAAAATCGTCTCGCAAAAATTAAAATCGTGGTGCGCGCTTGGCCTTACAGACGCCCGGACCGTGACTTTGCGGTCCGGCGCACGTTCGATCGTGTGTAAGGTGATCCGCCGTATGTACGTCCATTAAAGCCGTGTAACAGACAACCGCACCCATGAGTGAGAGCGAGAAAGAGATGGCTTTTAAGGACGCAGTTTTATAAAGCCCCACATTCACACTCCTACCGTGTAGGCCGCCTCGTAGTCCGCCTCGTTGGGTAGGATTGTGTATGGGGGTTGTGGACTACGAGCCGTCCTACAAACGGCTAAACGGTAGGACGGCTCGTAGTCTACAACCCCCATACACAATCCTACCCAACGAGGCGGACTACGAGGCGGCCTACAAGGTAGGAGTGTGAATACGGGGCTTAAGTGAGAGCGAAAAACAGATACTTATTAAACCAGCATCCACACGGCCTGGTACAGCTATCAGTTCATGCTGTAGGATATAGAGCGAGATAGGGAGACAATTATATGTCTCATTCTTGCAGGACTATTTTGTAACATCGTGTAAATACTGCTTAATAATCATAGACATTTCAATTATTTTAAAGCCCGCTCCACACTCGTGCGCGAGATATTAAGGAGGGAAAATCGTAAGATTTGACATTTTTTATATTAAGATTCGAGTAATGCTTGATGCTTAAATAATTAATTGCCTATTTTAACTTATTTCCTCGCATATTTGGGGCAAACCACTATGCTCCGGTGGGAATAGCAATTCGTGGAATCGTCTCATTGTCGGACTCAGTTCAATTCTTTCATTTCGTCGAACAAAATCGAAACTCATCCACGAATTGCTATTTTCGCCCTCAGTAATCATGTAATAATAAATCTCGTCTACACCACTCATAGTACATGGACGGAAACTGAAACAATATTTAAAGCTATTTTTAGTTTTCGACCACGTATTTTAAACATGATTTTAATCAAGCAACACTGACAAAATCGTGGACGAAAACTAAAATGTATAATCTTATAAGCAAGAAACATCATTTTAAGAGAAAATATATAGTAGTTTATAAGTCTTTTGAAGTAAAACGATCATAACAAATACTCACCTAGCTGTTCCAGTTACCGTCCGTGTGGTCGGAAACTAAATATTTTTCAAAATTAGTATGTCAGTACTCGTCCACTAAATTTATCAAAGATTATTATGAAAAAACTATAAAAAACACTTAAAATTGCGTTTACTATACTTTTAAGTTGCAGTATGTGCCAATAACGTAACTTAAACTAGTTAAATTAATTAATAAACTTACCGTGAACATTTGCCGCCAACACTTTTTTTTTCTTGCAAAATGACGTTTTCAAGCTCTGGATGCAATGCCGCCACTTACATAATTTTTTTTAAAGCCGCTATTTGTCAAATAACACTTTTATTTTGGTAAAAATATTGCTTAGACATTATGGATTGCAACAAATCCAAACATGTGTGAGAAGGCTTGTTTATATTCAAATTTTCCGCAATTCTTTGTAGCAACTCCGCCAAGTGGACGGAAACAGGCACTGGACGGCAAACAGACACAATTACCCTATATATATATTTGGTACAATATTAATATAATGTTACCTATCCTTAATTTAACTTAATATTATTTCACACGAGTGTTTTTGGTTTAGTAATAAAAAGACTTAAATTGTTTAATCATAAACTTTTGAGTCGGTATCTTTTAGATATCAAAATGCATGTGAAAGGGTATTGCATTGCACAGCACAGACTTTAAACATTATAAGTTATAACGGGTAATTAAGCAACTTAAGATTCATCATTTTAATTACGAATTTCGTTTCGAACATCAAAATGAAACTTTTACGAGCCGTAGCTGATCAGCGATCATAAAAATTGATTATTGAATTCACCCATTTCGAAGATATCAATAAAAACGTACTTTTACGAAACAATAGCCTAAACCGTAGCGCAATCAACATATCAACTATACACCGTATCTAGAAAGTTCTTAATTGAACTAATGAGAAGTAATTACAATTTATATTGCCGCCATAATGATTACGATGCCTTAAAATAATAAAAGCAATTAGACATTGATGGGCGCAGCTAAGTCTGTACACTTGTCTCTTTCCCGCTTGTTTAGATGGATCGTGAGTGAGTGATGCGGGAGATAAAGCCTGATTAGATGTAATTGTTTGGACGGTTATAAAAGTTGTCAGATCCCGTGTATGTCGTAAAATGGCGAGATGTTCAATTTGAATCTCGAGCGATGGAACACAGATGGAACACAACACTCTTTAATTATTGCTTTGTATTCGTTGAGGTGACATCAGTGGCGATGTTTAGATGTTTAATTTTGAGTAATTAATAGCGCGATTAACATGGAATGTAGCATTTAATAAGCCTGGCGCGTATCTTTATTAACGATTTGCTTCTATGATTGAACTCAATTCACGTAAGGCTACTTAGAACACCTAAAAGGAAAGGGTCAAACACATTTTGGGAAAAGCCCCCGTCTGTGTACAAAACAACAATACACACAGACATTCGAGTTCATCTCTTTAAGGAAACATATTAATGATCATTCGTTATATTGATGATTCACTTCGTCAGTCTAAGATATAGGTAGGTACGTATATGTGTTAAAACAAGAGCGTAACCATAGATTAGTATATGTTATTACTGTAAAGCGTAACTGCATTTGTATGGAGAACCGAGCTTGCTAGGGACTCTTAAACTCTACCTGCCAAGAGACCTATAAAAAGGTATTCCGTTTCATTATAATTTGAATCTTTAAATTTGACTTTATTTTATTCTTCAAAAAAATATAGGTAGGTAATATTGGTTATTTCCGTAAATGTATTACAGTACAGTAGTTTATTTTTAACTCTAGTTTTTAATTTTAGATTGTAATTTTTTCTTTAACGTTTGATGTAATCACTTAAAGTAATAAATACATGAATATATTGTGTCAAAGTAAGAAAATCAATTTTAAAGATACACACCTACAAATACAACGTTTGTATTATATCGTTGTTCACTAGGTTTTAACTACGGTTTTCCAATAATGTTGATATAATAAACTAAAAGCATAAGGCATGTATCTAGTATTAAACTGGATTGGGCATGAGTGGTGGGGATAACTGACAGAACGGGATAGTCTTATGTATCTTTCAGTAGGAGTAGCAGCGAAAGCGCTATTATTGTTTGTCCTTGTCACAGTCTCACATTTTTTTTATTCCCCACCATAAATTAGTATGGATTATGGTGGGCAACAAATAAATTCGACCAATCATAGCGTCGCATTGCGTATGTTTTGTCCCTCACGGGGGCACGCGTAGACCACTTCTATAGGATGCTACCTTCTATGGCATAAGGTAAGAATTGATTTCCCCTTAACATATACTTGGTCAACCAGATCTTGACAGTAGAAAAAGGCGGCAAATTTGTAAAATGTAGGCGCGAAGGTATCGTCCCATAGAAAATTTGAATTTCGCGCCTTTTTTTACTGACAAGATTTGGTTGACCATCTATACATAAAAATCTGTATGATTAATCATTAACTATGTCTGATTGTCATCAATTAAAATGACTGATTCATACCAATGAGCCGAGATAGCAGTGAGTCACGAGGTACCTACATATTTCGAACATGTGATTATGGTTATTCAGTTTACAATGATGTGAATTTGATATGGGTTGGGATAACTTCGAAAGTGGGGTAATTTTGAAAATGGTAAATATCTGTAAAACTAGAAGCACTTCATAGTAGACATGCCCCGAATAGTGGTTTCGGCCGAATACCGAATATTCGGCCTCTCTCGGCCGAAGCGCCGAATATTCGGCCTCTCGGCCGAAGCGCCGAATATTCGGTATATAACATTTGTACATTTCGAGTTTCGAGTCACATTTATTATGAAAACTGTTCGCCAACAAGGCACAACGTTTGCTAAGATTTAATTTGTGTTACTCAGAACTAGTGAATGTACTCAGAGTCAATAGGTACATATAAAATTGAACCCATGATAAAAATAAAATTATTAGTAACCAACAAATGCTAAAAAAAACAGTCTTCGTATTTAACAACTTTTAAGAAAGCATTTTAAACATTAAATTTATTGGTCTGCGGTTATTTTTATTGTGTAATTTAGCTTTCTAGTGAGTAGGTGCAAGGTGTAAGCTATATTCGCCGAATAGTAGGCAACATTCGGCCGAATACCGAATATTCGGCAAAGTGGGTTTAGGCAGCACTTATGCTACTGCAACGCTTACCAAGGCATCATGCGTAGTTGTTACAATAGAAAGTGTTTCTAGTTTAGTAGATATAGCTGGTCAACCAAATCTTGTCAGTAAAAAAAGGCGCGAAATTCATATTTTCTATGGGACGATATCCCTTCGCGCCTACATTTTTAGGGTTCCGTAGCCAAATGGCAAAAAACGGAACCCTTATAGATTCGTCATGTCTGTCTGTCTGTCTGTCTGTCCGTCTGTCCGTCTGTCCGTCTGTCCGTCTGTCTGTCCGTCCGTATGTCACAGCCACTTTTCTCCGAAACTATAAGAACTATACTGTTGAAACTTGGTAAGTAGATGTATTCTGTGAACCGCATTAAGATTTTCACACAAAAATAGAAAAAAAACAATAAATTTTTGGGGTTCCCCATACTTCAAACTGAAACTCAAAAAATTTTTTTTCATCAAACCCATACGTGTGGGGTATCTATGGATAGGTCTTCAAAAATGATATTGAGGTTTCTAATATAATTTTTTTCTAAACTGAATAGTTTGCGCGAGAGACACTTCCAAAGTGGTAAAATGTGTGTCCCCCCCCCCACCCCTGTAACTTCTAAAATAAGAGAATGATAAAACTTAAAAAAATATATGATGTACATTACCATGTAAACTTCCACCGAAAATTGGTTTGAACGAGATCTAGTAAGTAGTTTTTTTTTATACGTCATAAATCGCCTAAATACGGAACCCTTCATGGGCGAGTCCGACTCGCACTTGGCCGCTTTTTCAAATTTGCCGCCTTTTTCTACTGTCAAGATCTGGTTGACCAAGTATATTTGCCGTTTTTAGGGTTCCGTAGCCAAATCGCAAAAAACGGAACCCTTATAGATTCGTCATGTCTGTCTGTCTGTCTGTCCGTCTGTCCGTCTGTCTGTCCGTCCGTATGTCACAGCACTAAATTAATTGAAAAACTAGCTTATTTAAAAATCTAAATTTTCTCGCTGTATTGCAATGCCGATACGTTGTTAATTATAGGTCAACCAGGATCTATTGAGGGTGCGCCATGTTGCGGAATTTCACTGGAACTAATTTTTTAATACTACACTGAATTGTCACCCTATACATGAGAATAACAGCGCCCTCTTGACAATTATCATATATTACTGGTCAGGCTATATGTATGTATATTATTTAAATGGAAAACCATGACGTTACGTATTAACCCTTTCCTCTTAACTTACCTATATCGGAAGCACATATAGCTATTATATCTATCCTATATGCACCCTCGAGGGCATTGGGCTACTGGGGGTGCACTGAGGAGGGTGACCAAGTGTGCCTTTTGCCGAACAATGATCTGGGCTGTTTGAAACTAACCCTAAGCTGAATTAGAGGTTGTCATATTAATTTTATATTTCCTTTTAATCCGGTGAAAATTCCGTCAGAACTATAGTCCAGTGCTATAACTATGGTCCACTAGTTCAATAAAAGTACTTACTAATATACTTTTTGGTTTTGTCTGGATATTTTATGCCATTTTCATTTTGCCTCAGATTTGCGTTAGTAATAGATGATAATACTATTGATTCTGTGGTAATAGTCACACCTATACTGAGAATTCGTTTTGAACAATAGTTGGGAGATTTTGGACTATAATTAGGTGGTTTTACGGTAGTTTTTACTTTTGAACTTAATATATGCTCCTAAGTTTAGATATACATTGGGTGACTGCTATAGTAATTGGCCACTACATAGTTATTGGCCACTACATAGTAATTGGCCACTCTTAACAATAAGGCTTCAATTGGCTTGTTTCTTTCTGATTTGTTAGGAGTGGCCAATTACTATGTAGTGGCCACTCTATAGCAATCACCCTAGGAATATATGTTTTTATAAAAGATAATGCTCCCTCTACTATGATGTTTTATGCATCATTTTATAAGAAAAAATGCAGGTTTTACTAAAGTTATAGTAGAATTTCAATTATAATAAAATGAAGTAAGTAGGTAGTTTGTTTCACGAGGTCCCTAAATGAATTATTCATCGACATTTATCGATTATCACATAATTGCTAAATCAATTAACTATTAATTAAAGACAGTTAGAGCATAAATAACTATTCTTATTTAATGTCTCGAGCTAGCTTCATAATTTTAGAATTATAACCTCTTGCCGCCCGGAAGCCTATAAAAAGGCCGCACGGCTCATTGTATTATGAATCTTTATTTTGACCTATTAAAATTGCATTTGTCTTGGCATGTTTTGAATCTTTGGCGGCTAGATGTCATATACGAAGGATAAAATAAGAAAGGGACCGAGGTTGGATTTGAACCCACGTGGGGTCGAGTGGTATGGGTGTTGTGGCGTTAGACAAAAAGCGTTAGTTTAAATCCGATATCGATCACTGTGGCTTCTGTTAAATTTTTAGTTATTTTTTATTTTTTTCATCTCTTTGATTTCAATTCATCAAATTAAGTATGAAACACGTACTAATCACAACTACTACTAAGATACAAAGACAATGCACTATACCTACACCTATACCCAAAATGCGTTGACCAAATTTTTTTTGAATGATTTACTTTCACGTCTTTTGCAAAATTTTATTTATAATTAAAACTACAATCATTTAATTGAAACAAAACATATTCCGTTCAAAATATTCTCCTTTGGCTTTGATAAACAAACGCCAAGTTTCGTTAAAATTATCAATAATTTGCACATTAGAACAATTTTTACAAGATATTTTTGGGACATACTGTAGCTATACTTACACACGCACACGTGCTCGTTCGGAAACACCCGAAACCCCTCGCTTCGAAAGAAAATTGATACGCAAACAAAAAAAGTTCAGCAAAAAGTTTTCCCGCGTGCAAAAAGTAAAAAAAATACCTACAGAAAATGCAACACAAGTATTTGAACCAATCAGCTGGTTGTTGGCTCGACGCTCCGCCCAACGGCTACTTTCCTCTTTCGCACCTCAAAAATATAATAAACCATTTCGCGAAAGTTAATACATTATTTTCGTCATATATTAAGTCGACGAATTATCAGGATACACCCCTAATTAAGTACACGAGCGTTTTCTCTGAATAATTCTACCAATCAACACACATTCGATATTCGAATTTACATTACATTTTCCAACGGTTTTTGAATGTGCGGGTGTTTTATATAAGGCATTCAATCAAAACAGTCCTTATAAGGAGTTTTTCATGCGCTGTATTCATGAAAGTCTAAAAGTTTCGAAAGTTTTCCAACTTGAAAAAGTTCTACACTACGAAAGCTTAACTTAGTTTTGATAACAACACTTACAATATTCCAAGAGTTTGCAGTTTAGACGAAAGGCTGTTTTCGTAGCAGTCGCTAATTGCCCGGCGGTCGCTAATACATCACTTTATAGCGTCTCAGGCCAATAGCGACTATTAATTCACTGCAATACTTCCAACTTGTCTTCAAAGGCAACAAATCAATCCATGCACTGCGGCGCACCAATAAAAAACCCAGTCAGTTTTAAAAAGTTTAAATTCAGAAGACGCGCGGAATGTTTTTTTTTTTATACGGGTGTCAAACGCGCGAACGCAAACACGGCCGGCCACGTCAGTCGGCTGACGTTCACTACGCGAGTCGGCGTAAGTCGAGAAGAAGGCAGCGGTCTCTCGGCCGACCCGCCTTTTGTTCGTCTCGCTCTCGCGCCATGCCCGCCCGCACAGTTTTTACGGTTTAACCAACTCAATTCAATTCAACTCAACTCAATTGTCGTGGCGCAAATGCCTTCGTAGTGGACGCTAGAGTGAGACGTACAGTCTACAACAAACAACTTTTTAATAACGCTAATCAGTCGTTTCCTTTGCGTAAGAAACTTACGCATTGCATTTTCTTGGGTGAGTGCGGTCAATATTTACGTTTGGATGCGTTTCGATCAAGAATATGCGTCCGGGAAAGCGGAATAGAGCCTTAATCTTGGTTGAAGACGCAGCAGTGGGCACGGGTGGGGCGTCTCGCTCGCGCCACTATCGTCCGGTGGCGTTTATGCGTGCGCGCGAGCGAGAAATCCGTGCTTCGAGAGGCGTTACCGTTTCCCTCGGCTCAGCCGCTGGGTGTGTAAAGTTTTAGACCGAAACATGTAAAAATGCATCTTGAAAAAAAGTTATGTATTAAAAAAAAGAAGCTTAGTGCGCGGTGGGGGGACATTACTGGGAGGTGGCGTTTTTTCGCGGCTGTATTTTCGGGGGTGCACGGCCCGGACAATGCATTACGCCGTCCTTGCCCGGCCGAATCAAACGGAATCGACTATCGGTGCACTTACCTTATTGTTTTATGAGATTCGGAGGTCATTGGCCATGAATGCTTATCGTATAAGGAATGTTTTCTATACGTTCTGAAACGAACTATTTTATAATATGATAAGGTGTATTCGGGTATTTCCGAATGAACGAAAATGGCGGATAATTCCAAAAGCCGACTCTTACTACAACGGAATATGAGTGATTTTACAATGATTTTCGGGATTACCCGATTTCCGGAATTACCCGAATAAACCTTAGCTAATAGTATGTGATTTTATTTGTCAAAAACCAGTAGTTTGATAAAATAAAAGTAAACTTGCAAACTTCTAAACAGAGGTATAAACTTTTTACAATGGCTACTTACCTAATAAACAACTCTGTTATCATGACACTCATGACAGCAACGAATATAAAGAAGCATAATTGTGATCGTTCTGTACACCTTTATTCAAGGAATCCATTTTGGCGGGTATTCGGGCCAGGAGACCAGGTTTGTCGAAATAAAAGTTGTTCCGAATAGCTTCTCAAACGTATAATCGGATTTAGAATTAAATTACACTTGCAACACAGTATTTGACATAGATTACTTTCGATTAGAATTAATATGGCGTTCCACCGTAGCACGTGAGGCGCGAGCGCAACATGGCGACCTCCGAATCATAACTGTCACTCTAATCAACATGGCCGCCACCCCAGCGCTCGGTGTTACGTCACTTTGACAGCTGTCACGTTTCGTTCCGAAATCAATCACGCGATACTAGCGCCATCAAGCCAATTCTCTTGATGCGCCGTCACGGCCAACCCTGACCGTCGCACGCCCTCGTGCGATTAGTCACCAAGTGGAGCATCTGCAAGAAAAGATATGGCTTCAATATTTGTTCGCTCGACCACTCCTGACTGATAATGCGAATGCGTGGTCCATAAGTTGCTAATATCAAACTCAGGTGTAGTAAGCCTACTTACGCCCATTTATGATCATCCCAGCACATAGTTAAACTCTTAGGTGTGGACCGGGCGCTCACGGCCCTTTCGACCAACCTACTTTTACTTACTAAGTAGCCCGGGCATGCTGAGGCCCTTTCGACTGACACACATCAACACAAGGCGTGAACCGGGCGTACTGGGCCCCTTCGAACAGCCTGTCATTACCTGCGGCGTAGACCGGGCATGCTAGGCCCCTTCGACTAGCCACCATCATCATGAAGCATGGACCGGGCGTGTGAAGCCCTTCCGACCAGCCTTGAAAACACACTTGTGACGCGGACCAGGCATCTAAAGCCTCTTCGACCGCCCACCAACGCTGATAAGATTATGGCACAGGCATACACGGCCTTTGCTGCCGGTACCAATACTAATGGCCCATATTCGGCAGCTCATTTACTGACTAACCTCAATATCCCTGTCTATATCTATAACTAATACAGACTGCAAGTTATGTACAAGATCCTAATAAAGACTACTCAATTTTATCGGACTTACTTTCATTTGCGCGCCCTTCCTTATTAGGGATGACTAATCGATCTTCATTATCTGAATCAGAAAGGGTGTCTGAGCCGGCGGTCATGGTGCGATCACTACCCACCGAGAGTGTATCACTGTCGCTATCGTCATGGTCTACTTGTTCCCTATTAACCGCCGTCTCGGCCTCCTCGTTGTCTATTAAATTATTAGCAATTTCAACCAAACCCTCGAAACCCTTCGGCACTAAGCGCAGATTTTCGTGCGAATATTTGTAGACACGATTACCGCCAGTGATAGCCCTCAACTCATACCTGTCGTTTTCTAGCACTTTCGTGATAACAAAGGGTCCGCGGAATTTTCTGGATAACTTAGTTTGATTTCGCTCACTACACTTAATGAAGACGTAATCTCCTTTCGAAAATGCTTTTACTTGTGCCCTACCGCGGTTGAAACGGTCGGCGTCAGCTAGGGCTGCTTTTTGGATACTACGCGCGGCTTCATTTCGAATTTCGTTTAAGTTAGCGCGTTGGGGAGGCTTTATATTGGGACATGTTTTAGAAAGGCCTAGTGATTGGGCGCTTATGCCAAACATGAGTTCAGTTGGGGTATATCCTGTTGTTCTTGAACGTGTACTGTTCAATGCTAGTTGCACGTTGTCAAGCTCCTCTCGCCACACCTTATTGGAATCGTTTTCTATAATGGTAAGGAGACTTTTTAGGGTGCGCATGACACGCTCGACCTGTCCATTAGCCCGAGAAGAGCCGGTCGCTATCAGGTGCAGTTCAATGTTGTGCTCATTACAAAATTCTTTAAAGCTCGAACTAATGTAGCACCGCCCCTGATCAGCTATGACTCTTTTCGGTGCTCCAAATAATGAGACAGCCTTCCGCAAGGCTCTCACGGCACACGTCGCATCTAGGGACTGGGTATATTCGAGTAAAACGTACTTTGTAAAACCGTCGATAATAACTGACGCGTATTCTTTTCGATCGCTTTTGCCACTAAGTTTGCCCGTGAGATCGATGTGTATGGTGTGCCAGGGTACCGATATCTTAGGGATGGGGTGCATTCTTACTTGTTGAGCTCCTGATGATCCTTTGGAGGCCTTGCACACTATACACGAATCGACGAACTTGCGGACACTTTTTGCCATTTGTGGAAACCAGTACTGCTCATAAATCTTATCCAGAGTTTTGTCGTATCCTAAATGTTTAATCTCGCAGTGGACATGGTTAATAAGAGTCCAGATAAGTGATCGCGGGACAATGGGCAACCAAGAGCTTATCTTATTACGCTCAACCTTCCTGTAGAGGATACCGTCGCGTACGTCATAAGTATGAGCTAAGCCTTCTGGAAGCTGATTATTTACATGCTTACTTATTAGGTCCTGAATTTCAGGGTCACGCTTCTGTTCTACTTGAAGCCAGCTATCATGAAGTTCGACAAAGTTAACCGCTTTGCAGCGAGTGTTTC
Source organism: Cydia amplana (assembly GCF_948474715.1). NCBI lineage: Eukaryota > Metazoa > Arthropoda > Insecta > Lepidoptera > Tortricidae > Cydia > Cydia amplana. The sequence continues at coordinate 3,878,430 of NC_086080.1, read as the reverse complement.
CGGTCCTACTAAATTCACAAGTGTTATTAGCGGTTGTCGGTGAGGCAGGGAGAGGGTTTCGGGACAAGTAGTCGGCGTGCTCCATATTACGACCCTCTTTGTACACGACATCAAAGTCATAGGCCTGTAGATAAGCCCACCAACGGTGGACTCGAGGTGACAAGTCAACTTTAGCTTTAGAGGCTTTTAGAGAATTGCAGTCGGTGAAGACCGTAAAATGCTGTCCATAAAGGTAATGTCGGAAGTTCTCGACAGCGCGCACCACCGCCAATGTTTCCAGTTCATACGAATGATATCTGGATTCCACCTCGGTGGTGCGGCGACTGAAATATGCGACAACATGTGGTACATTATTCTCCCTCTGAATTAAGATACCGCCATAGCCGTCTGAGCTCGCATCCGTATGGAGCTCTATCGGAACATCGGGGTTGAATATCGTCAAGACCGGTTCGGAAGTTAATATTTTCACGATTTTGCTATGAACCTCTTTATGCCGGTCGGTCCAGGTAATAGGCCCCTTTAACTTTGTGAGCGGGTAGAGCGGACTGACAAGGGTAGCAAACCCGGGAATGAACCTCCTAAAATAGGACGCTAACCCCAAGAATTGTCGGACCTGTGTAGCTGTGGCTGGGGCTGGCGCGTCAACGAGCGCTTGTATTTTCCGCGGATTGGGTTTTACTTCGCCTGCTTTTATCGCATACCCAAGATATTGGACTTCAGTTTTCATAAATTTACATTTCTTAAGGTGACGGTAGAGGTGGGTAAATTTTCAGATTCTGTCAATTTACCCCATTTCACACACAAGCGCACTTCACGCACACTACCTCACTTTACTGGGACAGGTCATTGACCCATCAAGTTTTTTTAAGATTGCGTTTTGAGTTTAGTGTTAACCACTGACCTCTTTTGAGGAACAGAAACTGTAAAAACGTTCCATTGAAAGAAGAAAGAGAAACAATACATTAAATCTTGCTCTCCTTGTCTGTTCATGTCACACGTGACGTATTTAAATTCTAATTTAATTCATTTGATTGTTAACTATTTTCTGCATATTATGGCTTTGTCGAGATACGCGTTTTGTAAAGTTAAACCGAATAAACCCAGATGTCATTAAGTCAGATGTAAAATGTTATTTACTACTCTATACGGTTATTCATAAGGCGAAAAATCAATTCAATTAAAAATTTAAATAAATAAAGTTTCGGCAGGGTGGAAATTTAATTAAGGCCGACAAAATAAAATTTAATAATATATGTCGGCTGATGTACCCCTAAGATCTTTACAGATTTACTTGTACGAGTATCCTATATTCGCTATTTATTTTGCTATTAAATTTATAAAATTAAAATAAAATAATTAAATATTATACTGGCATTCCACCGCTATTATTTCAGTGCTGAACTGATTATCTTCGATCGTAGCCTTGATGATGTAGTTGTACTTACACTTACGGCGGTAGGAGCGGCAATGAACCCCGCGCAGCGTAGAACGAGAGGTGCGTTGGGATAAGTGCATATACATATAATTCTTCGTGCGTCTGTCTGTCTGTCCGTCCGTCTGTCACAGTCTATTTTCTCCGAAACTACTGGACCAATTCAGTTGAAATTTGGCACACATATGTAAATTTGGCACACAAATGTAAATTTGTGACCCAAAGATGGACGTGTAACGTAAATAAAATGTATTTTAGAGAATTTGAAATACGGTAGCCATTTTTGGGGGGGGTAAATGAAAAAATTAAAAAATAAGTTTTTTAAACTACATATATAGTGTTACATATCAAATAAAAGAGCTCATTGTAAGAATCTCAAACATAACTTTTTTTATAATTTTAGGATTAATAGTTCAGCAGTTATTCATGAAAATAGGCAAAAAATGATCATTCTCCGCCCCCTTTTTCCGAAACAACTGGATCTAAAATTTTGAAAAAAATACACAAAGTAGTTCTTTACCTATATATGTCAGGAAAATCTATAAGAAATGTGCAGTCAAGCGTGAGACGGACTTAATATACGGAACCCTTAGAATGCGAGTCCGACTCGCACTTGTTTTTGTTTAGCTCTTATTAGGTTTAAGGAGTTTTATGAGTGAAAAAAGAAGTTTTTTGTTTTATGTGCCCGCGTTATTGCCGATCGATTGTGTTTTAAACGATAATTAGACAAAAAAACTTGTTTTTCACCCAACGAATATAGATCCCCATGACACATCTTCCAAGTCGCCTTTGGATAGGCTTAATTTTAAAAATAATTGAAATAATGTTCTATATCATTCATACTTGCAAAAAAAGACTAAAAATAATTTACGTGACCAATGCTTATTATTAGTAAATATCTTACAATTTAATATCTGATATATCACACGATACAAAAAAATGGCCGCAAAGTTAAAAGTTTATTTATTTACGTTACTAGTCCATCTTTGGATCACCGACTCTTTGTCATATGTGAAAAATGTGTACCAAATTTCAATTGAATTAGTCTATTAGGGGCAGACACACGAGTGATCTTAAAAGGGATTTTTTTCTTGAATGATTTGTATGTACTTACCCCAACGCACCTCACGTTCCACGCGGCGCAGCGTAATCAGTAAGTACCTAATAATTAGTGTCCGACCGAAACACAAATTTCTGTATATATAAATATTGTTGTCCTACTTGCTCGCCAACTTTTGGTCTTTGTCACATAGTTTAGTTTCATAATACGAAGTACTATTTCGTATGTTTCGGCCAGGCCGAAAGATTCGGCCGTTTTTTGGCCGAAACCGAAACTACGGCCGAAACATGATTTTATGGCCGAAACCGAAACCGAAACCGAATCTTCGGTCGGACACTACGAATAATCACAATGGTCTTAAGTACCACAGACCCTACTGTCGCTTAAGTCCTTTATGCCAATCTCTGCCTATTAGAACTTATAAAAAAAAAAGAAACCGAGTAATTATATCCAACTACCGAACCTGCTTACAAATTTTCTCGAGATATTTGAGAAATGTGATATGCAAAGGAGAACATTCGAACAAACGAAAGTATTTTTGCCCAAGCTGAAACGGAGACCTTCGCCTACGCTCGGTCAGTGATGGTTTAGGTACAGTCAGCTGCAGGTCACCCCTGCATAGAAGATTGTATGCAGGGGTGGTACCTTTTCTCTGCAGCTGACTGTACACCTATAAAAAATTGTTGTACCTGCTGCAATTTTATACCGGTACCGTACTTTATATTTCAACAGGTATAGTACCTTCAAAACGAAGCGGTATTGATAAATAATAACGGTACCGTACCGCCTATAAATAATAATAATAATTCAGCCTATATACAGGGTGGTCCAAACCTTGACGTCCAAAAATTTTTTTTTAGATTCCTCACGTCGTGGGCTATCAGAATATACCCCATGTATGTTAGCCGATTTTTCGTAGTTATCGAGTTATGATTTTTTTTTACTTTTAACTTTTCATATGAAATTCCGGGGTTCCCATACAGAGTGGCTAAAAAATAACTGCATTTCCGTTGCCAGGGAGGTTTTGGGATTATACTGAGCAACTTTTACAATGGGGCCAACCCCGAAACCGCGAAAAAAAATTACCCTTCCATAGAAAATGGACTAGCCAAAATGTATAAAAAGCCAATTTTTTTTTCGCGATTTCGGGGTTGGTCCCATAATAAAAGTTGCTCAGTATAATCCCAACACCTCCCTGGCAACGGAATGCAGTTATTTTTCAGCCACTGTATGGGAACCCCGGAATTTCATAGGAATAAGAATAAGAATAGAATAAGAATAAGAATTGTTTATTGCCACATACATGAACATAAAATAGAGTTAGAATTACTTACATAATAAAATAAAACAGTTGTTATCATATACAAAACAAAAGTGAGAAGATCTTTGTATTAGGCACAGGGTTCCAGTCTCAGCGTGTGCCGGGCCTAGGTGCCCGGCGCTGGTTTTCAGACCGGTCCCAGACTAAGGACGGTCGGAGAATATTACCTACATAGGAAAAGTTAAAAGCTTAAAAAATCATAACTTGAAAACTACGAAAAATCGGCTAACATACATATGGGGTACATTATGATAGCCCACGATTTTTGGACGTCACGGTTTGGACCACCCTGTATAGACAATAATCTCAACGCTAGCCCAATGCGGATTGGGGACTTCACACACAGCTTTGAATTTCTTCGCAAATGTATGCACTACGAGTATGCAGGTTTCCTCACGATGTTTCCTCCTTCACCGAAAAGCTAGTGGTAAATATCAAATGATATTTCGCACATAAGTTCCGAAAAACTCATTGGTACGAGCCAGGATACCAATGAGTTTTTCCTTACCGCTTATACCGTAAAGAAATAATGCAGTCTCTGCTTTGCACGATTATTGTGTGGACATAATTCTTATAATCACCGAAACATACATACCTCTACGCACAGAATGTCATTGAAATAAAACATTGTTTTTTATAGTAAATTAATATAACATTCGATTTATACACATAACAATAAGCAGGCCAGGCCGCAGCGATATTGGCCTGTAAGCTTCATCTCGGTCTCCAAATCCGCAAAACTCGCTGGTACTAAATGCTGGTCTTGCCGTTATTAATTATCTTGATTCTTGAAGATTATCAGAACAGCACGTTACGTAATCGCATACATAGACGGAACGAACGTCAACAAAGTAGGTGTAGACACTGCAAGTCTTTAGGTATTAAACGAATTACGCTTCGTATTAATAGATGAGTAATATTTAAATGAACATATAATATTCTCTAACATAAATACAAGATTACAATTAATTGACATCAAAAGTCATTGACGTACAGAAGTCATATACATTTTTATAATGACGCAAAATTGATACCAGCATAATGAAAATCAATCCCAATCAGTAAAACGAGTCTTTAAACTTTTTTCATTTTAAGCGGGTTTTGAAGGAACAAGTTACTTAAATTCGATTGTAATCGTATTGTTTTAGGATAATTTACTGCTGTTTTCGACCGTTACGACCCGTAAATAACAACAACTCACATTTAAAATTTGACTGGAGCTCGACGTGATTATATTTATTTACCCTATTTTATGAAATACAATTTATCTACTGGTATACATTTTCGTATGCGTATATGATGAAATGTCTTTATTAATGTCAAAAACGAGCTATGACGATGTACACGTCTGCTTCGATGCAAGGCCAACGGCCATCTGACTCGAAGAAGAGTTTTGAGTGATGTCGTCAATGTATGGAAATTATACGAAAGTTTACATTTGGGATTGAATTTCTGTGTTGTATTTGTGAGTAAAAATATAAGTAGATAATAATCTGGTAGTTTAGTTATCTAGCCTTCAAAATCCCACAACAACTCAATTACTGTCAAAGACAAAACTGTAATGCGTCTTGCTCAAACGGAACTCCATATTTTGATTTTTGGACACTTTTAGTGTCGATTTGTAGAGAATTACAGGAAATAAAAAAAAATATGGCGTGAAGAGCCGGTACACGGCTTCTTCGTGAACAGATTTGCGTATAATTTAATGCAGTTATTAATCATTCATTGAACAAATTGATTGCACAAAGTGAGGTCTAAATCGAAAACGTCATATACCGTCCCCTTAATGTTGAAGGAGAAGCCGGCTTCAGAGAGAGCTGCTAAAACAGCATCCAAACGATGTAAGCCTTCGGTAACATCTGGTGAAAAGCAAAGCACATCGTCCATATACGCGAGAGCTACAGTATCTTTAAGAGATTTCAAGGCTTTGTTAATGCAACGCTGGTAGACAGACGCAGCATTCCGTAACCCGAATGGCATTGCCAAATACTCATATTGACCTTCCGGGGTCACGAAAGCGGTACGTTCTACCGAGTCAGGCTCTACTAGTATCTGGTGATAGCCAGATGCCATATCTAGTGAAGAAAAGTAATGGGCACCGGTAAGGCGATCTATTTGATCGTCGATCCTCGGAAGCGGATAGTGCTCCGGTCGTGTGTTCCCATTAAGCTCCCTATAATCGACGCACATCCTGTCGGAGCCGTCCTTCTTTTTCACCAACAGGATGGGACTCGCGAAAGGAGAAGAGCTTTCGCGGATAACACCCGCTTTTAATAGTTCCTCTACTTTGCCTTTGACGATATCTTTTTCCGCGACGGATAGTCTATACGGCCTACGTTGGACGGTTTTGTGTGGATCAATCGGCTCAATTTTTAAACTGCCGGTTTTTACGCGACGTGTTGGGATACCTTCAATGAAGTATTCACTGTACTTTTTCAAGATCTCTAGCAACGCTTCTTTTTCCGCACCTACAAGATCCGTATCGATTTCGCCTAGATCAAAGACTCGTGTACTATTACACAGATTTGTTTCCTTACGAATAGAGAACCTAAGGCTATCACTGTCGATTTCGGCGTGAATACCCAGTGCTAATACATCTCTACCTATTATAATTGGTTCCGGCACCACATGGTCTGGCACGACATGAAATAGAAGGGGTAAGGTGATATCTTGAACCACCACCGTACTCATGATTTGTTCAGTACAGCTAATATTATCTCCTATTCCCACTAGACAGATAGAGTCGTTATGCTTTGTGCCCATTAGCCTATCTTTAAAACTACATTTAATCAATGAGCAAGCAGCACCTGTGTCAAAAAGGAATGAAATGACCTCACCAGACGATGTCGACAGGGTACCTCTGGCTGACCGCCGCTCGCAGATGTGGACCTCCTTGCGCGCGATAGTCTCACTCGCTGGTTTCTTCTTTCCGTCGGGGCAAGTAGTGCTGATGTGTCCCGGTTTTCCACAGGTAAAGCAGATCTTCTCTTTTTCTTTGTCTGGTAGCTTTGTGGCCTCCTTTGGTTTTATGGAGTCGCGGCGCTTGCGGCAGTCTTCAATTTTATGTCCTCGATTGCCGCAAAAGTGACAGGTGCCGGTAAAGCGCGTGTCCGTCGCGCTAGTGAAACGTGTCTTCTTTGAGTCCGTTTCGTTAGTTTCATGGTCATCGTGGCGTCTCTTGAGTGATATACCTCCAAGAATTCTGCAAAGCTGGGCTCTTGTTGAAATCACGTGCGAGTTCAATTCTCTGCGAATTAAGGGGTCTTTTTGCGACAGAACTGAAATGGCAAATCCAGTGACGACTTCTTCATTCATTTCCACCTTTGGTACACGTTCAATAAGATTCCATAGACGCGCAGCTGCTTCCGTAGCGGATTCCTTGCTTCCTATTTGAAACTTAAGGATATCATCAAAATAATCCTGCATAAGCATCTGACGGTTGAATTTAGCAAGCAACGTTTCTTTTATACGGGGCCATGTTAAGTCATTAGCCTTTAGTGAGGTGAGGCATTTAGCGGCGCGTCCCTTTAGAGCATGCGTTAGAGCAAGCAGTAGCTCAGGCCCAGCCAGATTACGGCTATTGACTATGATTTCGGTCACGTTGCACCAACCTTGTATGTCTGCGTCGGTTTCGTCCGGGTCGAACTTGACAAGCTTTGCCTGAGCATGGCCTGAAGGTGCATTCTGTGTTGCCGCGAGTAAGCGCGAAAAAAGTGTCTCCATGTTGCCAAAAAAATTTGCACTTCCGTTGTCCGTCCTCGGGGGGTCGACAGTTGCGTTACTGGTCCCCTGAATATCAGGCCCTCGGTATCCCACTTCTGATAAAGAAGCATAATTGTGATCGTTCTGTACACCTTTATTCAAGGAATCCATTTTGGCGGGTATTCGGGCCAGGAGACCAGGTTTGTCGAAATAAAAGTTGTTCCGAATAGCTTCTCAAACGTATAATCGGATTTAGAATTAAATTACACTTGCAACACAGTATTTGACATAGATTACTTTCGATTAGAATTAATATGGCGTTCCACCGTAGCACGTGAGGCGCGAGCGCAACATGGCGACCTCCGAATCATAACTGTCACTCTAATCAACATGGCCGCCACCCCAGCGCTCGGTGTTACGTCACTTTGACAGCTGTCACGTTTCGTTCCGAAATCAATCACGCGATACTAGCGCCATCAAGCCAATTCTCTTGATGCGCCGTCAAATATTTTTTGTAAGTACCAGAAATCAGCATATATAAAAAAATCTAATAAATCCAATGGAGGTTAGATAAGTAGCTAACCCCCAGTACTTTAGTCTATTATATTAGACTTAACTGGTTCGACTGTGTCAAAATTTACAAATTTAAAGATTTTTAAAGTCGGTTCTCTAGCTATAATCAAAAGTTTTGTCTTGTGTTACCAAAAACTAAGAATACAAACCGGAGCCTAATTTCTACTACTACATATTTTAGTCAAATATTATAGTAAAATATTAGTCTTAACCGGTTCGAATGTATTAAATTTCACCAATTTTGACTCAATACCTCTCGTGTTGAATGATAGTCCCTATGACGAGTTGTGCCTAATTTTAAAAATACCCATTTTTTTCTACATTTTTATTATTAAAAAAAAACTAAACTTCCAAAAACGGTATACAAATATTTTACGTGACAGCCACTCCATACTCCATATAAAAATAAATTGATCATTCGACGCGATATAAAGAAAGCTAAAAGTCAAATTACAACCTAAATCATTACCTATGACTTGTATATAATAATGTAATTATGATGCAAGGAAAATGTCCCGTACATAATAATGTTAATAGGATGCAAGCAAAATGCCAGGCAGTAGGGCACGCAATGCCTTTATGAATCTCATCAGTGGCCAATAATTAGCTTAGGGCTGGACGCTCGTTATTAGGAAACGGTTCTCAAAGCGATGGTAAGCGAGTTACTGCAGAGTGTTTGTGGCAACCCTAAAGGAGTTTCATTTTAGGATCACTTACACGGTTAATGTAAATAATATCCCACCTCCAAACCTTCAAATCAAGGGTGAACAGGCACCTTCTGGGCAGGCTCGCTCCATCGTTGGCTACGTCTTTGCCTTGGCTAGTCTGTGGCCATGAGTAAGCCCATTTGTAACATAAAAAAACCAAAAACATTTTCGGATAATTTTAGGGTTCCGTACCTCAAAAGGAAGAAAACGGAACCCTTATAGGATCACTCGTGCGTCTGTCTCTCTGTCTGTCCGACCATTCCCCCCCCCCCCCACCCCCACGCCCTTTATCTCCGAAACTACTGGGGCTAAAATTTAGAAAAAAAATACACAAAATAGTTCTTTACCTATATAGATGACAGGAAAACGTATTAGAAATGTGCAGTCAAGCGTGAGTCGGACTTGATGAATGAATGAATGAAATCGTTTATTTCAGGCAACTAGTGGCCCATACATAAATACCTTAAAACTAGCATACATATTATAAAAATATAACTAAACACTAAAAAATACATTATGATTGCGATGCATTACGCAACCCCGCAGTAATGTACGAGGGGTGTTCAAAATATTCTCGGTATGAGAATGAAAACAAACAAGTACGAAAAGTTTGATATTTTTATTTTTCAATATACTCCCCCCCTATGTTCATACACTTAAAAGATCGATCAATTATTTTTTTTAATCCCTCGTAAAAATATTTTTTATCTTTCGTGTAAAAATGCTCCTCCACTGCCGCCTTCAATGCTTCATCGTCAGAAAATTTATTTCCACGCAGATCCTTTTTAAGATTGGGGAGCAAAAAGAAGTCGCTGGGGGCTAAGTCCGGACTATACGGTGGGTGAGTAACAGTTTTAAACCCACATTCAACAATAGCTGCCTTGGCAATATGAGCAGTATGGACGGGGGCGTTGTCATGCAGAAGCAGAATACCTTTGGTTAACTTTCCTCGCCTCTTTTCTTTAATTACATCCTTTAATTGACGTAGAATGTTAGCGTAGTACTGTCCTGTGATATTTACACCTTTTTCTTTATAATCGATTAGTAATACTCCTTCACAATCCCAAAATATCGTGGCCATGACCTTGCCAGCTGAAGGGATGACCTTGAACTTCTTGGGATGAGCTGAACCCTTAATGTGCCACTGCATGGACTCTTGTTTACTCTCTGGGTCATAATGATGAACCCAGGTTTCATCTCCAGTAACTATTCTTTGCAGCACCTCATCAGGATTTTCACCGCACAGGTCAATAAAATCGGAACAACAAGCTACACGCATGTCTTTTTGAAGCCGAGTCAGCATTCGCGGAACCCATCTTGCACTTACTTTTGACATATTAAGATGGTCATGTATAATATCATGTACGGTACCAATAGAGAGATTGGTTACTTGTGCTATAGATTTTACCTTCACTCGACCATCTTCCAATATAAGTTTTTCCACTTTATCAATATTTTCTTGTGAAGTAGCTACTACAGGCCGGCCAGGTCTAGGGTCATCTTCAATACTCTCCCTTCCGCGTTTAAACTCGCTTGACCACTTTTGAATGGTAGATAAAGAAGGAGCAGACTCACGGTAAACACAATCCATTTCCTCTTTTATGGTTTTTTGATTTTTACCCTGTTTTGTCAAGAATTTTATCACGCATCGATGTTCTAATTTAGTTAACATTGTCAATTCGCACAGGATGTTCATGTTTGTTCAGCAATTGCAGAAAAACAAAAGACTATCTCGGTTCGAATTATACTTTTTTTTTAATGTCAATGAATAAACCTTAGCGGCCAGTAACGAAAGAAATTTTAGAAGAGGTCGTAAGATATCAATACCGAGAATATTTTGAACGCCCCTCGTACGTAACCCTTGGAACGCGAGTCCGACTCACACTTGGCCGGTTTTTTATTGTGTTGTCGTTTTTTAATTTTTCTCAGATTTTGATAAAATTTGGTGGATAGGTAGAGTTCCTTATTCTGTACAACATAAGTGCAAATTTCACTGGATATCCTACAAAATCTTCCACTGAGTTACGGAAAACGTATGAAATTTTCCGTAACTTAATGGGAATCTTCATACATTTTTTTAATCCCCAATTTGGATGTTGTGTTTATTCCGACCAGAATAAGGAGCTTTTCAAACCTACCAATTTTTATCGAAATTAAAGAAAAAGATAAAATCGTGAAAAAATTTAAAAATGGCCCTTTCCTGTAAAATGATGCCAAGACCAAACCATAAGACTCGCACTGTCAACAAAATATCATATCTCTTGTAGAGCCAAGTTTCAAACTCTACAGCAAGCCTTCACAAACTCTAAACCTTAGTCAAAATATGAGGCTTGGCCTTTCCATTACTACAAGAACTGTATAACAAAAAAAAAACAACGGGTTGTACTCAGGGAGTGCCGGCAGAAGTAAAAACTCAATGACTAGTGCAAAATGCACTATGTATAATTGAGGTTAACGCCATCTAGCGTTAGCGTTAATTACTTGAAAACCTAAGCACATCACTGTTAGTACTCGAGTTATATTAATACCAGTTAGAGCGAAACTCACTAGATGGCATTTAAATCAATAAAGAAAAACTCAATGACATTACATGTAGGTAACAGTTTTCCAGTTTTTCATGTAATGTCATTGAGTTTTTCTTTATTGATTTAAATGCCATCTAAATGAGTGGCCTGCATCTAAATCTTACGGTCACGTGATCGTCTTACGCTGTCTCGAGTTTAACATTTTTTCCCCACCTCAAAAAGTGCACAGCGCTGCTAAAAAAGTTTTCACTTCAAAAACCGCATCAAAATCCGTTGCGTACCTAGTTTTAAGGATCATAGGGACAGACAGACAGCGGGAAGCGACTTTGTTTTATACTATGTAGTAATTTTAGCTTTTGTAAAACCTGTACTTTGACTTTAATTCGATCCAATTTTAAAAATATCCGACCTAGACACAAATCAGAGCTAAAAACCTGGAACATTGTAACATCTATCGGAGTTGTCCGAGAATACACGATCAGATTTAGTTATTCCGATCCCTAGGTAAGCATTAGCGAGTCCATTGCTCTAATTTTTTGAAAAACTTCCTAAGGGGCTACCGCGAAAACCGCAAATTGCGGGGATCGTTCTCTTTTACTCCAATGATAATTAATTAATTAATTAGAGTAATTAATTAGAGTGACCGAGAAAAATGCCCGCAATTTGCAAAATTGGGTTTTCGCGGTAGCCCCTCCGTATCGCAAAGCTAAACTGTTGAATGAACTTTCGTGCGATACGACATTCAAACATTCAAGAAAAGAGCGTAGGATGTCTGCTATTATTATTGGCCACTAGATAGTAATTGGCCACTCCTAACAAATCAGAAAGAAACAAGAGCCAATAGAAATATTTTTTGTTAAGAGTGGCCAATTACTATGTAGTGGACACTTTTTTGGCCACTCTTAACAATACATATACATATTTATATTTAACTATAGCAGTCACCCTACTCAATCTTGATTTTGATTATTCTCACTAATATTTTAGAATTATGACAATTGTGGCCACTGAAATAACCAACTTTGATAAGGTTTTTTTACAATATAAGTATATGCTCAGAAACTGGTACATTATGTAAAAAAATACTACCTAATTACTGCAAGATATTGTTTTTTTTCCTCGCATAATGCATTGTAAAATATTGTATGATACAAGTGTGGAAATTAGGTTTTTCCCAACTCGTGTCGGTTTAAAACACTCACTTCGTCCGTGTTTTAAACTCATGCACCGTCACTCGAAGGGAAAGGCCTACTTTCCACACTTGTATCATAAATAACTATTCTAGATGCGTCATTAAAGTTAAAACCATGAATGACGCGCGCGGCAATCTCAAGGCCATGGTTACACTGGGCTATAACCGCGAAAATCGAAGTTCGCAAATTGCGGGCATTTTTTTCTGTCACTCTAATTACGCTTTCATTGGAGTAAATTAGAAAGATCCCCGCAATTTGCGAATTTCGTTTTTCGCGGTAACCCCCCTGGTTCGACTCGCCCGTGTAAAGCGATGGCTACACGAACAGACGATCCGGTAACAAGTTGTAAATAGCTAAATGAAGTCACAACTTTATATCCGTCCAACTTGAATCGGCCGAAAGTTGCCTTTTCTGTTAATATTTAACTGTGGGCTCCATTACGTGTTCTGTCTTGGACGCTTTATAAACTGTATAATAAATAAAGTTTGTCAAAGAACTGTCTCATTTCAAACATAGACAGAGAGAATCATACTATCTTTGTCTTACGCTAGTACTAGCACCCAAAAGAAAAGGATGAGATAGAGTCCTGGTTCTTATTTTCAGTAAATAAATAAATTTCCCAAAATGTCCCAGAAAGTTTCTATGAAACATCCCTTTTATGTTACCAGATTTCCTTACACATTTGGTAACAAAAAAAGGAATGTTTCATAGAAACTTTCTGGGACATTTTGGGAAATATGGTGGAAGTTGTTCAGCTTCATGTACTTTACTAGCATACCAATTTTTATAGAAATCGAAGATGTGATGGAAATGTACAAACTTTTTGATAAATGCTCAGTTACACTTCTATACCATACTAGAGTCTGTGCGGAAAGAGAAGAGTCGTGGAATGTATTGGGCCCCATACATTCCACGGCTCTTCTCTTTCCGCATAGACTCTATGGCTTCATCCATAGAGTTATCGCTATGACACGTAATACAGCGCATATTAGATCGTTCAGTGTATCTCCGCCTGTCTCGAACGGAATCACTACTGAAGGTAATAGATTGCTGTTTCGTTCTGCTATTATTAGAATTAGAATAGAATAAGAATAAGAATAATTTATTGAGAAAACCTTATAGCTAATGTTACATAGTGCAATTAGACAAGATCACAGGAGCACTAGCTTTGTTATTAGAATCAATGTACTTATATTGTATATTTAATGGCACTTGACTTGAAACTAGGTTTAAGTATCTATACCTACTGCATAGTGTATATAGTATAGTATATCTATTATACTGCATAGTGTATAGGGCCTTAAGGGGGCCCCAACCACAGTCAGTAAAAAAAACCTGCCAAGTGCGAGTCGGACTCGCGTTCCAAGGCTTCCGCACATTAAGTCTGCACTGCACATTTCGAAAATAGGTTTTCCTGTCATCTATAGGTAAAAACCTATTTTGTGTTTTTTTTTTCCAAATTTTAGACCCAGTAGTTTCGGAAATAAAGAGAGGGGGAATGGTTAGACAGACAGACAGACGCACGAGTGATCCTATAAGGGTTCCGTTTTTTCCTGTTGAGGTACGGAACCCTAAAAACTAAAAAAACATCATAATTAGATAGTTACCGCCAAAAGCTCAAATTGGCCAAATTTATATACCTACCTACGAAGAAGTACTACAGCAGCAGCAGTATGTAAGTTTGTAAACTACTTCTATTTGAATTTGTTTAAGTAATTATAGTACAAGTAAATTATCAATTACACTTGAGTACCTCAATCTACGGAACCCAATTAAAAGGTTCCTTAAAATTCCATCCGATATCCGATGATCAAAAACTCAACTTCATGCAAACACCACCTTGATTACGATTTGTATTGGGCATGACATAAAGTCGCTTTTGCAATGACAATGGATAGGATTGCGAAAGTGAACGTCTGTGGGGCACACTTTAGGGCCCGTTTTCACGGAGGCCAATTCTGATTGAATAATCTGTTATGGTTTTAATCTTGTTTAACCAACGCTCTTCGATAAACGCTTCTTTGTAGTTTAAACATAATTCAGGAACTAATAAATTTTTTTTTTAAATAATGTATTTATGTTTATCAAAGAGCGTAGATTGTAATAGAGAGGTAAATACTAAGAAAAAAACGTGTCCCTTAGTCTGACATTCAAAACAGATGGCGCTTTACCGCGCCATGATGTGGTCACTGAATTGTTTTCAACTTTTGACAGTCAGAGTTACCGCAAAATGTATGGAGCTGATGTAGAGCGCCATCTCGTTTAGTTATCACTTATCAAATTCGAAGCCCGAATTGTTCTTAGATTTTACACCTCTTATTCAATCAATGTATCATTGATGTTTAGTAAGCAACCAAAGTCAAATTGAGAAAATAGATAAGACGTAACAAAAGCTCGCTTAAAATTCAATACCTACCCGCAAACGTCCAAAAACTTCCAAATAACCAACAAAAACTTCCAAAATATCCGGCAACTCTGCAAATATTCCAGATTCGGTTAAATATTTAAAGCAACGACCATCAGATAAATTTGATTAATCCAACGAAGTTTCCTTCTTATTATAATAAACTAATTAATGATGAAGCGGACAATTCATTATCGAGCAAAACTGCCTTCCAAACAATAATGATAATAAGTGTAATTAATTATGGGAAGTTGGTTGAAGACGAACTGAGGAGGCGCGGTGGGTTGCCGTCTGGTTGTAACGAAATTTGGAGGAGGTATCTGTTACTAACAGTTTTTGCATTTCAACAGAATGTCGTTAGATGCTAATCTTTTAATGCTTTTGAAAATGCCGCATCTACACGCGCTAAATGGGAAAGGATGGCGTGAGTGGCGGGTCAGCCATTTTTTAGCTCTACTGAGAGCTTTAATTATTATTATATTACTATTGGAAAACCGATTACTACATAGTTATTTGCGCAAAATAACCAACTAATGAAATTTCAGTGCTTAATTTGTGTTGTTGAAAACGAAATTGTCAACGAAGAAGTGATTATATAGTAACTGCATAGTTAAGTCTTCGTAGCCCAAATCTTTATCATAATAGATAGGTTTTATGTCGCACCTGAAGGCGCTAAATGGTACAGGAGGGTTTGAGTGAAATTCAGTCGTTTTCGCTCTAATACTGATGGCTTTAATCATTATTACCTGTAATTAATATTAAAGATAAGGATAAGATAAAAGATAGTTTACTCAAGTAGGCATATTACAATGCGCTTATGAACGTCAAATAAAGCTACACCGGCTCCAACCCTACACCTCTGCCCCGAGAAGCATGCAAAACTGCTATGAACGAGATTTTAATATTTTTAATGCCTGACTTCTTTCGAATTTTACGAAGGAGTGATTATAATCACTTCTTCGTCATAAAATGCCGCATCTAAAGTGGCTGAATGGCGCACAAGGGTGTGAGTGGCGGGGTCAGCCGTTGTCGTCTACTGTGGCTTTAATAATTATTGCATATTTAAACATTATAGTATACCTAAATAGGTTTTCAATGTTAATTCGAATTCGAACACTAACCACGCAAACAAGGCATGGAACGAGATTTTTACGCAATTTTTTCCGTATAACGAAGTATGGCTACGAAGAATTGATTATAGTCACTTCTTCGTCATAAAATGCCGCATCTAAAGTGGCTGAATGGCGCAAAAGGGTGTGAGTGGCGGGGTCAGCCGTTGTCGTCTACTGATGGCTTTAATCATTATTACTTATAATTAAAATTTAGATGGAACATCCTATTGTCTCCAGTCGTCTGTGTGCGTGGACATTTGTTTGAATCATAATGTTACTGGGTTGATTAGTAGGTCAGTAAATTATAGGGAAAACGATATATGCAAGATCTAATGAATCTTTACGAATATAATGCGAAGTATTGTGAAAAACGATAAATTGGATAAATATCTGCCTTGGAAGAGCACCCGTTAGATAGTTTTCGCATTGTCCGTTCCAATCTCGGATATCGGATACGACCACAAAGTAGTAGAAACTAAAAATGTAAACAGAGCTTATTTATATATACCTATTCATTCATTTTTTAAATAAAATCAATATATATTAATCACAATATATTTCTTTGATTTTCAATCAATCGTAGGAAAAAAACATTTGATTGCTAAAACTAAAAGCAATCGCTGCTTCGTCGATGAAATTATCAATTTTGTTCGCTGTTCGAGAAAAACGCTAGTAGACGGAATAGCCCCTATGACGGAATTAGCCACATTGACCTTATGTTTTGTTCAAAAGATAACCTTAAACCAAAAGAGAAGGAGGACTCGATGCCATAGGGCATTCTCTATCAGCTGCTTCCCACATCCGATATCTTATCTGTGGTCGTGCACGTAACGGGACGTCAAGTTGTGCCAACCCTAATTATTGCTCGAAGCAATGCTGAGCCGAACTGAACCGAGAATGCCCGAAAGGAAGGGTCCCACTGCTTGTGGTCGTGTTTGCCGCTCCCGTATAGGCTTACGCAGCGTAACTACGCAGGCGAACAACACGCGAACGCGAAGCGAAGCGATGCGGCGCGGGGTGAATCAATCCTTTGAAACCTACAGAAGTGTCCTACGTGGGCGATCTCGTTGTGAACGCGAACGCCGTCGCGCCGCGTCGCTTCGCGTTCGCGAGTGTTCGCTTACGTAAGACGCAGCGTTACACAGCCATGAAAAACGTTGTCGCCCTACCTGACACTGCTTGTATAGTCTGTAAGACTCGAAGGCTAGTGAATGAATGAATGAAAGGTTTCTCATTGAAAACACATTAGAGCCATCATTATACATGTATTTACTAGTGACTTGGTGAGTCAGCGGTCCCTAGATGTCGCTGCGATGTTGTCAGTACCGCGATTAGGTGCCGCCATAAAAGTATTAATTGCACACCAAGACGACGCCCGTGTGGAATACAGTATATGCTGAGACGTCAAATAAACGGCGAAATTATTCTCTTTTAGAATAGAATAGAAATCATTTATTCAGACAACACATCAATACAAACAACACATATTGCAAGTACAAGGCAAAGATAAACAAATCAGTGGAAATAGAGATGTGAAGCCGAAAATATGGTCTCCACTCAGCAATGCAGCTGGCACGACTAGCGTGGCTAACGGCGCTGGTTTTCTCGGGGGTCTTACTCTTTTACTCCAATGAAGGTGTAATTAGAGTGACAGAGAAAAATGCCCGCAATTTGCGAAATTCGGTTTTTGCGGCAGCCCCTCAGAGTAGATAACTATGATAGAAGTTTGTTCATGGTCAAATCCCGTTAGTTCATTGTAAATAAAGGTTGGCAAAAATACGTAGGTACCCTAAATTAGCCTTCAGTGCACATACTCGTAACTTCGCCTTACTGGCATTAACTTAATCATCATTCTACCATAATTGGTGTCATGGTTCAGTTACCAACATTTAGAATTTGGAATAAGTTTTGCCTACAGTATAGTTTTCAGAATTTAAAAAAAGTTTACGGGAAGTCAGGGAAAAGTGGCAAAGTATAATTTTACATTGTTAATTTGACTATTTTTACGTCTATTTCTTGGTAAAAACATTATTTTAATGTTTTATTTGGGCGAAGTTAGGCACCAACGTTGAAGTATGGTTCCCTAGCCTACGGAAGATATTTTTATCCCCGCAATTCTGATGTCTGAAAATAAAGAATGTGCGAAGTTTCATCTGCTTTCCCCCCTTGTCCTCAAATAAGCAACCATAACAATTAATTGATATAAGTACTAAGAGGCGCGGCGATGATAATTGTAGCATAATGCCAGCGGGTGACTCATCGTGCCGCAGATTAGGCCATACACAAACAACTAATCATATGTTCTGGCAGTTTAGAATAATTGTGTTGCGAATTTGATTAGTGTATGACGCTGACGATTTTGACTTGTAATTTTTTCTTGTACCATCGTGCCGTAGATTAGGCCATACACAAACATCTAATCATGTGTTCTGGCAGCTTAGAATAATGTTGTTGCGAATTTGATTAGTGTATGACACTAACGATTTTGATTGGGTCTTACTTGTATCCTGCCTTAAGATTAGTTTGGCCAATAGGTGACTGTCAATGTTGCTGTTCATTGAAAATAAGGAACCTGAATTTTCCTGTAGTCCATAACTACGTCTTAACTAGCTCTATATCATAAATCTACAATAAATTGTATCATGGGATTCATGAGTGTTAGTGTATCCAACATTTTATTATAATCTTGGTATAATTTACATGATTTAAAAAAATTCAAGGTAACAATGGGTGGATTTTAGATTTTTCTTTTTTACTTCATTTAAAACTTATTTATTGTGGACTCTACGAGCTTTATTGATTGTGGATATAATGGATATAATATCTATACAATTTCTGGGTATAATTATTGTTTTAATATTCTACTTAGGCGAAGTTCGGTACCGTAGGGTCGGGGTACTTTAGCTCCCCAAGGTTACTTTGTTCACCCATGGAAACCTATTTTATTGAATTGATAAATTATTAATAACGGCATTATGTGATTAATATGTTCTTGTGGAAGCGTCTAGTATCGTTTTTAAGAATATATTATTTCAATAAATGGGGTTTCATGGGTGGACAAAGTAACCTTGTAAGGGCTAAAGTATCCCGACCTTACGGTACCATTGGCACCAACGGTGAAGTCACTCCTAGGTAGAAAGTTTTACCAACCCTAATTTTCAATGAATTGCTAGATTGATTAGAGGGTTTGTAATACTTTGTATTATGTAGGTATAGATTTTACAAGTTTTATTAAAAACCTCACTTTAATTAACAATCTGTCTCGATCTTAAGCACGCCGGGTGCATCCTTAACTTCCAACATCAATATTCAACCAGAGCGTTTATTATCATATCTCATTATACGAGTTAGTGCTTGTAGGGGCTGCCCCCTTCTTAGGTTATGACCTTACAAGTAAGCACTAAATTTCGCTCTTAAATCAACAACAAAAAACAACCTTAAAATTAATAAGCTACGTTCCAAAATTGATTGGCGTTACACAGTTGTAAAGTCGAGAATCAGTTTTGGAATGCAATTTGGAAATGAGATCTGGAGGGGTTACCCTTGGGGTGGGGGGTGGGCGCTATTATTTATAAGGGGGGTCAGCGAGCGGATAGTTGGCCGGCAGGTTTTGTCTTACGGCGCGGCGTGACGGCAAGTGCGTTGGCATAAGTAGATTTGGATTAGACATGATTGGGGGACGGCGATTGCTGTGAAGATTTTGCCTTCGGTCTGACGTGTCCAGGTTATCTTTTTTAGATTTTTGCCTACCACCGCTTCGCAATAATTCTTCGCATAATTTCATTTCGCCGAATGGTCATCAATAAATAATAAATATCGGATTGTAAGGGGCAAAATTAAATTACAGGTAAGGAGTTCATATATCGATAAAATCAATTATCGATGCTTTTTATCTGATATACTAGAGTAAGACCAAGATAAGTCTACAACGATTCTAATAGCACACGCATTACTAGTGTTATTTGTACCTACAGTTTATTGTACGCAACTACTTACGCCTGTACGTACAAATTAGCTCAAGTATATGTTGAACCCGTGATAAGGAAACTAATTAAAAACCAGTTTAATGAGAGCCACTCGACACGATATTAATTTCATGGCTATTTTATTCCGGAAGTGTGTTGTCTCATTAACGTGTTCCCATTACACTATTAATCGGCGCCGACACTGTTGCTGGAGTAGTTTAAAAGGGCCGGAAACTAGGGAATTCCCGGCCTAGTAACTAAATACTTATATGAGCAAAGTGTTAAAATTTAGTACCTATCTAATATAATTATTACCATTTTTTGTGTACCACGTCGGTGGAAAACAAGCATACGGCCCGCCTAATGGCAAGCGATCAGCGTAGCCTATGGACACCTGAAACTCCCATGAGTCCCATGTGCGTTGCCGACCCTTTTAAAACCTGTACAAGTGTACACTCCTTTTTTGAAAAGCCTCATGTGACCCTGGAGAAAACCTCGACAGGGATGATGATGAGTGAGCATTTCACAGTCGGAACGTCCGCGGGAGGAATTTCCTCTTAACCCGCACAGTGTTCAACTAATTTAATGGTCGCATGTCTAAAGCATTCTAAACACTTATGCCTTCCTAATTTATTAAATTAAAAGACCTTAATATAATAAAAAAACAAATTACAAACCGCATGATCTGTCTAAAGACGAAACCTATATTGCGATAAAGTTTCTTCGTGGATATTAGTTATCACCTATAGTTTGTCAAAGGACTGTCTCATTTCAAACATAGACATAGAAAAGGATGAGTATAGTTTTTTTGGTTCTTATTTATTGACAAATTGGTTTGACCAACAGAGCTGCGTCACGAGAAGACGAATATTTGGAAAAATAAACTGCGGCTTCGGCCGTGTGTCTGTGGTATAAATTATACTGTAAGGCAATGAAAACGCACACCACGCAAACACGCACCACATAACTTGTAGTACAATAAACGCGTAAAAGTGTTAATATATTCATTAACATAAATTAAACTCGGACCTGTTCTGTTTAAACAATTCACCATTACTTTGTTTGAACATGATATTGTTTAAGTCAAGTTATTTATAATAATTGTATGTAAGTACATTTAGTTGTATTGTAATATGTTAACAAAATATAAGCGTGGGAAATATGTGTAATACTCGTACACGTAATTCAATTTGAATATAATATTTTAGACTCCATCTATGCTAACATTGTACCTACTTGGACATATCAAAATTATCAAAGTGAGGGACTGTCATTACAAACGGCATATTTTCATAGAAATGTGTCATTAACTCCCTATTATCCTACACATGAAGACATACATCTTTTGGTTTAATAGATATATTTGACGCGTATTCTATCCGCTACTTATGATGTCTGTACCTAACTACTTGATACGACTGAATCCGATAATCATACGAACGTACCGTAAAATGAGTTTTGAATGATTCACGGTTAGTTTCACTAGACTTATATCGACCGGGATATGAACCGTGATTACCTTACTATACTGTGGTTTTTCAGTTACCCGTGAACAAGATGCATGTAACTGCGTCGAAATATCGGGAGCTCGAAAACAATACAAGACAACAAAAGGTAATCACGGTTCATATCCCGGTCGATATAAGTCTAGCGTATACCGTAAAATACCTGAATAGTTCAATAACACAGATTCATAATGAATGCGCTATCAAAACAAATTAAATATTAGTGTACCTTCGCCCTATGCCTGGGCCGGCGAAGGCATAAAGAGGCGTATGAAGGCTCATTAGGTCGCGGTATCGTCCATAAATACATTATCGCGAGCAAGGGGGGCACTGCTATTCCTATACATAGATTACACTAAAAACCAGAATAAGTGACATAAGGGTTAACTATTTCACGTCTTTCCTGTAAACATCGTAAGTTAAGGTAAACTAAAGCTAATTTTACGCTGCAGTTGTAAGGACAAGAAGTAGTTTTTTTAGTACTTGATACTCAAATAAAAAAACGGGATGTAAGAGTCGTTTACATCCCGTTTTTTTAAAAAAAGTTTATAAAAGTTAGAGTCGTTAACTTTTATTGTTTTTCCAACAGAAGTGACCTTTTATTAAATGAGTTTAATCCATAAAGAACATTTCAACCATACGGAGTGTTTTTTTTTTCAAACTTTTGACGAATTTTACGAGGCATATAATTATATACTATAACTATAAGTATACTTATAAGTACACTCACCTCCATATTTTGTGAAGTGAATACAAGTATACTGAGCAACTTTTACTATGAAACGAACCTAAAAATCGTGAACGATGACGACGACATACCAACCAGCTTGTAATTTGCATTTAGCAGATAAGTCTATCAACCTATGTATACATATTAGGCAGTAAGCATCCCGAATAAAAAAATAAAATAAAAACATCTGATCGGGCAAAATTTAATGTATTTTTTCGCGATTTCGGGATTCGTCCTAAAATTAAAATTGCTTATTATAGATATAGATACCCCGTAATATTCATCTCGCAAAATATATTTCGAGGTATCTATAGATTGTAATAAGCAATATTATGACTAAGGATTAAAAAAACTTCGTAGTCTTAGGGTCGCGTGTATACCAGGATGGCCGAGTGTTAGGCTCGGCTAGTGATGGGAATACGGGAGCAGAAGGCGGTGGGTTATCGAATTAAAACTTCACAAGCAATAGTGAACGCCGTATTAGGACGCCAAGTATGATTTGCTTGGAATAACGTTCCGATATACGTAACGAAAATATGAAATTGTTAGGTAAGGTAATAAGATAAATAAAAGACTAATCTAATATAAGTAGGTAGTTTTGAAACGATAAAATTATATTTAGCAAACTAAAATAACTAATATGGCTCAGCGACCCAAAGATAGTCTTAGATTACATATTATATTACTTTCACCAAATTATCTAAAATTGTAAGTACCTACCTTAGTTTTTTAAATGTTTTAAGTTTTAATTATTGTTTACTGCCTGTTGTGTGTGTGCTCTATGTATATCTAACATAATCTCATTTGGGATATAATCAAACCTTGATCCAGATTTAGAATATGAGACATTAATATGTTAAAAATAATTAACAAATATGCAGCTAATCAATATAATACGTTGTTATAAACATGATTCGAAAATTAAACTGAAACAGATGTCATATATTTAAAAAAAGTTACATCACTTTTCCTTCAGTGGTGAAGGCCGGATTCGAACCGGTCTTCTACTTAAAAAAAACACTAGAGATGCCCCGAATAGTGGTTTTGACCGAATACCGAATACTGAATATTCGGCCCCTCTCTCGGCCGAATACCGAATACTCGGCGACCGAATATTCGGCATGACATGCGGACATTTTGAGTCTCAATTATTATGAAAACTGATCGCCAACAAAGCTCAACGTTAGATGACGTTAGCTAAGATATATTTTTGTGGAACAGAATTAATGAATAGAGTCAAATAACAAATCAGACTCATGGTAAAAATAAAATGTTTTTTAACCAACAAATGCTCAAAAAATGGTCTTTGTATTTATCAACTTTCCAAGAACACATTCTAAATATACCTACATAGTTTTTGGTTATTTTTATTGTGCAATTTTTCTTTTTAAGTAGGGTCAACAGATATTCTGTATTCGGCCGAATAGTAGGCAACATTCGGCCGAATACCGAATATTCGGCAAAGTGGCCGAATACCGAATAGTTGCCGGATATTCGTGGCATCTCTAAAAAACACATTGTGTTGCAAATCAATTTCATTAAGCAGAGCTCTGGCGATTTTTTTTATTAAATATTTTCAAAATATTTAATGAAATTGATTTGTTCCCAAAGTTGTGTATGATTCGAAAAGCTTAAATTTTTACGCTAAAGAAACCAAAGAGGAAAAGAGAGATAGAGAGAAAGTAAGTCATCGTAAATTTTACCTACAAAACATAATGCGTTACTTTTGAACTAACACGTTAATATTGTAGCGTGGAACGGAACGCGCGGGGGGAGGGGATCGAGGTAAGGGTACTGGCTACGTAATTAGATTTCCAAAGTCCGAATACACTGCTCGTACTTGTCTTCATAATAATGTAGGGGGCGTGAGAGGGTTTGATACTTGCTTAATATTTCACGAATAATTAACATCAGTCAAGTACATCTTGCAAACTAGTAATGCACTGTGAAAAATACGTCGACTATATTTAACTTTAGTATTCGTTTTATATTTTAATTAAAAAAGTTCCTTGAGACACAGAGAGATTTAATAATATATATTAAAACGGTCTCTCACGTATTTTAAGTCGAAGATTGCTCGACTTCTTCGGTCCATAACGACGACGGGCTTCAACGCGTCTGACACAGTCAGTCTGAAATCCGAGTCTGTTAATATGACTAGGTATCATATCACGAACAAATAACATGAAAAAGCCAGAGTTCAGCAGTGAATGGACTTGTTGAAAATGTTAATTTGATGAACGGGGGTTTGTTTTGATCTGTAGCTAATTTTAGCCAATTACGGGGCGTAGACTATATTTTTGTTACGAGTAGACAAGATCAGGAGGAAGCAATCGTTATTACGATTTCGTTTCACCTCATAGCTGCATCCCTTAGATTGGCTAAGGTTGACCCAGCTTATACAGAGGACTTAGGATATTTTAGTAGGTATACAACCTCACGTACGCACTTAACCGACAAGTCCGACAACTTATATACCTAAAGTATAAAATGGCGGCGTCACCATCGCGCTGGCACCCGCAATTACTTACGTAGCCTAGTGCGGAGAAACATATGATTTCAGGCCGAATTCAATGGCAAACATGCACGAGGTGGGGCACGTATGATATGAAATGGTCGAACGCTGTGAAGAGGTCGGCTCGGCTGGCCACAGTCTGCACTGTGCAGCCCACATGGCCACACAAAATAGATAGTAGGATACAAATCACATGTGTTCGCGATCCTCAGCAATGAAGGAACGAGAAAGAAGAAGACTTACGTGTCCATAGACAGAAATATAATAATCAGCCAAAGTACCAAGACCATCCGATCCGCACTCAACATCGAGGTATCGGATATTTAGTTTGCTTTGGGCCGGCGGGGCGCGCTTAAGTCCAACTATAAATTAGGAAGGGGTACCGTTTCATTAATCACCCATACGCTGTTATTATTAATTAACCCCCTTCGAACTAGTATTAGCTATCGATCGGTGTCGCCTTTTTGAGGGTAATACGGTCAGCGAGTTGGTTAATGAGTTATTGAAATTATGTTGGGAATGATATTGATCACATAAAAATGTGATGTCGTTTCGTAGCTGTTAATGAATACGTATCATCATTATATATTTAGGAGTAAGAGTCTTGTCGGTGGAGCAATTTCGATGTTTGGCGGTCTTCTGCCTTCTCTTTGACATCCTGATACGACACGACGGTAAGTTTTTCTTTCATTTGATTCATGTACGCTCTCCTTGGTCTCTTCCTCTTTGCTTTAAGTTTCTATGATATTTTTGATAAATTCGTCGTGACGTATCTGGTGCCCTAGCATCTTTCCTCTTCTATTATCTATAATAGTTCTTAACAAACTCCTCATTTCTCGTACATACAATTAAAACTACAACTGCATAATATGGTCATTAGCCATTAATATTGCCTATTTGGCAATATTATTGCTGCCAAAAGCCGTCGCGGACAATTAAACAATCGGGATGGCTATGGAACAAGGCAAGAAACAAATGCGATGGCAGTGGATGGAAAGAAGCTAATGTTGCCATGAGGCGGTCTGCAATGGCCACAAATTTTTCAGTGTGTTTTTACTTTTTTCGGCCAGTACTTGAGGAGTTACTTTCAAAAACAAAAGTGTGTGGGCTGATGGTAGCTGTTTTTAGGGTTCCGTACCCAAAAGGTAATAACGGGACTTTATTACTAAGGTCTAGAATGGCCACAGATTGTTCATTGTTCTTAGGGTTCCGTACCCAAAGGGTAAAAATGGCACCCTATTTCTAAGACTCCCATGTCCGTATGTCCGTCTGTCTGTCACCAGGCTGTATCTCATGAACCGTGATAGCTAAGCAGTTAAAATTTTCACAGATGATGTATTTCTGTTGCCCATATAACAACAAATATCTACTCGCACTTGTCCCGTTTTTTCTAGTCTCGTGCTCTATTTAATTTTTTTCCTGGTATTTATTAGAAAGAAAGACAATACATTGATATAATGCCACAACATAGGTAGTAGGTACATAAGAAAAAAGAAGACATGCAGACTTAAAAAAAAACATGGGACGAATCTCCCCAACCACCTGGCGCTGGTTTTCAGTGGGGATCTATTTTTATCTAAGGTTTTTATTTTAACTTCAATACGCTAATCAATTAAATGTACAAATCTCAAGTTGAAAACCCGTTGACTTTAAATGAGTCGTAAAGTAAAACAAAATGAGATCTATTTAAAAATGCACGGCCACTGCGGCACGCCCGGCTCTCTGGCTCATTACTGGAGTTCGGATCATTGTTTCGGCTCACACAATGGCGAGTTCGCGCCCTGTCTTCGGCGTTCGCCAGTATTGCCGACACGGCTGTGTCGAGTTGACGTATGTGTCTGTGCCGAATAGACCATAAGGCAGACCAGGGGCCTTACCATGATGTCCTTATTGAGATTATGTTTAGGACCTAAACTGAATTGCTAAGGGACGCAGTTATGCGACTTATATAGCTCCGTCCTTTAGCAATTCAGTTTAGGTCCTAAACAGAATTGCAATAAGGATATTATGGTAAGGCCCCAGAGCACTAGCTTTTTCTGCTTTTGATCACAAATTGATTAGAACTCACCCTCCAGCCTCGCTAAAAACTTCTTGGTTATATCAGGAACAAGGTAGAAAGTTAAAAAAAAACACGAAATAATAAAAGAAAACTATAAATAACTTTCCTCCCCACAAACAGTAGATTAGGTTTTCCCCGTATCTCTAGTGCGATATAGCAGCGGGATAAGGAATACCTATGCTTTTATGTATTTTCTTTTTAATTTTTTTACGTTTTAAACAGTATTTGGTGGACAAGGTGGCAAGACACTCGAACCCTTTCGAACCTCAAAATTGTAGTGTGAACGCAAAATAACTTTTTATTTCCCCAAATTTGTAGATAATGAGACACAACTTGAATATTTGGCATCAGTATCACTACTGTGAGTTGTAATCGAAATGTTTTACTTTACTATTTTACTGCAGTCGTTGAATAAATTGGCTTAGAATTAGTTTTCTTGAAAGTTAGGCAGGCCACAGAAAGATCGTGTCGACACCATTGGAAAAGCACGAACTATTCGAGATGTGCTATTTGGCGACAGTGCGTAATTTACAGCCGTATTTGCGTGCGTAATGCGTTTTATTACGCATTGCCATGTAATGAGGCGTTGATGTGTTAGTTCATATTTCTACTCTATATTTAAGGGGATAAAGTATTGATTGCTTTGGGCAGTTCGCTGGCAAGGGATGATTTTGTTGCTAATGAGGAATGAGTTAAGTTCAGTACAATATCTTTAAATGTATTGTGTTATTCCATTCGGCTTTATTACCGATTGGCGAAAAAAGGAAGCATGGTGTCTACGTGTGTGCTCGTATGTATACTAGGTATGTACCTAGGTATGTATTTTTGTACTTTCCTATAAAATAAATCCAAACCGTTTAACCGACTTTGACGTTCATGAGTTTCGATTTTAAAAAAAGCGGCCAAGTGCGAGTCGGACTCGCCCATGAAGGGTTCCGTATTTAGGCGATTTATGACGTATAAAAAAAAACTACTTACTAGATCTCGTTCAAACCAATTTTCGGTGGAAGTTTACATGGTAATGTACATCATATATTTTTTTTAGTTTTATCATTCTCTTATTTTAGAAGTTACAGGGGGGGGGACACACATTTTACCACTTTGGAAGTGTCTCTCGCGCAAACTATTCAGTTTAGAAAAAAATGATATTAGAAACCTCAATATCATTTTTGAAGACCTATCCATAGATACCCCACACGTATGGGTTTGATGAAAAAAAAATTTTTGAGTTTCAGTTCGAAGTATGGGGAACCCCAAAAATTTATTGTTTTTTTTCTATTTTTGTGTGAAAATCTTAATGCGGTTCACAGAATACATCTACTTACCAAGTTTCAACAGTATAGTTCTTATAGTTTCGGAGAAAAGTGGCTGTGACATACGGACGGACAGACAGACGGACAGACGGACAGACGGACAGACAGACAGACATGACGAATCTATAAGGGTTCCGTTTTTTGCCATTTGGCTACGGAACCCTAAAAAGCGGCCATGTGCGAGTCGGACTCGCGTTCTAATGGTTCCGTACATTAAGTCCGACTCACGCTTGACTGCACATTTTTAATAGGTTCTCCTGTCCTCTATAGGTAAAGAACTATATTGTGTATTTTTGTTAAAGTTTTAGACCCAGTAGTTTCGGAGTAAAGGGGGAATGGTAATTTTTTGGCTATTTTCTTAAATAAATTCTAACTTATATATTTTACAATTATAAAAAATATATATTTGAAATTTTCAAACAGAGCTCTTTCATTTTATTATAATTATAACACGATATAGTTTGAAAAATTATTATTATTGTCTCATTTACTCCCCAAAAGTAGCCCCCATGTTTAAAATTCATTTATTTACGTAACATGTCCATTTTTGGGTTACTAATTTACATGTGTGTACCAAATTTCAACTGAATTGGTCTAGTAGTTTCCGAGAAAATAGGCTGTGACAGACGGACAGACAAACAGACGCACGAGTGATCCTATAAGATCCTATAAAGTAATTTTTTCGTTTTGAGGTACGGGACCCTAAAAATGCTTCCCCGTTTGATTTAATTAGCCAAAATGTATGCCGATACCTCTTCTAATAGAATAGGTACCTATACCTATAAATGATTTTGTACATAATCACGATTAATACGAGGAAATAAGTTGATAGTTTGTTGAATTATCTCGCTGGGAAAAATCCACTTAGCAAGGGGAAAACCTAACCGGTAAATTAAGCATTTAAATCACGTCACTAATATGTATCATTAAGTCAGCAACACATGTACATATACATATTATACTATGACTAGCGACCCGCCCTGGCTTTAAACGGGTTAACAAATTATACATACACTTTCCTCATGAATCACTCTATTTTATTAAAAAAACCGCATCAAAATCCGTTGCGTAGTATTAAAGACCTAAGCATACATAGGGACAGACAGACAGCGGGAAGCGACTTTTTTTATACTATGTAGTGATGATATATATTTACTATGTACTATGCCTGCAACTTTTCCCGCGACAGGGTGCGTAGTCAACATGCCAATCGTTTCCGTACCGAACGAAACGCAAATGACACTATCGTACTAAATATAGAAGAGTGATAGAGACAGAAGGCGTTTCGCTGTCGTAGAGCAAGCGATTGTCACCTTGGCTAGGCACCCTGATTAACCAAAATAACATAGTTACAGTCAAGTGTAAAAATATAGGTGCATACAATACAACTTTGGATCATCCATTAATTACGTCACACGAATTTCTAGGTTTTTTACCCTTCCCCTCTCCTTGTCACACTTGGTCTCATTTTGCAATCCCCTCCCCCCCTGGTGTGACGTCACATTTTAGACAATTTTGTTTTCGAAATCGACAATATTAACTCGGCATTATTTTTTTAATATTTTTTTTTTGATATATAAATATTAGTAATTTTATAACACAACGAAAGTTACATCCAAAATGTCATCATTTAACTTTACAGCGAATAAAAAAATATAAATTAATTTTCGGTTACTGATGAAGTTAAAGTGACATCACAATGTTTGTGACTCCCCCCTCCCCCATGTCACAACATGTCACATTTTCTTGACCCCCTCCCTCCCCCTAAACGTGTCACGTAATTAATGGATGACCCCTTATACTCGAAAATATGTCTCATAGTTCTTAATTGACATAAGAGATATGGGACATATTTTTGAGTATGATGGGTGCACCCATATTTTTCCACTTGACTGTAGGTATTTACACGGCATAACTGCAATAACTTACCTTTGTAAGTGACATAGCCGAGGTACAAAAATCCAAAATGCCAGTCTTTTTCATCATTTCTCTGCCAAGCTGTCAATACCTAAAACAAACAAATATATATTATCGGTTAGCAAACGCTAACTTAATTATCACATTTGTTTTAAACGGGTGCGTATCATAATGAATACGCACTTTTGCTATAATTTCAGTTTACAAACGTTCAAAACGTATACTAATCTTATGTATAATGCACTAAATCTATATTTTCAATAAGTATAACATAGAAATAATATAACATACAATATACATACCGCTGTTTGGTATAACATACAAATAAACTAATTACATTTAATATAACATTCATTATGCATATAAATTAAAATAATGAATAACATCTCATATAAGTACCTATCTGAACAAAACATCAGTAAAATTATTTGGATAACTCAGTATTTCATAGGTCATCGAAACTAATTACTGTCAGAAAAGTAGGTTAGGTTAGGTTAGAACTGAGACTCCCCAGAAAAAGAAACTGCTACTAGAAAAGTAGGTTAGGTTAGGTTAGTAGGTTAGGTTAGAACTGTGACTCCCCAGAAAAAGAAACTGCCTCCAGAAAAGTAGGTTAGGTTAGGTTAGAACTGTGACCCCTCAGAGAAAGAAACTGCTACCAGAAAAGTAGGATAGGTTAGGTTAGGTTAGAATTGTGACCCCTCTGAGAAAGAAACTGCTACCAGAAAAGTAGGTTAGGTTAGGTTAGATTAGAACTGTTACACCCCAGAAAAATAAAAGGTTAGGTTTATTGCGTGGTATTTGTTTTGTATATTATATTATTTCAACGTTATACCTTTTTATACTTATCATAAACGATATTATATGTAAAGTTCATTATACATTATAAAATTATAGAATTCATTGTTATACGTATTGCACGTTATACTTATTGCACGTTATGCCATTCAAAATTATACTAATTGAATTTATATAATCTGAGCAATATATTATAGGTTTGTATACGTTCTATTACTTACCCGTTTTAAACCACAACTTGCAACTTTGTAAGATTTGCGTAAAAAATATACATGCCATTTTGAACTTTATTCACCCGTAATAAGGCGCAGAATGGAGACATGTTTTTTGTCGACTGTGAGAGTATCGTAAAGAGTGGAGAAGACGGTTCAAATGCAGCCGACGTGAAATATGGGACCACACTGCGGTTGATGTAAGCTAGAGTTGAAATGGGTGTGACAGGGAATAATTTGGTGTGACATTAAAGTCATATAAAGTGCATAGGTAGACTTTCGCGACTTATCAAATACCAGCAGAGATTACTGTATTAGTCAATTGATTTAATACGAAAATTAAATAAACGAATATAAGAGCCTCGGTAGAGAGAGAGAGTACCATTTTGTACCATTTGGAGTTAAAACTCTAGGTCCATGGGGTCCCAGCGCGCATAAGTTGTTCGCAGAAATCGCGAAGCGTCTGGTTGACGTAACTGGTGACCGAAGAGCTGGCGGCTACCTCGCACAACGTATCAACATTGCGATACAGCGAGGAAATGTCGCCAGCATCCTTGGTACAATGCCTCAAGGGCCTATTTTAGATTTAAGCTAGTTTTTAATTTATTTTAGTAATACCACTGTATATATCTTGTTTGTAAATAAATGATAAGAATAAAATAAACGAAAGATAAAATTATACTTTGTTTTTCATAAGTCATGATCTCATGATGAAGATTTGGTAAACAAATGGCATTAAGTATCTTTGAAATTATGTCGGTGCAGTAAACGCAATACCTACGACTCTTTATCTCTAAAAGTCGAAATATAATCTGTGGACCTAAGAAGGCTTCACTTTTCTAGTGTGTCATCCTAGCGGCCACTTTCTAATAAACAATTAGCCATAAGCGCCAGCTTTATCATGCGATAGATGGTAAAAAATCAATCATCATATCCATACGGTTTAAGATTAAAAAATAAATGGGAAAATTCATCGCTTCGAGCAAGACTCGAACTATCGATCTTTTGGACCACTGCTCAAATCGCTCTTAACTAACTGCTGGTATTACTGAAGCTTACCAGAAGCGTGCGCAATTCTCTATTATTTTCTTATACACACCTTACACGCCTTAGATCCTCCTGGGCACCCTGCTAGTTTTTAAGATTTTGAAAAGGTTGTACCAGCTCTATATAAGCCCATATCCTTTTTCAAGTAGCTATCTGCACCCGTAAGCACGACCTTGACCGTTTCATTTCGGAAGCTTTTCTGTTGCCTTCGCTTGGCGACCTCAAACGAACTAATGGGCGATTTTGTTTTTATTTTGGACATTATTATGATATAGATAAAGATTATTTATTTGTCAAACATCAGTAAAGTAGTATAGAGATGTTATATTGTGCAAAGTTGTCCTTCATGCTTTGCCTTTCGGCGAATGAAATAATTATAGTTATTCTTTTCTTCTTATTTTTAGGCCTTTTCAATCTTTAAGATGTAGGCCTCCTTCAATTTTTGCCATTCTGTTCTATTTTGTGCTCTTTGCACCCATTTTGATCCAGCCCTTCTTTTGATGTCGTCATACCAACGCATTTTTGGTTTTCCTGCTGGGCGTGACTCTCCCCACGGTCTCCACTCTATGAAATAATATATAGTTAACTTATCTATAATAAATCTAAGTAACTGTACAGTTTAACCTATGGGCATTCCTTAAAATTAAAATACAAATATAACAATAATTACTACTAATGTACATTGGACATAAAAATTTATATCATTAATAAAATCATTGACATATCATTTCTCATTCATATGTCATTTCTACTTGGAGATAAAGATAATAATATCATCGTTAATAATATATAATATATATTATTATATTATATTAGCAGGGTTCGCAGATGTTTCTGCGTAATACAAAATTAATTTAGTATGGGCACACCGTGGCGGCCGAAATATTCGCTGTCTTCGGGTGTAGTCTCGGTAGCTGAGTTGGCAGAGCATGGGCTAGTGATGCAGTGTCGCGAGTTCGAGCCCCGCCCGGGTAGTAGTAGTAAACTCTTTATTGTACAAAAAGACATATTGAAAATAACAAAAAAAATGTAAGAAGTACAAAAATAGTACTTTCTTTGTTTTCTTACTTTTTATAATATCTTTAATGCTATTGAAACGTTTCATTAAACATACTTACTTGTCATGGATCTAAAGACCAAGTTATACTAGCCAAGATAAATTTATTTGGAATTAGTCAGCTTCGGTCCCGACCCGACCTCCTTCCGCAGAGGTATTTTGTTTGTTTTTCGTCGAGATCCGAGTGGGAAGGTTTGGCTGGAGTTGTGAATGAGAGGTGTGCCGCTTTTTGTTCGTAGCCAAGATTCATTGACTAGAAAACAAATGAAATAATTTTATGAAAATATAATTATTGATTCGTGTTATTTACTTACATATTTGTCGTAAGTACTAACAGTTCTCTACTTAAATGTTTAACATATTGGATTTTATTCTCAAAACCTATATCCTCCAAAGGCCCAAGGTCCTACTTATGGTACTCACAGTACTAGGGTTGTAAAAAAACGGTTTTTTTTCTGACTTGAAAAAAAAACATGTTTTTTTTTCATAAATTTGAAAAAAAAAACGTTTGGTTTTTTTCTATTTGTAACCCTACACAGTACCTACTTCTTCAGTTCGATGAAATTTAAATCATATTCAGTTGGAACAGAGTCGGTTTTGCTTTGTTTCTTTAAATTTCCAAACAACGCAAAATCAACTCTAATTTCTAAACTACTTTCTATATTTCAAATGTAAGTAGCAATTTTTGGATTTTTTAAAACCTGGATACCTGGAAACCTGGATAATTGCAATCTCAAGGGACCGGCAATTTTTTGTCAATTAAACAGGTTTTTTCATTTAAGCAGGTCGTACCAATTAACGAGTTTCGAAAATCGTTGTGTCAATTATAGAGGTTCTCATTTATAGAGGTTGCGTTCTGACAAATTTATTTTATGGAGGTATAAATAACCATTGAAAGTATATTTACAAGCTTACGTTCTGGGTTTTTGGTCTATACAATTTATATTGCACTTTTACAATACATTAATTATTACTTTATTTTCTTATAATCATTTGGGTTGCAAAAAAAAACTTGAATTTTAGAAGAAACTTTTATTGGAATGTAAAAAGATTACTATGTTTTGGGTTCAATCAAAACTATTTCATCGACTACAGTCTGTGATAGATAGGTACCCAATAAATAAATTGAATTCTGGATGAAGATTTAAAATAAAATTATTATTGCTTTTAAAATATTGTTTCTGCTCCCTACAAGTCTACATTATTTCAATTATAGAGGTAATAAGTAAGACTCTTTTCAATAATAGAGGTGCTAAAATAACAGATTTTTTTTAGCACAGTGTCAATTATAGAGGTCTTAGTTGCGATGTGGTCAATTACAAAGGCAAAATTACGAAAAGCACTAAAATCTAAATTGCAATTATACAGGTTCCAAAATTTCAATTATAGAGGCCTTTTGGTCTCAAGGGACCGGGACCGGACCTTTGGTTGCATTTATTGAGGTTTTGCACTTATCCAGGTGCCAATTAACCAGGTTTCACTGTATTGTATAATCTGTGATGTAGGTATTTTAAGTAGTTCAAAAAAATCCTTATTATACGAACAGAAAACGAATAAAAAAATGTCAAATTAATGTCTAATCAAATTTCTCTACAGTAATTTGTACTTATGGGAATTTCAGATACAATTCGGGACGGGTTGTTTTTTTACAGTGTTTTGGGGGTTGTAATGTTTGAAGTCGCAAAAAAAAAATCCTGACGTGAAGTTTTTGTAAGAAAAAAACTGGTATATTTTACAGTTTTTTATTGGCCGACTACAGTGTAAAAAGTACACAATACTGTAATAGCCCTTGTACATTCAGAATGAAGAGCATTAATCTACTTTCCGATAGTATTAAACTCTAAATTCATTGCGGTTTAAAATCGCCTACTCAAGTCTCATTTGAACTTTATAGAAAGTTAGTAAGTTACGATCAAACACGGCATATTTACATACAGATAGTTGAACACAAATCACCTACGACTAGACAGAGCAAGGTAGGTAGATGGGGCATAACGCGTTTGGCGACCATATTCTGTGGTGAGTCGTGGGTCTCACGGTTAAGTATGAAATCCAATAAAAAAGAAATTACGAAGAGAAATTACCGAATTGAGAATCTATCCTTTTGAATTTTTGAAGTCGGTTTTAAAGAAAGAACCTATACTTACCACCAATTCCTACTTCAGCAGTAACAGTTTGATCTATGTCGGTTAGGTAACCGATTTATTATGACACTAGCGACCCGCTCCGGCTTCGCACGGGTTAACAAATTATACATTGACCTTCCTCTTGAATCACTCTATCTATTTAAAAAAGCGGCCAAGTGCGAGTCGGACTCGCCCATGAAGGGTTCCGTATTTTGAGGATTTATGACGTATTAAAAAAAACTACTTACTAGATCTCGTTCAAACCAATTTTCGGTGGAAGTTTGCATGGTAATGTACATCATATATTTATTTTTAGTTTTACTATTCTCTTATTTTAGAAGTTACGGGGGAGGGGGGCACACATTTTACCACTTTGGAATTGTGTCTCTCGCGCAAATTATTCAGTTTATAAAAAAATATATTAGAAACCTCAATA
This sequence comes from Cydia amplana, assembly GCF_948474715.1. Lineage (NCBI taxonomy): Eukaryota > Metazoa > Arthropoda > Insecta > Lepidoptera > Tortricidae > Cydia > Cydia amplana. The sequence goes on along the minus strand of NC_086080.1, from coordinate 3,842,721 downwards.
TCACTTTTGAAGATCTATCCATAGATACCCCACACGTATGGGTTTGATGAAAATTAATATTTTTTTGTGTTTCAGTTCTAAGCATGGGGAACTCCCAAAATTTATTGTTTTTTTTTTTCTATTTTTGTGTGAAAATCTTAATGCGGTTCACAGAATACATCTACTTACCAAGTTTCAACAGTATAGTTCTTATAGTTTCGGAAAAAGTGGCTGTGACATACGGACGGACAGACAGACAGACAGACAGACATGACGAATTCATAAGGGTTCCCTTTTTTGCCATTTGGCTACGGACCCTAAAAACCGCATCAAAATTCGTTGCGTAGTTTTAAAGATCTAAGCATATATAGGGACAGACAGCGGGAAGCGACTTTGTTTTATACTATGTAGTTGATGTAGTGACGATTCAATTTATAATCGATTTTAAAAAGCAGGACACAAGTACTCAATCAATGTCTCTAGAACGCAAGAGCAAAAGCTTTAAGATGAAGATTTTTTTCTAAATGAGAAATCTAGTGGGTGAAATCCATGTAGTTAAAGCTTGCTTTCAGCCCATAAAAAGGGTTCTATAAAATTATTTGCATATTAAAAGTCAAATGTCATTCATGGACAAACTCGTATCTCTCAAAAAAAGATTTCTATTCTCAACCCTATACATATTATCATAAGGTTGCTTTTTGAGCAGAATGTTGTAGTTACGAAAGACAACCCTGTTGTCTGCCAAATAGCTAATTACTATAGACCATTTCTCAGATATAATTGCTTTCGAGACGCGCTAAAATAACTCAATTTAACAATAAAATAACGTGTACGTATATAAGAAAGTAGAGTATTCTGATATGCTTTCTTAGACTAGTTTAATAGGTATGAGTGAGAGACTATTCTGTACCTTAGTTTATGGCGATTTTCAGAGAAAAACTGTACCATTTGTTTTTTCTTTCGAAAAACCATCAACGTTTGGGTCATTTTTAATCAAAATCACGAAGCAATAGTCTTGAACGAAATAAAAAAAATGTCAGCTTTTCATACAAATTTTGGGTGTCAGTTTTGTGACGGTCCTTACAAAATGTATGGAATAATGCGTCACAAAACTGTCATTTTTTCGGACACTGTTTTTAGGGTTCCGTACCAAAAAGGTACAAAAGGAACCCTTATGGTGAGACTCTGTCCGTCTGTCTGTCTGTCTGTCACAATGCTAAATATCTCGAGAACTACTGGAAATTTGGAATAGTTATGAACAACACGAACCCAAATACATTGGAAGTGTATTTTTTTTTTTCATTTTTTTTTATTAATTATGGTAAATGCCCAATATAAAGAGGGGGCAAATTTTCTAAGTCTACTAGGACGAGTGGGATATCATTTGAAAGAGTTTTTTTTGCATAGTGTAAAAAAAAATACTTTGAAGGAAAATGTGAAAAAAAATACTATCCCCCCCTATCTCCGAAGTTTACCAACGAAAAATTATGAAGGTTTTACATAATAATTACTATTTTGCGTTAGACCTCATTTAAAAAATATAATTTTACTTAGAAGTTAATTAACTTTTCTTGTAAGTCTTGTCGTCAAAAGAATGAAAAAAGTACAAAAACGAAAGAGAATGAGACTGTCGACTGGTACTAGCACTCGTTACTCACAATTGTTCTTACGTTACAATTTGCACTAAATTTATCATACAATAAGGTTTGTATCGGAGATTATTATTCAAATCAAGCTGCATTAATCAATGCGTCGATAAAAGAAAATGAGTACGGCGAAGCTCCTGCGCAGGTAGTGCTGATATATTATTAAACATCGATATCGATAAGTATAGAAAAGATTTTCGGGGCCTAGATGGAAATCGTTTATCGACAAACTCTCCAAGAGTACGAGTAATATTTAAAACTTTCGCGTTTTGAACACATATTAACTCACATTTATAGACGGGTCTATCGCGAAATTTATTATTTACCTTTATTTACCGACGTTTCGACACAGGTTTCACTGGTCGTAGTCGCGGCTAACTGATGTTGCTTTCGCGATAGACCTGTCTATAAATGTGAGTTAATATGTCTCCAAAAGTAATTAGTTATATCGAAATGCGAATCAATTGATGCGTGATAATTTCCATATAAGTTTAGATCGGCCTATAAGGGGGGCATGTTTGTGCTGTTGTCTTATTGTATGTTCGCCAAGTTTCATTATTAGCAGTCACAAAAACTACTATTTCATTTACGACTAGAAATTATGCTGTGAAATATACAAGAACAAGCGTACTGTCGACGACGAGCTGCAGGCAGCTAGACTGTTGGAGGGACGCGGAGCGCGAGGCACAGGACAGGAGCGGATGGCGACGTCTCACGAAGGCCCTCTGTACCAATGGGGTACCATATGACGACAACAAGGTAAGGGACTCTAAGTTCAAGGCAACCATTAAAATAAAATATTTAGAGTCAGGCCAGCAATAACAAAATGTGGAGTGTCATCATAAACGTCAAACGTTAGTTTAGACGGACTCCAAACTTGATTATTTTAATCTCAAGGAAACCCATTTTTGATAATATCTCGTAAAGCAAACCGATGCTAGAGAGGGAGCGAGCAATTCATGAGATCCGTCAGTTTTTCGATATAATGTGAATGATGTTAGCTACATTTTATCTGTTTGTCGATAATTCCGTGTGACATCACTAAACGCATCTCGCGTGAATCGTAGTGTGCGTGCGAGATAATGAAGTATCTGCGCTAATATATTATAAAGTTCATTATAAACAATTATTTATTGTTAGCGCATGTTTATTAATAAGGAGAGCCGATAGCTACTGTGCATGTGTTTGTGATACTAGGGTTGGCAGCGATACATATTAGTTACGATGAAGATTTGTCTTCTAATTATACTTGTATGTAATGTATGCATGCATAATAAGCAATAATAATATTTAATTATTTCGATTATTGTAAATAAAAAAGTGACATATTGCAATGCCTTACCAGGGCTCATATGGCTCTGAATGTAGTGCCTATTTATTTATGATTTGTGCTACACTAGGGTTGCAATAAATAACTATACACTGTATATTTACTTGGGCCAGTTAGTCTCTTTCAGCAACAGGCAAGACAAATCGAGCGCCGTGTCGAAAACGCCTGGAAGAGCTACTGGTCCATGAAAGAGCTGATGAAGGGTAGCCTTCCATTGTCACTGAAGCGAAAACTCGTCGACATGTGTATCCTGCCCGTCCTAACCTACGGTGCTCAAACATGGTCACTCACAGAAAGTCAGAAGTCCAAGTTGAAGGTTTGCCAACGGGCTATAGAGCGCAGCATTTTAGGCGTGAAGAGGACTGATCGTATCCGGAATACCACGCTGCGCGCAAAAACCCGTATTGCCGATGTCGGCGAGAAGACTGCTAGACTCAAATGGGACTGGGCTGGTCACGTCTGCCGCATGCATCCAGACAGATGGGCTAGTGTAGCTACCAAGTGGATGCCAGAAGAAGAGCGCGGACGCGGCAGGCCCAGACTGAGATGGCGGGACGACCTAGACACCTTCCTCAGTAACTGGCCAGAGCAGGCGCTATGTTGGGAGTCGTGGAAGATAAGGGGAGAGGCCTTTGCCCAGCAGTGGGACACTATTATAGGCTAGCAAAAAAAAAATGACAGCCTTATCGTTATGCTAACAAACAAACGTAACACATATATCCCATTGACAATTTATTTATTAATATGTAAAAAATAGAAGTATAGTCTGTGCGGAAAGAAAAGAGTCGTGAAATGTATGGGATCCAATACATTCTAATACGACTCTTCGCTTTCTATGAAAAGTTCTGGAGACATGCAGCAGTCTGGTTAGGTCGTGTTTTGATTGAATACAGAGGAAACTGTAGTGTAAATCGTGTATTAATACGAGTATGTTGTGTTGCTAATATGATAACGGATTACTCAAGTTATTTGTGAAAAGTTGACAACGAAACCACACAAAAATTTGATGCCCTGGGTAAAAAAAAATATCTGAAAAAAAAATGCCTGCTCAACGCGACACATAAAAGTAGGTAATAGTCTGTTACAGAATTGTTCAAATGCTGCTAATCGAAATTCCCAACCATGTGGTGAAAAAGTGGTGCGTATAATTTGAGGCACGTACAAAAACAGTAAAGTGACAACCCTGGCTTGCTCTTTAACTGTCAATGCGAACATGAAAGCACAAGCAGTCTGGTTAGGTCGTGTTTTGATTGGATACAGAGGAAACTGTAGCGTAAATCTTGTAATACTATGTTGCGCTGTACACCTACTTTCGTAAAACGATTGTGTGAAACTGGCTTCCTTATCGAACACTAGATCATCATCTTCATCTTCCTCGTGTTTGTCCCGGCTTTTCGTCACGGCTCATAAGGCCTGGGGTCCGCTTGGCAACTAATCCCACAAATTGGCGTAGACTCTAGTTTTTACGAAACCGACTGCCATCTGACCTAAATTAAGAAGAAACTATGCCTTAATGAGATTAGTCCGGTCACGACATTTTCCTTCACCAAAAAGCGACTGCAGAAGTTCCGAAAAACTCATACGTACGAGCCGGGCTTCCAACCCGTGACCTCCGGATTGAACCACGCTCTTACCGCTAGGCTAAGTACCATCGCTTTTACACAAAACCAAACACCTAACCTCTAACCGCCCAGGGGCCTATAAAAATGTCTGCCGTTCCATTCTAATTTGAATCTTTATTTTGACAAATCAAAATCGCATTTGTATTGGCAAGTTTTGATGTCTTGGCGGCTAGAGGCTAATAGTACATTCCTTAGAAAATTCTTGTTAGCAAATACTTGTCTCCTTTTATATAAGACCAGCTGAGTTAAGTACTCTTAGGCCATATGGAAGCCTGTTGAGCACAACACCTGGTCTGAAACCCAATCCCAACTATCTCAAAGCGATAGTTATAAAACGAACCGACTATCACCCGTTTAACCCCACTGAAGTGTGGTCCATTCGGAGCGCTCGATAAAAGATAAGTCAAAAAAAACCGTGCGCCACCCCTGGCCGGTGGAAAAAAACCGGACAAAATATAGGCCCCGCTCGTAATTTAAACGTCGTACCAGTTGTCGATAACCGGTGGCACGGATCTGTTTTTTTTTGGTATCTAAAAGATTTTGACGCCCCTTTGTCTGTGGATACGATAAACATGGCATTATCAATTAACCGCCTTATTCATAAAACTAGGTACAAATATATTTTAATTCGTTAATTTATGTTTTATCCCTTTCTTACCAATACATAATAAGTTAAAATGACAGATTAAGACAACACTAAAGCCTAAATGTGTAAACATTTTATATATCTCTCTAATGGTGACGAACGACTACCTATTGTTTTTACAGTGAATATTTTAAGAACACTTTAGTTTTCAAAAGTTTTTTAAATGATGTATTTTATTAATCAAGATCGTAGGTCTCTCTGCTAGACTAAGCTACTTTCTTCCAGTTACCCCTTTGAGCAGTCTCCCAGAATGAAAAAAATCTCAGCATCAGAGAGCCTACCGTAAAAAACGAAAATTGAAATACCGTTATCCGCCTCTCTAATATCACTCTTCCATATTCTTGCGATAGAGATACAGAAAACAAAATTTCGATGTTCTTTTGTCGCGGTAAACCCTCAGATTAATATCTCTATCGTTTTTGTGATCTACAGAGGCTTCGAACTCAGTCTTGTGGGACGTTTTTATTTAACCCCTATTTGACAAGACCTGACCTGCTAGCATGAGTTGCGTTCTCCCACGCGACTCCATACATATAGCGCCACTTCAAGTAAGTATAGACTCGCGCCTCGCGCGCGAGAACGCAACTCATGCTAGACCGCCAGTTATAATCAATCACTTCTTAAACTATAATAAGTATATTTACAGGATTAATTAATAGTGTAAGAGCTGGTAGTAAATTTCAGCACAATGAGTTCAAAGAAAGTCAAGGGACTGATCCAAGATCGTATACCCGGAGTTAAAAGTTACACTGTTAAACCACTAAAATTGTCGTTTAAAAATCCACTATTCTAACTTCTCTAGTACATGGCACATCACAAACGAACATGGCAGACAGACCGGGCCGTAGTTTATTTAAAAAAAAGAATTAAAAAAAGGTTGCGGAACGCAGTGCCGGGGTCAATATAATCCACATGTTTAATAGAGTAGCTTCGTGCTGTTGGTGAAATGATACTTGTCAGTTGGATATATCGTATCTGAAGGGGGTAAAGCTGATTTTAGCTTGTCTTTGTTGGTGAAAAAGTTGATTTGTGCGCATTTGCTGTTGTATAATTTTGCGTTTTTGCAACGATTGTTCTGGTTAATAGATAAACAGTAGGGTAAAGGAATGACATTGATTTAATATTTCTGAAGGTGTAAAGCTATCGATAGTACAGATATTTTTGTCAACAATATTGTCAGCCATTATATATGTCGCAGCCATTTGGTCACTCACTGAACGTTTAACAACATGGCGTATCGAAAGTCAGCCCTTTGAGAAAGTATCATTCACTCGGTGATTTAAATTAAACGTAAAAAAATTAAAAAGAAAAATCTAACCTTGACGTATCAGAGCCCGTACCATGAGTCATTGACAGTGTCAAAACTGACATAAACGCTTTCGAGAACGTAATTTACTTTCTATACATCTCGCTTGCCCTAATATGCGAGTACGAGCGAGATGCATAGAAAGTAAATTACGTTCTCGATGGCGTTTATGTCAGTGTCAAACTGGTGGTAGTGGTATAGGTATCTTAAAGTTCGAATCACGCCGATTATCAAATGTGCATATTGGCTTTTGGGTAAAATCAATATCACCAAAAGTGCTATTTCCAAGAACATATTTATAATATTACATACCTACTATATATTCGTCCATGTCAACAGTTCATTCAATGATAGCAATAGATTACACGCGACGACCTTCGCGGTAACTCGGGATGCAGCTAATATTGTCCATCCCTGTCTTGCAGCGGCCCTGGATAGTTCCCGTTTCGCAATTTTAGTTTGGCTAACCGTTTTACTAAAACTCGCATCATTCTAAGATTCTTTAGAAGATCGGGCGCATTTTCCACAGTGATAGACAGAACATACGCAATGCGGCGAAACTAAAAACACTTATTAACATTGCTGACAACGTACCAAAAAAAAACCTACGTAACTTAGTCGGGTTCATTGTTGCCCACCAAGCACTGGTGGGTACTGGGTAACAACAGACGTCTACCGTTTTGACGCGGAACTTACGACTTTTTAGAAGTACGCAGAAATGCAAAATGAGACTATCATAATGACAAGGAGAAACAATAACAGCGCTCTCTCTGCTACTCCTATTGAAAATTCCATAAATGTCTCCCCCCCCCCCATGTCTCCTCTATAGTATAGTTACTCTGAGCAGCCTAATCTATTTGTCTCATGTCATGTCAACGGTTCATTGAATAAGAGCAATAGAGGACGCGCTACGACCTTCGCAGTAACTCGGGATGCAACTAATATTGTCCATCCCTGTCTTGCAGCGGGTCTGGTGTCTTCCCGTTTCGCACTATAAGTCTGGCAAACCAGTTTGTTTTACAAAAAGGCGCATAATTTAAGGAGATCGACCATTTGCGTCTATCTATATTTTCAAATTCGTCACAAAGCGCGATCTAAAGCGTCTTCATTTCTTCATTGGTTCTTCATTAGCTTGGTTATTCAATTTCAGATTTTTTATTATACTTGGTCAACCAGATCTTGTCAGTAGAAAAAGGCGGCAAATTTGAAAAATTTAGGCGCGAAGGGATATCGTCCTATAGAAAATTTGAATTTCGCGCCTTTTTTCACTGACAAGATTTGGTTGACCATCTATAATTTGAACTCGTGGACAATGTGGACCATAGTACCGTAATGTTGGGGTACTTTAGCCCTTACAATGTTACTTTGTCCACCCATGAAAACTCATTTATTGAAATAATATAATATGTATATTCTTAAAAATGACGTAGTAGGTATTGGACACGGACAGTCGTTATCAGATACATCGGAGCAACCTAGGTGCTCAAAAATATCTGAACCCACACTTAAATCCTTGACAATAGATATTTGTGAGCACCTTGGCCGTTAAGTCTGAACCCCCCGCCCACTTCACACACAAAACAAAACCGCCACACCGGCAACACACCATTCCATACATAATGTATGAACTTAAAGAAATGCAATGAAATAAAATCATCTCCCTATTGTAGATAAACGGGCCATTTCCACCCACAATTGGATGATTGTGACTATTGTGACTATGTTTAGAGATCCTGCTGCTAATGCCAGGATAGGTGCGCTAGGTCTATTGGCCACTTATATGTATTATGGGTCACTTGCGAGATATTAGATGTATGCAATTTTATTCATATTATGGCGTTGCAAAGAGGCGAAGTGAACGAATCTCTGCTAATATTATATAATGCGAAAGTAACTTTGTTTGTTAGTCAGTTACCTACCTCATCACGGTTTAACCGAATGTGATGAAATTTGGTATGGAGATAGTTTGAGTCCCGGAGAAAGACATAGTTAGTAGTTTTTATTCATCATAATTTCACTTTCAAAACCGCGTCATTCTATAGAAGGAAATGGCTTGACACTAACTATTTATATGATTTTTTGCTGTTTGCAACTACTTTATAGATGCAACATAATACATAATGTTGTCTGTACATGTCCGTACATGTTTTGTGATCGTCACGAACAAAAATATTTTATCTTTTTTTAATGTTGCCCGCACAGTGCCGCTCTCAATTTTGAACTCTTTCTTGTCCGACTCTATGTCTGTCAAGCTGGATATGTCAGTAGCAATGTAAAGCAAACTAAAGCATGGTATCCCTAGGAAAAAAACCAAAAGCATCGTACATCGAACAACGATGAAATGTAAACAAAACAATTCCACAAATGAATCTAGTATTAAACTGGATTGGGCATGAGTGGTGGGGATAACTGACAGAACGGGATAGTCTTATGTATCTTTCAGTAAGAGTAGCAGCGAAAGCGCTATTATTGTTTGTCCTTGTCACAGTCTCACACTTTTTTTTATTCCCCACCATAAATTAGTATGGATTATGGTGGGCAACAAATAAATTCGACCAATCATCGCGTCGCATTGCGTATGTTTTGTCCCTCACGGGGGCACGCGTAGACCACTTCTATAGGATGCTACCTTCTATGACAAATAAGATATAAATGACACGCGATTTCCGAACAATTCACACGTAGTGTTGCTAACCTGCGACTTTAAAATTTGCCGCCTTTTTCTACCGGCGTTATTCATAAACGTCTGCTAAGTTAATCACCTGATGATCATCGTTTGTCCCTCTCTACGGCATAACGTCTGATAGGGACAAACGACGATCATCAACTGATTAAGTTAGTAGCCATTTATGAATAACGCCACAAGTGTATATCCGTTTTTTATCGCTGTTATTTTCCTTGTTTCACATTTTGAGAAACAAATTGTCCGTAAACACGACAAATGTCATATTTGTCTTGAGCCTTGAGACAATGGTCGACTTCCAAAGGCTTTGCAAAAGCTTGAGAAGAAACGCCGCGGGCGATCGCTTGTCTATGCTCTGCCGGTGTGACCTACTTTCATACTTAATATACAAACGACTACATCTTTAGATTTATAACTAGACATTTTCATGTCAAATAGGTTAATTCTTAGTGAAATAATTTCTGTAATGATTTTGAAGAGAGGTGAATATATTATTATCCAACAGAACAACACGCGAACAAATCGCGATAATTGTTCTAAAAAAAATTGTAAGGTGATGTATTCGGGTATTTCCGAATGAACGAATAGTGGCGGATAATTCCGAAAGCTGACTCTTACTACAACGGAATATGAGTGATTTTACATGATTTTTCGGGATTAGGTACCCGATTTCCGGAATTACCCGAATAACCTTACTGGAAATATCCTCATCTGATCAGCAGAATATGTATGAAATAGGTAGCTTGTTTTTGCTATTGTCATTTTTAAGTTTTAAGGTTAAATATAAGGATAACGATTTACAACTGAAAATAAATGAAAACTAGACATGTTTTCGTGATTTTTTTATCGAGCCAACTTTAATCTTTTAAGGCTTTGGTTTATAGTCTGCCCTTGCAAATATAGTCTAGTTTACGTGTGATTTTTTTCATGACAACTTATAAAAAGCGGCCAAGTGTGAGTCGGACTCGCCCATGAAGGGTTCCGTATTTAGGCGATTTATGACGTATAAAAAAAAACTACTTACTAGATCTCGTTCAAACCAATTTTCGGTGGAAGTTTACATGGTAATGTACATCATATATTTTTTTTAGTTTTATCATTCTCTTATTTTAGAAGTTAGGGGGGGGGGGACACACATTTTACCACTTTGGAAGTGTCTCTCGCGCAAACTATTCAGTTTAGAAAAAAATGATATTAGAAACCTCAATATCATTTTTGAAGACCTATCCATAGATACCCCACACGTATGGGTTTGATGAAAAAAAAATTTTTGAGTTTGAGTTCGAAGTTAGATATGAGCGCCGCGCCGGCGCGCCGCCGCCGCCGACAAAATTTTCGCGCCGCCGCCGCCGACGCTGCGCTATCGGCGTGGCATCGGCGTGACCTTGGTAGTTACTACTACTTTCAGAATCAGATAATATATTTTTAATAGAGTTTAGATCATTAACGGCGCCACTTCGAATAGTTTATAGGCATTCAAAAGGTATTTTAGGATATATAATTCAAAAATATCGAAGGCAAATGGTCTAGTAACCGCGCTACTAGTCTTGGGGAAACGAAATTATTTAATATCAATTTTAACATCAATATGCTTGTAATAAACATACCGATTTCCTTCCATTTTTATTGTGGAACGTTCCACATTACAATTTATAGATTGTATAAATACACTATACATGTCAATCACAATCAAAAACATTACTGTAATCAACTCTGGCTAACGTGAGACTCGAACCCACATCTTTGGATTACCGATCCAATGCATAACTAATTTTGCCAGCTAACCATCCGTCATTTACCGCGAATTTAACCATTGCAAGCATGGTTAAACCGTTTTAAAAGGTATAAAATGGGGTTAATTTTGAGATATTAAGCGTTTCCAGGTTTCCACGTCCAAACGTCCGGCCGTTGGCTTCGCACGGAAGGGCGTCGGAATCGGGTCTCAATTAAACTTGGCCACTGTTGAAATTTCAAGCTTTGCTCTCTCGCAGCTCAATCTTTGGGCTTGCATCGTTCGCATGGAATTAAGCCGCTATTTGAACCTGCAAGTTTTTGGCCCTCTTTGGAGCTCAACTTTCGGCCTGTTTTAAAACGCTTGAGCAGTGGTCCTTATCCGATCTTAGCTCCATTGCAGCTCGGCCTTTGGCGTCGCACGAATGCGCCCGCAGGAAAGCTTCAGATCTTTAACACTATGGCTTCAGTCTTTATCGGCCTGCACCCTCGCTCTTGCAGCTCGGCCTTGCACAGAAGCGCGCCGCAATCGGCGCTCCAGGCGTTCAGTCGTCAGCCAAGCTTACACTTGGCGTACGATTCTTAGCTGTATGCTTACCTGCAGCTCATCCTCTGGCCTCGCACTGGGAGGCGTCGAAATCAAGTCTTCGGTGTTACATGGAGCTCGGTGTTGGGCCTCACTTTTGACATAAATCGGTTTTATTGGGTCGATATTGGTTAATGACGGAGCTCGTTTTTTTGGACTGTCGACAAGACGTTTCCCTGATACAGTCAATCCGTAATTTTTAACTTAGCTCAAAAGATAAGGGCCTCGCTAAGATCTTCCGGCCAAAGCCTCGCCATGATCAAGACCGCCTCTGATGCCGCGCGATACCGCTTATCCACAGTTTATACGATATCAATTTTTTTCGTTCCATTATTCAATAAATTATCCTTGAACATAAAAAAATCATTTATTTCATAAGTTTCTTACAGCAAAAACATGTTTTTTCGGTAAAATTTTGGTTTGAATTCTTTTTTCATTAATCAAAGGTGTTTCAAGGCCACGCCGCCGATTCGCCGCCGCCGCCGACCAATTTTGACCGGCGCGCCGCCGCCGGCTATATGCCTATCGGCGCTCATATCTATTCGAAGTATGGGGAATCCCAAAAATTTATTGTTTTTTTTTTCTATTTTTGTGTGAAAATCTTAATGCGGTTCACAGAATACATCTACTTACCAAGTTTCAACAGTATAGTTCTTATAGTTTCGGAGAAAAGTGGCTGTGACATACGGACGGACAGACAGACGGACAGACAGACAGACAGACAGACAGACAGACAGACAGACAGACAGACAGACAGACAGACATGACGAATCTATAAAGGTTCCGTTTTTTGCCATTTGGCTACGGAACCCTAAAAATGTAATATTAAAAACTACAATTTTACTTCAGCCCCTCGAAGAGTAGCTCAGTAGTGGCGTAGGAAAACTTTACTCGTGTTTTTCTTTAGAGTACATGGGCCATTTTATTTAAAGTTGTCCCTTATACTTTTTTTTTCAAAATTGGGATTTTTTATGTTATTTCTACTCAGAATCATGAGCTCTTTTGATCCTAATAGGAGAAAAAAAGTGTCCCAAGATTTCCATACATTTTTCGATCTTTCCATTCCGAAACCGCCATACAAAGTCTATGAAAAATGGTAACGGAAAGGAAAAAACCTTGGGACACTTTTTTCTCCTATTAGGATAGAAATAAGAGCTCGTGATTCTGAGTAGAAATAACATAGAAATTCATAAATTTAAAAATAAGTGTAAGGGACAACTTTAAATAAAATGGCCCACATAATACCAGCAGCACTAGTAGGTACCTACTTGTGTAGTATTAAAATAGCTACCTACTAAAAAAAAACTTTTACATTTTCCACCAAAGTTGTTTTCAAAGGACAAGTTAAGAGCAAAACAACATTTTCTAATGCCATGGACTGTTTGTAATACACTTCTTATCGTACATTTAATCGCGACAGCACAACCACTTAACTCTACACGAAGACAACAAAGAAAAATAAAAAATAATGACGCACAAAGCTCTTTATTTCACACAATTACTACAATATGTGGAAGAGACGCCTCCCTAAGCACATTCATATAAAGCCACTATGTATTTAATACAGCCCCAGAGTAAATTTAAAAGTGTTTCAAAAATTTAAGAACTGGCAGTTAGCAAAAATTACAATAGTATATTTTTTTATCTGTGGCGTCGTTAAAAATTGGTGAGCGCAATGTCGACGAGTTCCGAGTGAAGCGCAGTAGAAAAGTAGTGAAAAACAGGCGCCTAGTGTCAAGTGTAAATCGCCTTGTTAATTTCGCCGGCCCTGCGGCGAATTTCGCAGAGGACGCATTGTGTAGCCGGCTTTATGTCGCGTCTTCCCGTTGTCTGACTTGTCTGTACACGGCTTTAATTGCGCGCGTCATTGGCGCGCTTTTTGAAAAAAGAATGACGTGTAATTAACGCGCGAATATGGAACGTGACAACGCGTTCTGAGGGAGCGCTTTTTTTTAATTTTTTAATTAGGAAAGGGTTTGGGTGTTGTTTTGTTCGGCTGAATTGTAAGTAGGTTAGAATGAGTGACGACCGGTTTGTTATTGCAAGTACAGTTACGGAGCGCTTAGGTTTAAAATATGAGCTTAGTTTAATTAATTGCGTCCAGTAAGGAGAGATATTCTGATTCTAAATTACAAGAACATTTTAGAAAGGATTTCGATACACATAAGGTAAAATGGTGATATATACCTATAGCAAACATTTTATTTATTGATTACAGGCAAAAAGTAACTAATGACAGTAGTCTAATTTTATATAGACGTACAAAACTTGACGGGTAGGTATACCAACAGACCCCAGAAGAAATAACCGTTATAAAATTACCGAAAAACTAAATTTAATAACCTTTATTTGTCACAATGCTTCTTATTAAGTATACTTACAAATTGTGTCAGCTCCATTATTTGTAATATTTGCTAGCCAAACAGCTAGAAAAAGCCACAAAAACACATCTACTATTCACACGCCATTAAAAACATAATTATAACACTTCCTACCGAAAAATCCAGAATCCAGGACAATCACTGGCCGAAAAAAAACGATGATACATGATCCTCGCCTCGCGCGCTTTTTTTTTATTAAAAATCACATTAACGACTGGCTGGTGATAAATAATACGCTCCTTATTCAAATTTTTGTTTTTGTTCTACCCCCGGTTATAAATGAGCTTATTTGAAACGATAGGGTGAGATAAAACGGCCGATTATGAACATGGAATACCTATATACGTGTACATGGTGATTTATAAGCGTTAAAAATGATGCGATGTTTTTAATTTGCGCATCACGCGAGCTAGAGTTAGATTTATGTTTACGTCTACGTTATCTGTGGTGAATTATAAGGTTTTTAGAAACTTGTGTTCATTTGTTACTAAATTGCCTAAACTGTGTAAAATCTTGAAAATTGGTTTTCAGTTTCACACAGGTGTCACGGACCCCCAGATAATGAATGCAGAAACGAAACGCTACATTGTCTCTCTATCACTCTTTCATATTAGTGCGATAGAGACGGATAGCGTTTCGTTTCGTTTCTCTGCGAACTATTATCATCATGATGGCTACTCGGAGAAAAAAATATTTTACAATATTACCAGATTGTATAGTAGTTATGATTCTATAGGCTTCCTGGGTTCACAATTCGTTGATATTTGCCCATAAACAATTTAATAATATGTAGTTATTTACGATACAAGTGCAAAATTCGCAACGAGTGGCGAAGAGTGTTGCGAATTACCTATTCGCACGTGAATCGTACGTTTTACAGTAGGTACATTATGGCATTATGGCCCTTTAAATTTTCTACGTAGTTACGTAATTTGCTTAAATTATTATTGCATCACCTGGTGTCGTACTTAATGTAGCACCAGAATAGGTGTAAGTACTATAAAATATCTTTTTCTACTCCCGTACTTTTATTTGTCATTTAAAGGGTCGTGCACACACCTTTAAACCCCTATCTTATAGTTGTCAAGACAAGTCTACTTTAGTCTATTCCCCAAAAAAGTATTTGTGCATACACGCAGTATCTTTTTGGCACTTTTACTATACTTCGTGTAATCACCACTTAAATTTTTTTTATGAAATACCTACATTGTTGCCAACCTATTTAATTGTCATCTCTGACAGATGAGTGAACATGACATGACATGTTTTTTTTTATTTCATTCATTCTTTTCCCGCCCGTACCCTCCATTCTTTGCTACTTCTTGAATGAAAAATATTTGTTAAATTTACAATTTTATTTCAAAGTGCTTGGTCGTAGAAAAAGTATTGTATGCAACGTTGTTTAACTGAGTCAAAAAATACTCGTGGCGTCTTTATTAACAATTTTCGGCTTCGCCTCAAATTGTTACTCACGCCACTCGCCTTTTTTGACCTCTCTTAAACAACGGTTGCATAAAATACTATTTAAGGGGCTAAAGATGCGATCAATATAATGACACTCTTTCTTAAATAGCCGTTTCCATAGACATTTCAGATAAGACGTCCAAAGAACAAGCAATACTATCACTGAAACCAATGGCTTCCTCGGATAAATTCCATTGTCAAAACATAAACACCACGGAACTTACACAATTATGCAAATTTTATGTTACCCCTAATTGCTAACTTATTTAAAGAGGTTTCTGTTAATTCCTCCCCTTGGAGCACCCTTTGTGAAGAAAAAGATATTCTTTTTCAAATTGCATATAAATATTGTTACGGGGGAATTATCGATGGGGTCGATGTCTAGTTAACCTCATTTTTGCGACATTTCAGAAACAACAATACAAAAAAAGATATAAAACGAATTAAAAGAAACTTAAAGTTAAGGAATTTGATTGGGTGCATTGGGGTCACTTCGAAAACGGGGTAGCTTTGCGGGTAATTAAAAATAGCACAAATTCAAAAACCGAACGCACCTCCGAACCAACATTCTAAATTCAAAATGGCAAACTATCGAATTAACCGAAAGGAGGCGTTCTAAGGTCAGGGGTAGACAACCACCCGCCTCCCTTGATCATTTATAATGCCAAAATGTTTTAATTAAGATGCTGTAAAATGTAATTTACATGCAAATTCGGTTTATGTTAATGCGCCGCGTATATCTGTTTGGGTGCGTGCTATCTAATTTTGCGACAGTGTGTACCGTCATTATCTTGCTTCTAATGAGAAATCTGGCAACGGCTTGATGTTTGCATAATTAAACTTGCGGTTGGGAACGTTCGTTTTGATTGTTTCCATGATAAAGTACACGCTGAAGGGGGTTACGCGTACGCGTGCATTTGTGGACGAAGCTTTTGATAAAAGTTCGATAGTTATTAGCCAGCGCGTCATTTGTTCTCGGATTGCATGATCGCGTCACGTCGCGATGTTAAAGAAAGCGATGCTTATAGTAAATATGATGATCATGATTGTGTACCAGTATGTTACCTCATCATAGCAGCCTTTTATCGCTGCTGAGCACAGGCTCTTCGAGTACGACACTTATCCCGGCCCTGAGCCAATCTCATCCACTATGTTACCTACACGACAAGAAGATAGATACCTAAAACTTTTTTGTGTTGCATAATATCCCCTAAGCCTTTAATGTCCGGGAAAATATTTATTCATTTCATTTATTTATTCACAAACACAATCACATTTACTTTATTTGAGATCGAAGTCCGCATGCGATGTAACTAACCCCTTTACGCTATAGCCACCTGAAATTTCCCAATAATGTATCTAATCTGAATATTTGTCAATTTTATTTCACATTGATTTACAAATATAGAATGTAGGTAATTATACTTTTTACTAAAATCGACGACCGCATCGAGCTCAACGTGGCAAAAATATGT
Source organism: Cydia amplana (assembly GCF_948474715.1). NCBI lineage: Eukaryota > Metazoa > Arthropoda > Insecta > Lepidoptera > Tortricidae > Cydia > Cydia amplana. Next base: position 3,825,872 of record NC_086080.1, on the reverse strand, counting down.
ACTTATACCTTTATCTTTTTTCCATCCTCGTCTAATTTTGTGTAACTATTTAAACTAAACCAACATTTTAATTTTTCTTGTTATTTTACCATAAATCTAAGATTTAAAAACACTCATCCCAACTCTAAAATAAACAATCACTTTAATTAAATTAAAACCTAAACAATCCCGCTAATTTATACCAATAAAGCGTAATAACTTGTACAAATGTATAAATATAGCCGTTTTTTCCGGCAACCCTTCCAGATTGAATTCGGCTAAATAAACTGAATTATATGCTACTTAAATGAGTGTCAAGCCACCCGAGGGCCACTCGCCTCTTCTCACCCCTTTTCTAAGATAGGGCACGGGGAGAAAAGTATAAAAGTCAGTTTTAGGAAAAAACATTTTACTCAGAAGACATTTTATAACAAAACTTCCGTGAGACACAGACATAGGAAATACCTATACTAACACGGGTCACACACGTATTTTAAGTCGATGATCGCTCGATATTTTTTTGTTACAATCATTCGAAACGCTAAGTTTTGTTTTTCCTCTACATTTCAAGTTCATTAGATGCAAGTGTCGAGTTATTTCCTTACTTCCAGATTGAATTCGGTTAAATAAACTGAATTATATGCTACTTAAATGAGTGTCAAGCCACCCGAGGGCCACTCGCCTCTTCTCACCCCTTCCCTGTTCTTCTGAGATTGGGCAAGGGGAGAAAAGTATAAGTCATTTTTAGAAAAAATATGGTTGTCTGTAAAGTCGGCTTACGAACGATAATTTTGCGTGATAACGTCATAAGAAAACTTGCATACTTTTATATGTTACCATGGAGATCTGTCCACAACGTTACCATGGAGATCCGTTCACAACATGACACTTTTTCGTGCATGCTACCGGTGTTCATCGATTTATAAGACGTTATCACGTCAAAAAATCACCACTCCCGCTCAGAGAAGCTTTATTTATTCTTTAATTGTACATTATGCACTAGCTTCAATTTGAATTTAATTTGTTATGTTGGTAAACCTTGCCAATTCTTACTGTGTTCTTTTATAAATTGATTTTATAATAATAATAAAAATTGACAATATCACAAATAAAACAATCCTTCCGAATATAAAAAGGTTTCTTAGCCCTGAATAGAAATAGTAAAGTTATAATAAAATAATAAGCATATTCCACTTGGATCTTAAATTAATGTACGCCGTGACAGTCAGGGGGGGGGGGGGGGTCAAATATCAATAGGTCAATATTTTTTATTAGTTAATATTATTATACAGAATAGCTTCCTTTATCATCTCTGTAAGTTACCAAACACCGCATCACTACATAGTATAAAACAAAGTCGCTTCCCGCTGTATGTCTGTCTGTATGTATGCTTAGATCTTTAAAACTACGCAACGGATTTTGATGCGGGTTTTTTAAATAGATAGAGTGATTCAAGAGGAAGGTTCATGTATAATTTGTTAACCCTTGCGAAGCCGGGACGGGTCGCTAGTTGGTTATAAATATTATTTGCTCGGCTAAAACTTTAACTAAATCAATATTTCTTACTGCTTACTTAAACGCTCGCTAAAACCATTCAGTGCTATCGCAAACTGTAAAAAGCTGAAAAGTAAGTTAGGCGGTTATGCCGCCCGGCGTAAGACAAAAGTAGGCGGGCGCCCTCCGCGGAACGAATAGGCCGAGCTTTTCTCACTCTCTTAAATGCTCTCGGCTACTCTACCGCGAACTAGCAGTCTTGATACTTTATTACTTAGTTACTATTTAATAAGGGTTCAATACGGAGACGTGTGGCTGCAGGGTAAGTGTGGCATTCACATTGAGGCCTGTTTAGACATTGATTAGTATTTAATATGAGTTCATGCATTTGCAATTTTGCACTAAAGGCAAGTAGCAATTATAGTAGATTGTTAACCCTGCCTGCCTTTCACCCGAGTTAAATACTAATTTTCATTTCGAATACCTACAAGGAAAGTAAAATGAATGTGTTTTTTTAAATACATGAGAAAGTAGAAATTATTATAGTAAAGTAAATCTTGAGGGTACGTTCAATTAACAATTTAGGCAAAATTATTGTTATTCTAACAAATCTATTTAAACCCAAATTTGAATTGCTTACCGTTAAAAAAAATAGTCTTACTTGGAACGTAAATTGCTCTAGTGCAGAAGCGTATCATTTTCTGCACACCTTTTAGAACAACAAGGACCCCTCTTTCAGAGCAGGAGAAATTAAAATGTATACATTTCACAATAAACACTAATCAATGTGAAAACTGGTCCAAATGTGAAGGCCAGCCACACTTAACCATATATTATAGACCTTACTTTATTTCTATTTTATTTTATTACAACTTAGGTCAATCAATATCTTAGAGTAAGCTACAGAGTGTGAAAATGTGGAAATATACCCTGTTAAGCAATTTCCGTCAGTAGAAAAGAGCGGCAAATTTAAAAAAAGTAGGCGCGAACTCGCGAAGGTTGAAGGGTTATCGCCTATAGAAAATTTGAATTTCGCGCCTTTTTCTATCGACAAATTTGTTTGACTGGCTTTATCTAAGTGTGCCATATAAAGAGTTAAGTCCATATATCGTTTTATATACGTATACTCCACAGGAAACAGGCATGACGCTAACTCATAAATAAAAAAGTTTTTACCCAAATGTCTAGGTCAATAAAAAACATAATATTGTTTAATTAGATTACTGAAAAAACGTTAATGGATCAAGACGAGTCGGTCGTCGCGCACGCCACAAGTGTGGTTGTAGTGTCGGCCGCGAGTCTTTGTCGCTAGTATCGCTAATAATGCCTTACACTATTATTATGTTGGCACCTACTGCATTGTCATTAGGAGCGCTTGAGACAACACTAGTTTATACGTTCATTAGGGATGTACTTAAGAGTTGACGAAGTCTTACATAGAGTTTAACACTTTTTATGACTCGTAGATAAGTTCTATTTTCCTTCAAAGCAATATGGGATGTTTTGGCAGTATGTAGTATCGCTTATAATATAGCTATAATGCTTTACACTATTATTATGTTGGTGCCTACTGCATTGTCATTAGGAAGCGCTTGAGACAACACTAGTTTATACGTTCATTAGGGATATACTTAAAGAGTTGACGAAGTCTTACATAGAGTTTAACACTTTTTATGGCTCGTAGATAAGTTCTATTTTCCTTCAAAGCAATATGGGATGTTTTGGCAGTATATAGTATCGCTTATAATATAGTTATAATGCTTTACACTATTATTATGTTGGTGCCTACTGCATTGTCATTAGGAAGCGCTTGAGACAACACTAGTTTATACGTTCATTAGGGATATACTTAAGAGTTGACGAAGTCTTACATAGAGTTTAACACTTTTTATGACTCGTAGATAAGTTCTATTTTCCTTCAAAGCAATATGGGATGTTTTGGCAGTATGTAGTATCGCTTATAATATAGTTATAATGCTTTACACTATTATTATGTTGGTGCCTACTGCATTGTCATTAGGAAGCGCTTGAGACAACACTAGTTTATACGTTCATTAGGGATGTACTTAAGAGTTGACGAAGTCTTACATAGGGTTTAACACTTTTTATGACTCGTAGATCTATTTTCCTTTAAAGTAATATGGGATGTTTTGCAGTGCTGAGGTTGCTGATTAAGTTTTGTGAATAAGGGGGTTAAATATATTTATTTTTATTTAAGCAGACGTTTCTAACTTTCTACAAATATTGCAACACTGCGTACTTATGTCTAACATGCACCCTAGTAGGCTATTGAATAAATGAAGGAAAGAATGTCTAGTCACTCTGACAACACTTTGAGCTATCGCGGTTTGAAAGGAACGATGTACAATATTAACCATATTTTTTTCGCTTGTGGATGTTTTTAAAGTCAGAAATAATGGAGTTATATTTATAATTACAGAGGTAACAGAAACTGTAACAAAATTAGAATATCATTTTTTTTTAAATGACTAGACATGTTCTTTAATTCCGTGTACCCTTCAAATAGGGGAAACAGACGTCTTTTGCTCTCTCAATGTAGGCGTTTTAGCACTAACCCTTAATAGGTAGATTATTCACAATTGGGTACATCGGAAAAACATAAAGCTGAACTCCATTAGAAACAAAAACAAATTGAATTACAACTCGATCGACATTTTCGATTCGTAGGCCTAACTCAATTAGATGGGCGCGCTGATGGAAAAATAAAATAAATACGGGAACAGAAAAAAATTTAAACAAAAAGAGCCCAGATATAATTTGAAATATCTCCGTAAATGCAAAGTGCGAGTGCTGTTATTTTATTCAAATGAGGGAACTTTTTTCAACCCCTTTCCCGTCGCCATCAAAGTGGCCTGATATTCAATTAAAAAAAGAAGAGCGGGCCGCGACTGAAAATTAATCAGAAAAAATGCTTTTAACTAGATCTACATTTTAATGAAATTATTATTGACGAGTGTTGTATAAATGGTGTCCTTTGTCCAGATTGCGTCTCTAACGGATACTGAAGCTTTTAAAGGGTTTCATTTAATGTCACTTCTTTTTTTAAATTAGCTGTCCTATAAATATGTAAATGTAGTAGTAATATGTAGTGTTTAAATCTTTACAGTACATAGGCTGCTACTTTCCCGAACTAGTGCGGGAAATAGCACTTTCCGTGCGTATGTCAAAAGTTTAAAGTGCCATATGTACTGTAAAACGTTGTACGATACACGTGCGAATACGTAATTCGCAACTCGTGTCGTTTTAATTTATCGACACTCGTTTCGAATTTCCTCTTTTCCGCACTTGTATCGTAAATAACTATTATAATACACAGTATATCTCAAGTATTAATTGAAATAAACGTCATAAAAAGATAGGGAAACTGCACCCACTGAGCAAATGCGTCTTTTCTAGAATACAAATATGTAGGTATGTGACGTAATCATAAAAATATTATTGTTTATCAAAATCTATGAATAGGAACATACCTATAGTATAGTAGCAAAGAGAAATAGCGGCAACAGAAATACATCATCCGTGAAAATTTCAACTGTCTATAGTCTCTGTCTATCACGGTTCATGAGATACCTACAACCTGGTGACAGACAGACAGACGGACAGTGGAGTCTTAGTAATAGGGTTCCGTTTTTACCCTCTGGTTACGGAACCCTAAAAAAGTACCACTTCCGGTAAAAAAAGTACTAACGTATTTTGATACCGCTGAGGATACTTGTGGCATCAAATAGCACTATATTGATAGTACCAGAAAAATCTTGTTGTTATTTATTTGTGTAGGTGTCTGCGTTCATCATAATATTCATAATAATAGTACAGCTACAGCGTCAGCTTTTTATTTAGGCTATAAACACACTGAACACAGTCCGACTGGATTGCGTTGTAAACTTTAATGGCCCCTCTACACGATGGGCCAGCGCCGGCCACTGCAAGGGACGCAGCCATGCGGTAGAATGAGATAGCAATATCACTTGCTCCCTCTAACGCATAAATGCGTCCCTTGGAGTGGCCGGCACTGGCCCATCGTATAGAGGAGTCATTAGGGCCCGATCCCCGGGGACAGTGACACGTGTCATTAAAAATGTTTATCATTTTGACCTAATTATAGTAATGAGTCGGCGGTAGCAGTGGAGCTTTTCAACAGTGGTACGATTTGTATGATAATTACAGCCGTATTCGAACAATAAGATACGTCATATATTAGATATTGAAACGATATGGATCGGATATGTCAGTGTCAAACAAGTGTCAAAAGTGACGTTATTGTTTTTGAAGAAATTTGAAGAAATGTTCGAATACGGCTGTTAGTAATTTGGAAATTATACGTGAGACAAGCGGCTGAATACTGTCTAATAAGAAAACTGGGTCATTGTGTCGCGCTTGAATTTTATGACACATTAGCGAAATAATTGTTTGAGTATAATATAGTGGTGTGTATTGTGTAAATACATAGATACACATTTTAACATCGTAAAGGCTGACGTTTCTACCTAAAGTGTACATTCTATGGAACAGCAAGTTCCATGTAAACAAGTCACTAGTAAATTCATATTTTTTGACACTTTCAATATGGCGGTTTGTTTACATAGTTAGCAAGAAGTTCTATAGAATGACACTTTATAGCAAAGTACACCTACTTATTATGTTCGATGAAACTTAAATAATTTTCAAGCAGGAATAGAATTGCATTTGTTTTATGTCATCCAATTTTCAAACAAAGCAAAATTGATTCTATTTCCAAGACCATAGGTTCATATTTCACTGACAAACTTTGGATTTTCATCTTGTACCTATGGCTGCAATTAATGATTTTTTATTATTCATTAGGAGACAATTAATTATTGTATACCATAATTTCCCAAAAATAAAGATTTAGGTTCATATTGAAATATTCTTTTTACAGCTAAATTCTTACATTACACAACAATCAATGATAAGGTGAACTGTAAGTAAATTACTTTACATGATCCTAATATAATTCTTTATCTCTATATATTTATCTTGACTTTTCTTTCGACCAATAATATAACGTCACTTTCGAAACGTCAGGTAAAACAGATGTCGTACGCGCGTCCCGTTTTTAATAGAACAAGTTCTTACGCAATTAAGCCCCATTTACACTAAATAACGTGCGAAAATCTTCCATATTTGAATCAACAAATCCACCCATCGTCACTCGGCCATTACTCTCCATAAATCGGAAGACCCTAATAGCCAACCTCCTAAGCCAGAGAGCTCCGGATTCCACCTAATGCACTTAAAACCGGCCAGCTTAAATCATCGTCATCGTTTGTTGAACAAGACCCCGGTCACATATCAGGGGACACCCCCCTACCCACCCCCCTATAATTTTGAGCCTAGACTGGGCATAGATTTCTAGTCTCAACGTGCAAGGGGTTTTGTGAAGCTAAATGATGTATCTACACTATCTATGTATAGTCTTGATGCATGTGTGTGTGAGGCTTGTGACTTTAGGCAGGAGTTCTGATGCATTTCTTAGCACGTGTCAATTCGCTTGAGTTATTAACACGAACGAATGTCTAAGTGATTGGTATCAGATTTCAGAGTTATTAGGTAATTTACCTATTATTAGAAGGTATATTGTGAAATTATGAACTGTATTAAATTTATAAGATTTAAATTGGGCGGTAGGACCTATGTTTTAACCTATCATTTGTGAATTGTTTTCTCTCGATGAATTAGTAAATATTTCAGGATGTGATTTACAGATCTGATATAGTGCATAATTATTTTTCATCGTATTTTCACGGAAACGTACGAACGTGTCTTGTTATTTCAGCCAGTCTCGGTACAAAAAGTACTGAAGTGAAGCAGCATGACAAATACGAATGTTTCCGAGAAAATACGATGGAAAACAATAGGGATGATGACACATGTTGAATTTTATAACAAAATCTAGTAAAATAGATAGCAAACGAGCAATTTATCACAATAATGTGGATATTAAAATAAAATATTGAAAAATTACAAAAATACAGGACCTGAAAGTTTCAAAATTTAAGTTTTTTTTAACTTCCAAAAACGATAAAAGTAAGGGTACCATTCGATTCCTTACATTTCATCCAAAAAAATATTGTATAGCAACTATATACATAAACGCAATATTTCACCGACAAAAACGCAATTTTCTTGTTTTGTCCATACTACAAGATGGGCGATGACGTCACGGCCCTTGGCCGTTTTGTATAGGGCGTTTCGCGAGTGAAGTGCGACTGTCGGCCTTTGACTACAATTTCTGACTTTTGTGTTACTTTAATGCAATGGGTCCCATATAGACATTTGATCCTAAAAACAAACCCAATCGATTGATACCATAAAAAAAATTAGTCATGTAGCCTATTATGCACTACCTACATCTGTAATGGGCAATAAACTTATAGAATCAGTTTTTATTACTAAGCCGATATAAATCATTAAATGTAGGTGGGCGTTTTTAGGGTTCCGTACCCAAAGGGTAAAAACGGGACCCTATTACTAAGACTCCGCTGTCCGTCCGTCCGTCCGTCCGTCCGTCCGTCCGTCCGTCCGTCCGTCCGTCTGTCACCAGGCTGTATCTCACGAACCGTGATAGCTAGACAGTTGAAATTTTCACAGATGATGTGCTTCTGTTGCCGCTATAACAACAAATACTAAAAACAGAATAAAATAAAGATTTAAGTGGGGCTCCCATACAACAAACGTGATTTTTGACCGAAGTTAAGCAACGTCGGGCGGGGTCAGTACTTGGATGGGTGACCGTTTTTTTGCTTGTTTTGCTCTATTTTTTGTTGATGGTGCGGAACCCTCTGTGCGCGAGTCCGACTCGCACTTGGCCGGTATTTTTTTATTGTCCCCTACACTTTTTTTTCAAATTTGGGATTTTTTATGTTATTTCTTATTTCTACTCAGAATCACGAGCTCTTTCTATCCTAATAGGAGAAAAAAAGTGTCCCAAAATTTCCATACATTTTTCGATCTTTCCATTCCGCGACCGCCATCAAAGTCTATTAAAAATGGTGACGTAATGGAAATAAAATCCTTAGGACACTTTTTTCTCCTATATTAGGATAGAAAGAGCTCGTGATTCTGAGTAGAAATAACATAAAAAATCCCAAATTTGAAAAAAAGTGTAGGGGACAACAAAAAAAAACGCCCATTAATTAGATTATTTGTAATCACAAACAACCGAAAATGAAAGTTTTCCCCTTAAGATTAGTCTTACCTTGATTAATATTTGTTTTAAAATATTTTAGCCGGGCGCGACGCTTATCAATCTAATCAACAAATAAATATGATTGGATTGTTTAGCCCTAAATCTAGACTTACTTCGTTACAACTACGAATAATCAAGTAAGCTTGTTTCTCACCTTGTTATAAAAAGATACAGAAACTCTAAAATCCGAGTAAAATTGAGTAAATTAATTATTTCTCTGCCAAGCCTAACTCTATCTCGAATCAGAGCGGAAAACAAAAGGATCGACATTGAATTTTTCTCGACTTAATCTTGTATTCAAATTTTAATTATATCATTCCGGCGTTTGAATAAAAACGAATTCATTTCGTCCCGTCGGTGAATAATAATGTACGAGGTTTGAGTCAAATGGCCGCCTGTCACACCGTACAAATTGAAAATCGTAATAACCATTGTAATTATACATATAGGTATTAATAATCATCATTATAGGCTAATTAATTGAAATTGAAATTGAATTGAAATTGAAATCGTTTATTTCAGGCATATAACCCATAGTGTTAGTACAAAATATACAATTTAACTACCTATATCTATGTTAGTGTACAATATGTAAAAGAATAAATACCTAAAACTACTTAATACTATTTATTTTGATGATGCGTTGGGTTCGTGCAACTGATTCCAACGCCTCATCAGTGGGCAGTCTACTCTGTCGACAAATGCGCTTAGGAGACTGTTGGTGCTGCCCTGCACTCTATGCAATAGGGATGCCGCTCTTTTACGCATAATAGCGTAAAAGTCATCCGTACGGGCATCGGCGAACATCCCCGACGCACTGCAGTACCGAGGCAGACCCATCAGCATCCTAAACGCATTATTATATTGCACGCGCAGGGCATTGTACGATCGCTGCGTGAAGCTGGTCCACAGGCTGCAAGCATAAAAGGACTGACAATAAGCTTTAAAAAGTGTAACCTTTACGTCACTGCTACACTTTGCAAACCTGCGCACCAGCATATTGCATCTAACCGTCAATGCCCTGCGCTCTCGTTCCAAATCAGGATCGTCATTAAGGCTATCGGTGAGCCATTGGCCCAGGTATTTAAAACGCTCCACTCTCCTCAGAGCGGCACCATTTAATTCAACCTTAGGAACTTCCTCCAGTTTCTTGTTGCCGGCCCTGAAGACGAGTAGTTCACTTTTTGCAGTGTTATACCTGAGCCCATGTCTCTCCGCATATTGCTCACATATTTTTAAGAGCTTCCTGAGCGCTCTGATTGAGGGAGCCAGCAGCACCATATCATCAGCGTAACTTATGTTGTTGAGGCAAGTACCGCCAATGTAACAACCAACCTTGGTGCCACTGAGTTCCTCAATCAGCCCATCCATGTATATATTAAATAGGGTCGGAGACGTTACCCCCCCCCTGCCTCACTCCACAATCCAGCACGTATTCGTCTGAGTGTATGCCTGCCCACCGCACATTTTAATTAAATACGACTAACATTTGTAATAGGTAGTGTTAATTATTTTATACATATAAAACCTTTGATAAAACACAACCGCCTAAGTATACAACCGACTTCACAAAACACAGTACCTAAGTATACCTACATCTTATTTTCATTTATTTTGCATAGAAGATTTTTTGTGACCAGCACCAGCCATATTCGAACTTTAAGATACGTCAAATATTAGATATAGAAACGATATGGATCGGATATTTCTGTGTCAAACAAGTGTCAAAAGTGACGTGTCTGTTTGACACTGACATATCCGGCCCATATTGTTTCAATATCTTATATTTGACGTACTTATCTTAAAGTTCGAACATGCAGTAAACACAATTAACACCATTCATCATCATGCAACTCCTTTACCACGCACCTGGTACAATATAGGCAATATAGCAAAAAAACCGGCCAAGTGCGAGTCGGACTCGCTCACGGAGGGTTCCGCACCATCAACAAAAAATAGAGCAAAACAAGCAAAAAAACGGTCACCCATCCAAATACTGACCCCGCCCGACGTTGCTTAACTTCGGTCAAAAATCACGTTTCTTGTATGTATAATGTATTTGTTGTTATAGCGGCAACAGAAATACATCATCTGTGAAAATTTCAACTGTCTAGCTATCACGGTTCGTGAGATACAGCCTGGTGATAGACGGACGGACGGACGGACAGCGGAGTCTTAGTAATAGGGTCCCGTTTTTACCCTTTGGGTACGGAACCATAAAAATCTACAATCAATAAATTGGCCCATTTACCGATATAAAGGGCCATGTAAATGATGATGATACGGTGTAACACGCAGCCAGGGTTATGGAGATCAACAACTAACACCTATAGGTACGAGTACATCGCTGTATCCGGAAAAGCACTTTTCATATTTCCGTATGCATATTGAAATTATGGAATTATGCTTAGAATATTTTTGTGACGTCATTATTTATGCAAAGCAAGTTAATGTTTCCATTGCAATGTGATTTCCATGCAGTTTATTTATAACTTCTAAATAAGTCTGTGCATTTTTTATTGCTGCTTACTAAGTGCAGTCAAGTGTAAATAAGGTTTTGGCAAAAAAATCATTTTTGGGACAAGTTTTTATCGCTGACTGTACTTTTTTCCACAGACAACTAACTCATCGAGACAATTCTAAAAACCCCAAACACAATTAGGTGCCGTTGTTTTATCACAGAGTTCCTATGACTACTTCCTGTCTCCATCATCAGATCAGCTCCATGGTAACATAATATTGCATTGTCACCCGGCTTACACACGTATGCAAATTTTCAGCTTCATCGGAAACCGGGAAGTGGGTTAAATTTAACTTTCAAGATTTGATTACAGACCGATAGACAGACAGACAACGGGACAGGTGAAACTAAATAAAAGCTTGTAAAATATGGGTGCACTCATCATACTCAAAAATATGTCCCATAGCTCTTATGTCAGCTAATTATGGGACATATTTTTGAGTAAGTTGTATGCACCCATATTTTTACACTTGACTGTACCTACTATAAACAAATTCACCCAACAATAAGATAAGATAAGATAAAGTTTATTAAGTTCAAAAGGTTACATCACATACATAATTTCTTTAGATATAGAATAAAAGTAATAACATCGTAATTTTTTTTACATCATAGTTATTTTCTTACAATTATAAATCCTATGAAAACGCTTTATCACCTAGTTATGTAATGTAAGATAGAAAAGAAATACGCCCGCCTGTTAGAGATGAGTTTGGACAACGCCGGCCTCGAAACGTCGGACGTAAATCTTATATACGCGATTAAGTCCCGTTGTACAATTTAATAATGTGTAAAAATCGTGAAAGTTTAAATCAGTGATTCGTAAAATAAATGTAGGTAATTACAGTTCATAGTTAACAATACAAAAAACCGGCCAAGTGCGAGTCGGACTCGCGCACGGAGCGTTCCGCACCATCAACAAAAAATAGAGCAAAAAAAGCAAAAAAACGGTCACCCATCCAAGTACTGACCTCGCCCGACGTTGCTTAACTTCGGTCAAAAATCACGTTTGTTATATGGGAGCCCCACTTAAATCTTTATTTTATTCTGTTTTTAGTATCTGTTGTTATAGCGGCAACAGAAATACATCATCTGTGAAAATTTCAACTGTCTAGCTATCACGGTTCGTGAGATACAGCCTAGTGACAGACAGACGGACGGACAGCGGAGTCTTAGTAATAGGGTCCCGTTTTTAACCGCCTTCAAAAAAAAAGGAGGTTCTCAGTTTGACCCGTATGTATGTATGTATGTATATTTGTTCGCGATTATCTCGCGTTTGGCTGAACCGATTTTGATGCGGTTTTCAGAAAAGTGTTTCTTACATTCTGGAGAAGGTTTTAGTATACATAGACCTGAGCTGATGCTGAACCCTGGCTGTACCTAGTGGAACTCAGGTTTGGTGCAACATAGGCTCACGCTGTTTTGGTCATCCGACACGCCTTGATAAGCACTTGGGAGAGCAGTACCCAAGATAGGGCTGATGCTGAACCCTGGATGTACCTAGTGGAACTCAGGTTTGGTGCAACATAGACCAACGCTATTTTGGCTATCCGTCACATCTTGATGAGCACTTGGGAGAGCAGTACCCAAGATAGAGCTGATGCACCAAACCACCCTGGCTGGCAGGGTTCACCCTGGCTGTACCTAGTGGAACTCAAGTATGGTGCAACATAGGCCCACGCTATTTTGGTCATCCGTCACATCTTGATGAGCACTTGGGAGAGCAGTATCCAAGATAGAGCTGATGCTGAACCCTGGCTGTACCTAGTGGAACTCAGGTTTGGTGCAACATAGGCCAACGCTATTTTGGCTATCCGTCACATCTTGATGAGCACTTGGGAGAGCAGTAACCAAGGTAGAGCTGATGCACCAAACCACCCTGGCTGGCAGGGTTCACCCTGGCTGGCAGGGTTCACCCTGGCTGTACCTAGTGGAACTCAAGTTTGGTGCAACATAGGCCCACGCTATTTTGGTCATCCGTCACATCTTGATGAGCACTTGGGAGAGCAGTACCCAAGATAGAACTGATGCACCAAACCACCCTGGCTGTACCTAGTGGAACTCAAGTTTGGTGCAACATAGGCCCACGCTATTTTGGTCATCCGTCACATCTTGATGAGCACTTGGGAGAGCAGTACCCAAGATAGAGCTGATGCTGAACCCTTGCTGTACCTAGTGGAACTCAGGTTTGGTGCAACATAGGCCCACGCTATTTTGGTAATCTGTCACATCTTGATGAGCATTTGGGAGAGCAGTACCCAAGATAGAGCTGATGCTAAACCCTTGCTGTACCTTACCTAGTGGAACTTAGGTTTGGTGCAACATAGGCACACTTTGTTTTGGTTAACCGACTTGTCGTCGTTTGCCTATGTTGCAGAGGTCCACTAGGTGGGTCGATGAACTTTTTTCTAACTGCCTTTAAAAAAAGGACGTTCTCAGTTTGACCCGTATTGTACGTATGTATGTGTGTATGTTTGTTCGTGATTATCTCGCGTTTGGCTGAACCGATTTTGATGCGGTTTTCAGAAAAGTGTTTGTTACATTCTGGAGAAGGTTTTAGTGTACAGTACATGGATGGTTTGAAAAACCAATTGGACCCGGTAGGTGGCCATGCTATCGGTATTCGGTATACCTACCAACAAATTTATGTTGCTAAAACCGATTTAGATAAAATAGTGGGAGTGGGAGTCGGACTCGGACTGGGACGTGGACTGGGAATGGGAGTGGGAGTGGGAGCAATATACATACAAATCGTTTAGCACCAAAACGTCATATTATGTTGTGTCGCGATTATCATCGAGTTAGGCCATCACCAACATTAGTAGACTAAATAGAGAGCCTAACAAACTAGTATTTTAGCCCAAAACCTAAAATAAATGAAGTACCTACCTATCACTAAAAAGTAAAAAATAAAATAAAATAAATAAAAAATAATTAAAAAATTAAAAATAAACAAAAATAAAACCAAAATAAAATAACTTAATATAATATCTTTTTTTAAAAAAGGGAACCGCCTTCAAAAAACCAACCCACTGAAAAGTACAAAATAATTTTTATATGGCACCCCTTTACGTGTCCAGTCCCTATCCCACGGCGTAAAGCAAATTTTTGCCAAAAAGTAATTAATACCTAATAATAAGAAAATTAATAATCACCCGGGTAATTACTTAGTTTTTGAAGGCGGTGCCAAACCAACAAAAACAGTCTTTACTACCAATCAGAAAAACAATACGAGTACGTAGTACTTAACCTACAAGAACTAAATTAATGAGTAAACTAAGTATGTATTTATAACGCAAGTAAGTGCAGCGTTCTTCGTTGTATAAAATATCGGTTCACAAAAATTTTGGTTTGGCACCGACTTCAAAAACTAAGTAATTACCCGGGTGATTATTAATTTTCTTATTATTAGGTATTAATTACTTTTTGGCAAAAATTTGCTTTACGCCGTGGGATAGGGACTGGACACGTAAAGGGGTGCCATATAAAAATTATTTTGTACTTTTCAGTGGGTTGGTTTTTTGAAGGCGGTTCCCTTTTTTAAAAAAAGATATTATATTAAGTTATTTTATTTTGGTTTTATTTTTGTTTATTTTTTACCCTTTGGGTACGGAACCCTAAAAACTAAACTTCCATCAAGCTCAAGGTGAGCACAAGTTTATAACAGTAACAAAGCAGTTATTGAATGTAACACAGTGGACATCCCGCATTGTTTGCCGACGCCGAGACGACAAATACGACAGAATGAAGATATAGGGCGGACTATTTCTAGACTATTCCCTAAGTCTTATTCGCAGACCATTATAGACAAAACCTAGGTTATTAAATTGTACAACGGGACTTAATCGCGTATCTAAGTTTAAAGATTTACCTACCTCCGACGTTTCGAGGACGGCGTTGTCCCCGTGGTCTCGGAGACGACTGGCTAAAGTTGACACCAACATCTTCTAACCGCGCGAGTTTTTCGAACTACACTCACTTGGTCTTGTATATCACCCGTACTTAGATACGCGATTAAGTCCCGTTGTACAATTTAATAATGTGTAAAAATCGTGAAAGTTTAAATCAGTGTAAAACCTAGGATCTAGTGCAGGTATAGGTATTTCGTTCGATAGCGTGGCGAGCGTTCGCGTGAGCGTTATGCTTATTTTTGTATGGGATTTTGAACAGCGCGCTGAGCGGGACGTTTTGGAAACTCAAAATCCCATAAAAAATTACACTTAACGCAAACGCGTACGTGACGTCACGCTGTCGTTTGAAATGTTCACTAGGGGTACCTTGTATCGCAACAGACAAGTAAAGTCAAATATACAAGGTTAAATACAACAGGCCCTTATTGAATGTAACACATTGGACAAATTCATACAGACGGATATACTGAGGGGCTACCGCGAAAACCGAATTTCGCAAATTGCGGGCATTTTTCTCTGTCACTCTAATAACGCCTTCATTGGAGTAAAAGAGAAAGATCCCCGCAATTTGCGAAATGCGATTTTCGCGGTAGCCCCTCTGGTTCTATTTGTCTGAGTTAATGCGTGATAAAGAAAGTGTTTGCCTAAGTGCGATACTTAAACAGCTGTTTTTGGTTATTTTCTAACCATCTATGAATACCTAGCTAAAAGACAAAAACCGGCAAACATTTTTAGTTAAGTATCTATCTGCTCCTGTATTTCCGCTACCTACCCAAAAGATGTCTGGAAGAGATCGCTTTTTAGCAATAAGACCGCCTGTTGTTTACCTTTGCTTGTGTTTCTGTTTTCTTTTATTGAGATGTGCAATAAAGAGTATTTGAATTGTATTCTATCTAATTTGATTGAATAGTATCCGCCTTTCCTTAAGCAATTGTCAATATTTTTACAAAACTAGGGGTCAACCGAAAACAGCTATGAGTCTGTGGACACGTCAAAACTGATTTAGGAATATACAGTAGACGGTCGCGCGTCGCGCACCACTCGGTGCAGTCGGTACTCGGTTCTGTTTGCTAAATATTTGTTGCATCTTCCATTCAAGTATGAAACAAAAGATACACTGTGGACTGTATTGTATTGAACTTTGATGTTATGGTTTCAGAATGTTTAAAATTTGGGGAACAGCCTGTCGAACAACTTGATTCCTGCCTGACCCACTGCGAAAGATTTTCCCTATGGACTTTTACTTCTTTTTACTACTCATTGGCATATTACTTAAAAAAAAAAAATATTATGACACTTAGGTACTGTGAAAACGTTCTATGGTGGGTCACAAATCAGTTTATTCGTTATACTTAATCATTTATTACTGACGTAATTAGAATTAGGTAATTTAAAAGGTTGACAAATTTAAATCCTCTAAGGTTTGTTATGTTATGATTAATTAAGTAATAAGACTAATGAGTCTTTTTTTAGCATAAGGAATGTTCATTGAGTTAATTAAAATAATTTATTTAAATAAATTATTTTGTATTTCGTCAACCACAAAAAAATCGGAAACGCGTAGACCGCAGTAATTTTTTGACACTGTTCTTAATATAATAAAATAAAAAGCATTTTTGATCAATTTATCATATACAAGTATTCGTTCATACACTACCGTTTCATATAGGTACGTACCTACAGCTAAAACTTTAGCATTTCTAATTCCAATAATTGCAGCCATTCTATATTATTTAATTCCCTATAATGACTATCTCGCTCGCGGCATATCTCGGCGGAATTAAGTCGCGATTAGCATACGTAATGACCGCCTTATCGCACCCTTAATTGCGCCCTAATGAATCAAGTACTTATTGACGGTGCCGCACACACAGCTAGCTATATTCGTACTTATAAACATACACAAATCTAATTATAGGAAACTTGAAGTGTAGGGGGTAGCACTGCCACATATTTATTGCCACGAAGTCTGAATATTATATCTAGTTGAAGTTTCAAATTTAGGCCAAAAGATGGCAGTCTGCAACGCACAAGGAAGCTTGCATGAATATCAAGTTGTATATTTTTGATCGTTTGAATAGTAAGTAAGTATTGACAGTTCCAGACACTGCTTTAGCTATGTTTATTTATTACTTATACAAATGAAACGTACCTACCTATACAATATGTATATTTTATTATTTACCAAATCGGGACTTAATCGCGTATTAAGTTTTAAAATTACCGCCGACTTTTTGAGGACGGAAATTGTCCCCGTGGTCTCGAAGAAACCCGTTAATTGCAACTTTAAAAAAAATCTACTTCCCAATCTCTATGGTTTAGTTCTAAATATTCGATGTTTCTATATATTTAAACCGTTTACAAGTGCAACCGAAGCCCATTTTGATTATTAAACTATAAATTAAGCGCTTAAATCAGGCGCACAATCACATAAACATGTAAATTGACAGCCAACGGTAGCACGTCACTAGCGCACGTGCAGTAACTTTGTAGCGGCGTCGATTGGATATTTATAGCTGGTCAACCAAATCTTGTCAGTAAAAAAGTCGCGAAATTCAAATTTTCTATGGGACGATACGGGGAATGGATCTTCGCGCCTACATTTTTCAGCCGCCTTTTTCTACTGTCAAGATCTGGTTGACCAAGTATATTTAATTTTCTAATTGGATCTTTTACAATTACACAAATGTAAATTGAATGAATGCAATGTATATTCCTTTTTCCTATCGAATTCATAAACAAGTTCACAGAATAAATACGACAACGCAACGCTATAATATTTTAATTACCTAAATTGATTTACCGCCAGGTAACAACGAACTATATTTCGTTTTTTTAGCATTAGAAAGAAGGTAAGCGATCTTGACATGTCTTTTAATTGAAAAACGCTTTTTTTTTTAATCAGTAACTATTACATACTTATGAAAGCAGAAGAATATAAATGATCGTATTAGATTCATAATTGTTACATATTTGCCATTATTTATTTTTAAAACGTGTTTCTCAATGAAAAGACACGTCAAGATTGCTTACCTTATTTCTAATGCTAAAAAAAAACGAACTATAGGTTACGACACCAGAATTGAGGTCACGCACACAATTACAATTGTAATGACACTGAGATTTGGAAATAAGGGTTCCGTAGACAAAATGGTTAAAAACGTAACACATAGTGTCGTCAATGTCGTCATGTCTGTCTGTCTGTATGTCACGGCTATATTTTAATCAGACATTCGTTTGTGTTTCGTTCAATTATTAATGTTTTTTTTGTTTAAAGTGAGCGCTCTAGCTTACTTATTTCTCTATGACCTAACATATTACGGATACAACACATCATACAGCTTAAGTTACACTTACAACTTCAAACCGAACGGGTAACTTGCGCACTAGGGCTTCCAATACCGGGATCCCGGTATTTCGGGATCCCGGGATCCCGTCTTTTTAAACGCATTTTTCAATACCGGTATTTTTAAAGGCAATACCGGGATCCCGGTATTTTAAAAAATGAGGGAAATGCGCAGTATAACCCCTTTAAATCATTATATTCGGCTATATCAAAAAGCTTACTAAAGGTCAGACGCATCTAGAGTTAGACCAAGAAAAGTCTGCAACGATTTTGATAGCACGCGCAGTGCAAGTGTTATATTAAACGTCAAACTTCTATGAAATTATGACGTACAAATAATACTTGCACTGCATACTGCGTATGCTATCAAAATCGTTGCAGACTTTACTTGGTCTAACTCTAACTGGTCTCTAGCCCGCATTTTATTATTGAAACAAGATCGTTGCCTAATGCGTCAGATAAATATTTGGTGGTTGGTGGTGGATGAATCCTGAAGTTATGTGAGTGATGAATATGATGATAGTGACATTATCATTAACATAATTAGTTCTTATAATTTTATCAAAAAATAAAACGAAAGAGCAAAGATAACTGTAATAATGGCAAACCAATTTTGACGGAAATTTGAAAAAATGTCTGGTTGGTTAAGTTGGACTACAAATGTGACTGGTGAGGTGAAGTCAACAAATTTGATAAAATTATTGCCAACCTGGAGTGTGAAATAAAATTATTGCAGATGGCGGCATTGATTGTTTATTGTTGTAATAGCTTTTAGGACATATCTGGTATTCGAGTGAGCCTTTCTAATTCCCCTTTTTAATAAAACTATATATTTTTAAGCGATTCATATCCAATACCGGGATCCCGGGATCCCGGTATTGATGAAGACAGTTTCGGTATTAATACCGGTATTGTGAGAAGTCCGGTATTTGGAAGCCCTATTGCGCACGCGCCCATAAACCAGTAAAGCGACGCTACCGTTCGCGGCGCAGTAACTTTGTCGCGGCGGCTATCCGCTCATTTATTTAATTTGCAGACTGGTTGTAATACTTGTAAGTGTCATAGAGTAGCTCAATACGTATTCAAAGAATTAATATTTTAAACGGTGCCGGTGAGTGCGGTGTCCCTGTTGCTTCTGAGAAATAAATCTCGAGCACAAGCTACAAACATATACAAGCTAGCTTGTTTGATACATGTTTGCATACCAGTAGGCACATATTAAACTTTGCACGATACCTACAAGCTGTATGTATTAGGTCCTGGGTTCGAATCCAGCGGTGGCAGCATTATAGCATTATTATTAGCATTATTCGTTTCATATCATCTTTCACACAGTCAACCCACCTTTTCCTCGGTTTTCCTCTACTCTTACTTCCCTCCACATTAATTACTTTCTTACAATATATATTTTATAAGCTCCTGGTGTTTACGTACTTACTTATATATTTACCAGTGCAAGGGCTGCGCCGGCGCAGTAAGCTGTGCGCGTTCTAATTGCCGGGTGCCATTCGACCACTTATCATAATGTCTCGCAAATCACGCGCAGGATAAGTCGCCGGTGAAATTGCATTAACAATTTAACACTAGTCATTACGATGATTGTATTTCATGCTACTGTCTTAGATCTTACGAAGACTGGTACGTAATACTAATAAGAAATGGGGGGGAAATAATTACAGTTAATTTTGGACCATAGTTGGGAGCTTTGGACTGTTTTACGATGATTCTTTTTTCTGGACATGTATTTTAACAATTTGTTACAGAAAAACTCCTATACCTGCATATCTTCAGACGTACATCGGTAGAAAACTTCTTACAAATGCTCCAACTCAACTTCAGAGCAATAATAACAACATACATTACTTACGTAAGTACGTATTTATGCAATGTGGACTTGTGGAGTGCGATCAATTGTATCCCGATCAGGCTGGCGCCGAATGCGTATGACATTTTTTGGTTTAAACTTAATCATTTACAAAATAGTGAAAAAGTTCGCCAGCGGTGCAGTGGTGAGGGTGGATAAGGGTGGAGATTCGATTCTATCGGAAAACAGTTCGAATGTACCTAGGTTGTTTTAGTTTATTAGTAAATTTAGTGGAACTTTTCATTAATATCTCACGTAGAGTATCTAATATAGTAGGCGGTGGTAAACTTCATTTTATTCAAATTAATATTACATTCGAAAATATAAATAATATTAATTTGAATAAAATGAAGTCTACCACCGCCTACTATATTTTGAATCCTCCTCTCCTTAAGTACGCCTTAGGTATCTACGATAAGTTCTTTTGTGTGAATGTTAAGTAAATTGAATTTTGTGAAAAAAAAAATGCGACACAAATATACTTACATTTAAACACTGCTACAATGACTTATTATAGTTCAAGCATATTAAGAACCTGAAAGAAAATGCCACTACTTTTGAATAAACTAAACTTTAGTTAGGTACCTCTTAAAGGGTACCGCGATATTTTCATTGAAGTCACTTATTTACCTTTAGTCCCTTCGATTGTTCAAAGCTCTTTGAACTCACAAAGTAATTATCCCGAGTGAAGCTACCCCCCAATCGGAATATAAGCACGAAAATGAATGATAGTTATTTTATTTTTCGATTCGGCTGCGGCGTACGACCGCCCAAGAATTAATAACAGAGGTGTTATTGCCATCCCTGAGCAATCCCCGTATCGGAAACCAGTATAGCCGTTGATCTCTCATAAAGCATTGGAATAGTTACTAAGCTTAATGTGGGTAAGATACATATTTTTCGGTTGGGAAGACTATCATAGGGCAAGAACTCTCCTATTTGTACACGTACTTCGCTCAGACTAACTTTCATTATGGAAATGGAAAGTTTAAAGTTCCTTACAAAAACATGAGAAGTTTCAGAAATCTCGCAATTTTGAAAACTTTGTCACTTCATTTAGGCATAAGTAATTGTGAATAGATAATAGGTACATAGCAGGTGGACGAAAAAAGTATTGAATGGATACTTAAAAATGAAAAAAAAAACGTAGGAGATAGTAAAAGATGGCGAGACATTTTCACCTCACGGGTTAGGCCAGGCTGGTTACAAAATACCAAAGAAAAGCCATTGTGTAAAGAAATGGTAGGCCTACTGCCGTTGACGCAACTTCTACATACATATTTGTAATATGTAACAGTTTTAAATTATTCATTGTAAATTGTAATTTTTAGTAGAAATAAAGGTCTATTTTTATTTTATTTTGCGGCACCCGCTCCGTGTTTGGTGCATGGTGCAGGCACAAACACAGCTGCTTCCTAAGAGCCACCACACTAGCGTCTTAAACGTTGGCGTCTACTCAGCGCTATGGAAAATGGCGTCGCTGCGCAGTTGCGCCAACAACGTTGCGTCGAGCAGCAGCCATAGAGTTGAATAGCCGCCGACGCTCGAGACGCTAACACTGCTAACAGTGTGGGGTGGCCCTAAGTTCAAAACACTGTAGCTTTTCGGTCAAGGCAATGTATATCTGAAGAATAAGGGATGGTGGCCTTTATACTGGTTTCGTAAGTAGATAGCCCGCGTAGTGACGGGAATAAAGCCAGGGGGGCCTAACCGCGACAATCTACAGCTCTTTTGAGAGCGCGGATATTTTTGCCAGTTTTTTTCTATTCAGTGTCGATAGTTTTTTGCGGTCGATGACCGCTTTTATGAATACACAGGATTTTTTTAATGGCTCGCTCTGTTTCAGTCAGGCGGTATGGCGATCGAGAATTGGAGGGTTAATTGGGATTTTCTGATAAGGTAGGTAGATAGAATGCTATTGATGCAAACAATACAAAAATGCGAAAAACAAAAAGAACAATTAAAAAGAATATCAAATGAACTACTAATATTATTAATGCGACAGTAGATATCACTGTTACCGCTTTTTGTACTTAAACTGCCTACTGGGAGATTACCGCTGGCTAACCGGCAGCACGGTCGCATTTTTATCGCTTGTCACCATGCCTGTCACGTTCTAACAAGTATGTTAGTATGTAAGTGCGAAAGTGACGGGCATAGTGACAGGCGATAAAAATAGAACCATGCTACCAGATTTCAAGAAAGCGATACCCTATAGATTACCTACAGAATAATAAACGCTATTAATAAAAAAAACTAACTCCTTCATACACCACGTTCCTGATTTAAAACCACTTCTTTATTTCTAATCCTAATTAAACAAGGTATACGCACAGAACATTATATATTCGCTCTATCACCTGTTGCCCACACTATTCTAACATTACTCCACATGTACCAGTCGTACCACCAATTAGCCGATTTATCCACTATTCCCATTAAACGTTCACTAAACAAAACACTCGGCCAATCACGGGCCGGATCCGCAAACAATCCGGATGCATTCACTCATTCATTCGTTCAACAGCGGCCGGAAAATTATCACTTTCGGAGCACTTAAAGGCAAATGTGTCGAAAATCACAGCGTGGTGATACGGCGCGGTGCTGCGGGGCACAGTGCGCTGATTTTTTTTCAGTTTTAATAAAATCCTTAAAAGATTATTATTATTATTACCACATAATAAAAAAAAACACAGTACAAGCCTCATTGCCACTTCACAGTACTAAATATTCTGCATTAGAAAAAATACAAAAATATGATTATTTGGGGTGAATTTTTGCCTTAAAAGGTCAAGTGGAGAAGATCATTTATATGGAAAGACCGTCTACAAGCTCTTTTGTCGCTTTTAAATCCTGCTTTTGTTTTTGTACACATATACCACTTACAGAAAGTCAGCAGAGCAGAAGGAGAGAAGGTCTTTTCTGACTGTCTGAGCGACGCCGACGTACGTGTAAACACGAGAGTACTTGCCCTATGATGGTACCTGTAAATAAAATTTGCACTGATCTATGTTCTATCTTGTGTACCCAAAGGTAATCTGGGAGAGCGAAAAGATCACCTGTTGTTTGTCTCTCTCTTTAACAAATTGTCCTTCCTGCGGCGGTACAACGGTCGCATTTTTATCGCTTGTCACCATGCCTGTCACGATCTAACAATAAGTATGTAAGTGCGAAAGTGACGGGCATAGTGACAAGCGATAAAAATGGAACCATGCCAGGCCCGCTGAAGCTACTTATATATTTTACTGAGGTGCACAAATAAAGAAAATTATATCTAACTTATCACGTGACAAAAGCAACGCGCCTTCTGTATCCTGTATCCAGTACACTCCGCGCCGGTAATAGTGCGATAATCAATTCTTTGAGCCGCCGTCAATGAGCGGGATGCATTTCCGCTGTTTTGTCATTTAGCTGACTGTACTTGCGTCAAATATTATGATCAGGTTATTATCGGAATGCAGGGCTGCGCACAATTAATTGGACATGCACTTTCTATAGCAATGCTTTGCTATCCTACAGTTAAATGGGCTCATTCCTTTTTTACCTGCTAACATATTTTTTGCTACAAGGTTTTAACCCTTATTTTAATAGGTAGGTATATTTAAAAACAAATAAATAGGGTTTTTGAAAATCTCTCTGAAAATTAGGGTTTATAATCTATATATATAAATGTAAGTGTCCTGACTGACTGACTGACTGACTGATTCATCAACGCAGAGCCGAAACTACAAAAGCTAGAAAGTTGAAATTTGCACACTAGATTGCATTTATAAAGTGTACAAGAGATAAGAAGTGATTTTGAAAAATTCAACCCCTAAGGGGGTTAAAAAGGGGATGAAAGGTTGTATGGGGTTCAAGTTTTATTTTAAGCTAGGAATTTGAAACTTTGTAAAAATGTATTATATTAAAAAACAAGAAAAGTAATTTCAGCGTTTTCGAAAATTCATCCCCCAAGGTGGTGAAAAAGGGGTTGAAAGTTTGTATGGAGATCAAATATTTTTGTGAGTGTGGGACTTGAAACATTGTATATGGGTATATTATTATAAGACAGGAAAAGTAATTTCAGCGTTTTTAATAATTCATCCCTTAACAGGGTTAAAAAGGGGTTGAAAGTTTGAATCCATTACAAATGCTTTGAAACTTCTTAGAAAGGCATAATAGCCGATTACAAAAAAAAGTAATTGCGACGTTTTAGGAAATTCAACCCCTAAGGGGGTAAAAAAGGGGATGAAACTTTGTCTTGGGGTGCAAATTTTATTTTAAGCTAGGACCTTGAAACTTCGCAAAAAGGTATTAAATTAAAAAACAACAAAACTAATTTCAGCGTTTTTAAACATTCATCCCCCGAGGTGGTGAAAAAGGGGTTGAAAGTTTGTACGGAGATCAAATATTTTTGAGAGTGCGGGACTTGAATCTTTGTATAAAGGCATAGTATTAGAAATGAAGAAAAGTAATTTCAGCGTTTTTAAAAATTCATCTCTTAAAAGGGTTAAAAAGGGGATGAGAGTTTGTATGGGGTTCAAGTTTTATTTTAAGCTAGGAATTTGAAACTTTGTGAAAATGTATTATATTAAAAAATAAGAAATGTAATTTCAGCGTTTTCGAAAATTCATCCCCCAAGGTGGTGAAAAAGGGGTTGAAAGTTTGTATGGAGATCAAATATTTTTGTGAGTGTGGGACTTGAAACTTTGTATATGGGTATATTATTATAAGACAGGAAAAGTAATATCAGCGTTTTTAAAAATTCATCCCTTAACAGGGTTAAAAAGGGGTTGAAAGTTTGAATCCATTACAAGTGCTTTGAAACTTCTTAGAAAGGCATAATAGCCGATTACAAAAAAAAGTAATTGCGACGTTTTAGGAAATTCAACCCCTAAGGGGGTAAAGAAGGGGATGAAACTTTGTCTTGGGGTGCAAATTTTATTTTAAGCTAGGACCTTGAAACTTCGCAAAAAGGTATTAAATTAAAAAACAACAAAACTAATTTCAGCGTTTGTAAAATTCATCCCCCGAGGTGGTGAAAAAGGGGTTGAAAGTTTGTACGGAGATCAAATATTTTTGAGAGTGCGGGACTTGAATCTTTGTATAAAGGCATAATATTAGATATGAAGAAAAGTAATTTCAGCGTTTAAAAAAATTCATCGCTTAAAAGGGTTAAAAGGGGTTGAAAGTATGTATAGGGTTTAAATTTTATTTTAAGCTACGAATTTGTAACTTCGTAAAAAGTTATTTCATTCAAAGAGAAGAAAACTCATGTCAGCGTTTTTCAAAATTCAACATTTAAGGTGGTGAAAAAGGCGTTGAAAATTTGTATGGAGGTCAAAAATTTTTTTAAGTGCGGGACTTGAATCTTTGTATAATGACATATTATTAGAATACGAGAAAAGTAATTTCAGATTTTTTAAAAATTCATCCCCTATAAGGGTCCAAAAGGGGTTGAAAGTTTGTATAGGGTTCAAATTTTATTTAAAGCTAGGAACTTGAAACTTCGTGAAAAGGTATTTTATTAAAAAACAAGAAAACCTATTCAGCGTTTTTAAAAATTCATCCCCCGAGGAGGTGAAAAAGGGGTTGAAAGTTTGTATGGAGATCAAATATTTTTGAGAATGCGGGACTTAAATTTTTGTATTAAGCCATATTATTAGAACACAAGAAAACTTATTTCAGCGTTTTTAAAAAATCATCGCATAACAGGGTTAAAAAGGGGTTGAAAGTTTGTTTAGGTTACCTATAATTTATTATTTAAAGCTAGGAACTTGAAGCTTCGTAAAAAGGTATTTTATTAAGAGAAAAGAAAACTAATTTCAGAGTCTTTGATAATTCATCCCCCAAGGCGGTGAAAAGGGGGTTGAAAATTTGTATTGAACCCAAATATTTATTTGAGTGCGTGACTTGAATCGTTGTATAAAGGCATATTATTAGAATACAAGAAAAGTAATTTTAGCGTTTTTAAAAATTCATCCCCTAACTAAAGGTTTAAACACTAAACTAAAGGTTTTAGGTTTTATTAAATAGTGGACTTGAAAATCTTCTGGGGGTTGAGAGAGATTATATCGAGAACATTATTTTATTCAGTTAGGGGCTTGAAACTTCGTAGCCAGGTTGTGAAAGACTAATCTCATGCGTTGTACAGTCGACTACAAAGAGATATATCCACTTTTTCACCTTACTGCCTTGTAATAAGGTGAAAAAGTGGATACATCTCTTTGTAGTCGACCCTATAATAATTAACAAATGATTAACCATCCCAACTGCTATCTTTTGCTGCATAATGTTCCAAGCTAATGTAGAATTTATAACCACCAATATACAAATCCACGCGTACGAAGTCGCGGGCAACAGCTAGTCAGTTATAAACCCTAATTCATTCAGATGTAAACATAGAATTCTAGATTTAAAATGGCGATACATGTACATATTATATGCGCTGTGTTGCTGTGTGCGTAGCCTATTTCGTTACAGGTGTAAGAATAAACGAAAATGCTATCAAAATTATACATAGAATTCGGTAAACGAAGCAATGCTGTGGAAACTTTCTAAAATAGGTAACCTTTTTTTTCTCCGAAAATAATACTCATTAAAATATTAGGTAGTATACGGTCACCGACTTTAATTGTTGATCCATCTAAGGTTCAATCTAATTTGGTTCTCAATATTAACGGTATGAAATGTCCAATATAAAGTAAACCCTAAATGACAAGGAAACCCTATTATATAATGTCGTTTATGGTGACACTTTCTCACTTTGTCATTGCAAAGTCTACTATTTTTGTTCGCCGTCCATAGCTGTCGAATTACAAAAATCGTCGGTGGTCGGCCAGCATTCATTAGATCAGACTACATAAATTAAATTAAACTTGCATTTTTAGCGAATGCAGCTAATAATGGATAGGAACAAACGGGCTGTTCGTTTCAGTTAGTTCAGTCTGTTTTCATTTACGGTTTTCAAGCAGTGTTTTAAGTATTTTAGACGGCCTGATTCGAACTTTAACGCCAATGAACGAACTTGAACTTTAACTTTAACCTACATCAAAAAGTTGCTAAAGATACGATATGGATGTGTCAAAAGTGACGTTTCTTCAAAAAGACATTATATCTTTAACAAATTTTTGACGTATCTTAAAGTTCGAATCAGGCTGTATGTCTATTGTCTGTATATAAATAAGTAGCTTTATTTATTCAGTCGAATTCGTCATCACCATCGCCACCATTAGGTATTCTCTGTATTAAAGTCTGTGCGGAAAGAGAAGAGTCGTGCAATGTATGGGATCCAATAACTTCTACGACTGTTCTCTTTCCGCACAGACTCTAGAGCATACCCTTCCATTTGCTAGGTAAATAGGTATATACCTAGTGGTTAGTCGAGATTTCTAAAAAACCCTGACACTCGCCAAGTTCCCCGCAATCCTGACAAGGGACCATAAATCCTGACATCTGGCACTAAGGATTTCCCCTGAATCCTGACATATGGCAACCCTAGTTGCTGGTGTATAGATGAATTTCATAAACCGCTCCAGTGTTCTAAGCTCCAGATTTCCATAACAAATGTCTAAAAGACGTCTATTCGTAGTTAAAATTCCTAGCATCACAATATTCACAATCCCATGTTCTAAAACTCTAAACGAACAAAAAACCAATCGTGACTTATTCATATCCCACAAACAAGCTCTGGTTGTCAAGCAAATCTGTCACTTATTGGTACCGGGGACCGCTTTCGCCGCATTACCATTTTATTAACATTTCCCGTGCGTCATTAGGGTTGAAATTTGAATATCTTTGGATCGGAAATGCACAAATTAAGCGAGTGATCTGCCCGTAATGAGGTACGTAATGATGAGTTGAGCAAAACAAAGTCTTGCTTACCTCAGACGAGCGGAGAAGGCTCGCTACGACGGAGACGGATTCTTTTATAACTATTAAATTAAACATTTTAAAATCCCCCTACGCATTAGGCCAAAAATGGCTTACCTACATCATTTTGGAAAAGAGGTGATACTCTTCAAACTGCTGGATCGATTTTTATCAAACACGGCAAAGAACCACCTTAAGGAAACCGCATAGAAATCGGTCATCTATACGTTGGAGAGCTACGATGTACAGACAGACAGACATTGGCGTTAAACATATAACACCCGTATTTTTGCATCGCAGGTTAAAGCAGTTTATGACAGGTTATCGCAGATCCGACCTTCGATTCGGGCAAGATTCGAACTTGCGACATTTCGGAACACCGGTCCGATTGCTCCAACTGCTGCTGCTGCCGAAGCTTACCAGAAGCGTGCGCATCTTTCCATTCATTCCTTTTTTAGGGTTCCGTACCCAAAGGGTAAAAACGGGACCCTATTACTAAGACTCCGCTGTCCGTCCGTCCGTCCGTCCGTCTGTCACCAGGCTGTATCTCACGAACCGTGATAGCTAGACAGTTGAAATTTTCACAGATGATGTATTTCTGTTGCCGCTATAACAACAAATACTAAAAACAGAATAAAATAAAGATTTAAGTGGGGCTCCCATACAACAAACGTGATTTTTGACCGAAGTTAAGCAACGTCGGGCGGGGTCAGTACTTACTTGGATGGGTGACCGTTTTTTTGCTTGTTTTGCTCTATTTTTTGTTGATGGTGCGGAACCCTCCGTGCGCGAGTCCGACTCGCACTTTGCCGGTTTTAATCCGTAGGTACCTCTGCGTTTCGGACCAAAATCTAAAATTAAATTAACAAAGACATCCTCCACACTGCAGTGTTGGGACACTTATTAATAAGGAGCGGACAGACGGACGGACATGTGTAATGATGCTAAATAGCGGCGCGCGGTAGGTGCGCCCGCGCATCAGTCTGCAACGGGGACGGCATTATGCAATATCGCATAAGTTTTTTATCGTCTAAAAGTGCTAGAAAACCCAGTTTAAGTTTGATATTGCAACTTTTAAGCAACATAAGGAAGTCATCTGACTAAAAGTCTACTTTCTACACCTGCGCCAAAATCGTTCACCGTACTTATTTACTACTTTACTATAATAACTATGTACTACTTAATTTACTGTAAGCGCTCATAAATATAAATAAATATTATATGACATCCTTACACAAATTGACAGCCCCATGCACGGTAGCACGGTAAGCTCAAGAAGGCTTGTGTTGTGGGGTAGGTACTTAGATAACGATGTACATATTATAATATACAAATAATTAAATACATAGAAAACAACCATGACTCAGAAGCAAATATCTGTGCTCATCACACAAATAAATGCCCTTACCCGGATTCGAACCCAGGACTATCGACTACAGACAGGATCACTACCGACTAGGCCAGACCGGCCTGAAGCTCGAAAGTAATACTTTGATGGAATGGAAACTCCGCCTGTGTTGCATCCTGCGCACTGCCGGTCCCAAGCCCGGGTAAAGGAGGAGGGTTCTTCGTGGGGCCAACAACCCTACAAGGTAAAAACCTAAACGTTCCGAAGTCCAATACAGAAGAATCCGGATTACCTTATAACCGACGAC